>NC_090449.1:248211307-248514337 GCF_031143425.1 Pleurodeles waltl | reverse complement strand
ACAGACATTCATGTGTTTTAAAGCACTTGTAAAGGCTCTACTAATCCACTCAGCTATCCACATAAAATATAGGGGCATATTTAAGAGCCCCTAGCGCCCTTCTAACGCCACATTAATTTCATTTTTTTAGGCTAATGTGGCATTAGAAGGGCAAAAATATTTACAAAGTGGTGCAATGCATTCATTGGGCTACTTTGTAAACCTTTTCACTACATTATACCTGCGTCAGGCATAATGTATGCAAAGGTGGCATTCCCCCCGTTGGGGGGGCCAAAAGAATGGCGCAAAGAAATCTGACAGATTTCTTTGCTTCATTTTTTTCCGGCACTCAGAGCAGGCGGTAAAGTGAGGCTTCAATTGGTTACAATGGGCCTCTGGGTGCTTTGCAGGATTAGCATCAAAGGTTTTACGCTAATCCTGCAAAGCGCCTGACTAGCATAACAAATTCTGATGCTAGTCCCCTAACTACCGCCATGGTGTGACGTATTTTAAATACAGCGTACACATGGTGGCGTCATGGTGGCCCTAAGGGGCACAAGAAAAGTGGTGCAGCACTGTGTGCAGCGCCACTTGTTTCAAATATGTCCCATAGGTTCATATTTAAGAGCCCCTAGTGCCATTCTAACGCCACATTAGTGTAATTTTTTATGCTAATGTGACGCTAGAAGGCCAAAAATGTTGCACCATATTTACAAAGTGGCGCAATGCATGCATTGCACCACTTTGTAACCCTTTGTGCTACATTATGCCTGCGCCAGGCATAATGTATGCAAAGGGTGCATCCCCCCAATTAGGGGGGGGGCAAAAAAATGGCACAAAGAAATCTGAGAGATTTCTTTGCTTCATTTGTTCCGGCACTTTTAACGCCTGCACAGAGCAGGCATTAAAAGGAGGCCTCCATTGGTTACAATGGGCCTCTGGGTACTTTGCAAGATTAGTGTCAACATTTTTTACGCTAATCCTGCAAAGCGCCGGACTAGCATGAAAAATTCTGATGCTAGCCCTCTAAATACCGCTATGGTGCGCCGTATTTTAAATATGATGCACACATGGTGGCATTAGGGTGGCGCAAAGGGTTTCAAGAAAAGTGCTGCTGCACTATGTACAGCGCCACCTTTCTTAAACATGCACCATAGTTCTGTTTTTTGCAGCAGGCATATTAACCCTCTATGCTACTTTATGTTGAGTCAAAGCTGCCACTAGGCAAGACTCCCATCTCTCTCTCTAGCAGGAAGATTAATCACAAGAGGTATCTTGACATTTTAATTGTTTTCTGAAGGCTGGACACAAGGAACTTTTCAGCAAGTGCTTTTAAATCGCAAGTTTCGGAAGTTATTGCTAAATACAGCGCCCCCCTGACATCGGCGCCCGGTGCCAATGCCCGTCACATGCTGTGCGAAACCCACAAGGCAATCACAATGCATTGCACAGCATTTACTTATCCATCCAAGTAATTATTTTGCAAAATTTAAGTGAGGACTGGGCACACTTTTGCAAAAAGATGGCTTTTATTTTAATCATAATTGTATGCAATTTGTTCCTGTTTTATTTGTCACACGCACACTATCCCAGGGTGCAAGGGCTCACTGGGTGACACCAGGCTGGGGTTGGGAGGTCTGAGACACCTTTTCCCCCTTAATAAATCTGCGACTGGCAAGGATTCCCTCACTCGGTTGCCTATTTTGATGGAAGCTTTAAAATATGCCTGATCCACTTTGATTGTGGTCCCTGCCCCTTTTATGCTCAGAGTTGCAAAGCAGTCTAAATGAGAAACGCGAGTAGGGACATAGGTGTGCTGTTTATTGCTGTTCTCCAACCCTGCTTAAACGGAGTGGTGTAAACGCAAACCCCGCTTCAATAATGCCCCTACATAACTCAGGCCTATTGTGCATTAATGTGCACAACTTTCTTACCTTACAATGAAATTATTTACATGTTTATTTGTTAGCGGTTTTTTATGGGGTTCGGTAAACTCAGTATAGTAGTTGACAGGTTATGTTACATAGATTTACAACAATTACAACTATAACTGGAAGACGAGCAGTCGGGGCCTTTTTGGGAATACAAACCCCAGGCATCCACAGGCGTGGGAGGAGGCCGCTTCTCAGTCGCCCCACCAGCAGTGCTTAATTTGTAAATTAAGAGGTGCCTGTGCTCAAAGCCCTTCTCTTAAACACGAGGCTGCTGTAATTAAAGCTGCCAGCACTGAATACTGAGGCAGCGTAATCCTGAAGCCATCTCGGGCCTCTTCAGTCCATTTACGGCCACCCCTGCCCCTTCAGTACATCCTGCAACTTTCTCCCTTTATGACATTTTATCGTTTTTCCTTCTTCCGTCTTTCACATATGTGTCTTTTGCTCGCAGCAAATGCTTGAGGCATAAGAATAAGCCCCGGCCCTCACAAATAAGTGCCGGTGCTCAGCACCGGAAACAACAGGCACAAATTAAGCACTGACCTCCAGTCAATCATTTCAGCGCTATAAAGTGCTTCTGCGATTAATGCGGGATGAGCAACCTGGACCTTTGGGAATGCAAGCCCCAGACATCCATGGGCTTGTGAGGAGGCCCGTTCTCAGCCGCACCTGCAATCAATCTTCGAGTGCTATAATATGTGACACGGGGCACGTGCGGACGTGCCTGGGCAGGCCGTTCTGCCCATTAGCGACAGGAAGAGGCAGGGCAGGGTCACCCCCCCTTGGCTCTGTGCCACCCGGATTCCCTGGAACAATGGACCAAAATAATATTGATTTCATATTGAAAGAAAATCACAATCAAGTTTTCTTAAATTGTTTCCAAAGAAGAGAAAAAATGAATCAACTCAAAGGAACAAAAACTTCACATTAAAGGCTCTATAGAGAAAAAAATGTATTATTGTAATGTACCCATTAACTACATAAAGTACATAAACCATAGACATCAGATTCACATAAATATGTCTCTTAAAAGCTCATCATCTGTCCGCTGTCAGTTTGTAAAAAAAAAACTGGGTGCAAACTATCTATGTGTAATGCTTAGTTTTGTGTAATAAAATTGTTGGTTGGTAAAATTAAAAAACGTAATAGGAGTTAATTTGCGCTGGGGGCCCCAAAATTTCGACTGCTTAGGGGCTTCCACAAGGTTTAATCTTGCACTGCTCTATACAACAAAACTACAAGCTTGGTAAGGGTTTTTTGTATGTTTTTTTGGCCTAAAGAAGACTATCTATAGCCTATTATGTACCTAAAGGGTGTGTTTGAATACAGAGTTTGTTGGATTGAAGATGAAAAAGAGGAGGTTGGATTGAATGATTGCCCCTTCCTCTGATTACTTAGTGACATCATCGTCCACCTCTTCTCTCCCAACCTTTTGGCAACTGTTTGTATGAGTTATGGGGAAACGCAAGATCACAGTGGCCCCATCTGGGTTTTTAAAGCAAACGGGTGGAATAATTTCAAAAGAAACTGAGCTGGCGGAATGTCACCTGTCGCTTCCTTCACCTCCTAATATCCCCTTAAGTTCTGCATCTCCCTTGATGGCCTACCAAAACTGTAGTATATATAACAAATCTATCGCTCCAGAGGAAGAGCCAAGTCCTGAGATGGAAGTACCTGTGTCGACTAGTACCTCTGTACATACATTGCCCCAGGGTAGGCACTATGGGGCAGATTTATGAAAAGTGGCGCTACACATAGTGCAGTGCCACTTTTCTATCGCCCCTTAGCACCCCTCTAACGCCACCATGTGTGTGCCGTTTTTAAAATGCGGCGCACCATGGTGGTATTTAAGGGTACTAAAGTCATAATTGTTGACGCTAGTCAGGCACTTTGCAGGATTAGAGTAAAAAATCTTGACGCTAATCCTGAAAAGCACACAGAGGCTCATTGAAAACAACGTGAGCCTCCCTTTAACACATGCTCCTAGCAGGCATTAAAAATGCAGTTAAAAATGAAGCAAAGAAATCTCTTAGATGCCAGAATGTCCCCCCTTGCATAGATTATGCCTGGTGGAGGCATAATGTGGCGCAATGGGTTACAAAGTGGCGCAATGCAGGCATTGCGCCACTTTGTAAAGATGGCGCGGCGTTTTTGGCCTTCCAACGTCATATTAGCGTAAACAAAATGACACTAAAGTGGCATTGGAATGGCGCTAGGCCCTCTTAAATTTGGGCCTAAATTCTCAAGCATATACTAGGATAACTGGAGGCAGTCAGGAAAAAGGAAAAGAGCGGCAGTGAGTTCCAAATCTAAAAGGCCTGTGTTGGACCTGTCCCAGTGTGCAGGGTTGTTCCCAAACGTTTTGCCTTCTTCCCCCTATTTGTTCTGACTTGTTTTGGTTGCCTGTAGGAGTCAGGGCACTTTACCACTGCTAACCAGTGCTAAAGTGCATTTACTCACTGTCTAAAATGTATCAGTGATTGGTTTATCCATGATTGACATACTTGATTTACTATTAAATCCCTAGTATAGTGCACCAGGTGTGCCCAGGGCCTGTAAATCAAATGGTACTAGTGGGCCTGCAGCACTGATTGTGCCACCCACATGAATAGCCCTGCAAACATGTCTCAGGCCTGCCATTGCCGTGCCTGTGTGTTCAGTTTTAAACTGCCATTTCGATCTGGCAAGTACACCCACTTGCCAGCCCCAAACTTTGCCTTTTACTACATGTAAGCCATCCCTAACGTAGGCCCAAGGTAGCCCCATGGACAGGGTGCAGTGTATTTAAAAGGTAGGACATGTAGTGGTGTGTCTTACATGTAGTGGTGTGTTTTACATGTCCTGAAAGTGAAATACTACTAAATTCATTTTTTGCTATTTCAGGGCCTATCTCTCCCATAAGGCAATACAGGATTTGCCTTGAAATATCCTTTAATTTCCCACTGGGAGCAGATAGAGATGTGGAGTGTGGGGTCTCTGAACTCACAATTTAAAAATACATGTTTTGGAGAATTTGTTTTTTGAACTATGAGCTTGAAAATGCCACTTTTAGAAAGAGGGCATTTTCTTGCTTAACCATTTTGTGCCTCTGCCTGTCTGTGGACTACACCTCTGGGTCAGGATGACAGTTGGGCTGTTTGTGAATTCACTCTAGACAGTCACACAAAGGGAGCTGAGGTGGGCCCTGCATATCCTGAAGGGTCTTCCTGAGCTAGAGTGATGGGAGGAGCTGACACTTGCACCTGAATAGTGCTGTGCCTGTCCTTACACAAAACAGTCTCCAACCCTCTGGAGTGTTTCTGGCACCAGGGCAGGAAAGGCAGGGTCTTGGGCACTACTACCATTATTCTTTGACGTTTGCTGACTTCAAAGGCAGAAATGGGTATAAGTACTGGATCTCTGACACCACAAAGTTAGAACACTTCTGGATTGAGGACAATCTGCCAGGAAGAAGAGCTGGGTGCTGTAGGAGGGACTGCCACTCTGTCTGTTGCTTTATTGTGTTGGCCTGCAGCTTGCTGCTTCTGTCCTGGGAGTGAAAGGACTGGACTTTGCTTTCTACATCCTGCTTTCCAAAGTTCTCCAAGGGCTTGAACTGAGCTTGCCTCCTGTTAGAAGTCTCGGGGACATTCAAATACCTCATTTGCCAGAGAGTGGGCTCTTCTGCTGAGAGTCCTGACTTGCCAATTGGTGCCAACTCCAGTCCCTGGGCCCTTGGAAATGTAAGCTGTTGACCTGTAGAAGAAATTCCATGCACCAAAGTGCTGTGGCAGAAAAATTGATGCAGCACCTGTTCCGCGGCTGAAGAATTGATGCAGCGCCTGTTTTATCATGGCTCCATCCACCCAGCATGCCTGTGTTTTCAACGCATCACCCTTGGGGCGTCAATTTCTCTTCAACCCCACACCACAGTAAGGAATTGAGACAAGGAAAGATTTGATGAATAACCTCCCTTTCCAGTAAGAAACCGATGCATCGCTTCTCCTGCGAGGAAAGAATCAACGCATCACCTGCCCTGCGCAGTAAGGAACCGATGCATTGCTTTGCTTTTTGACACCTCATCTCCCCTGTGGCCTGCATCATCTTTATTTTTGACGCACCCTGGGTACTTTGTGCTAAAAAGATGCAATCATTGATTCCTATGGTTTAAGACTCAATTCCACTTTAAAAAAATGATATCTTTATTTGTGTTTGTTGAATTTGTGTTGTTTTGGTCTTGTTTCATTCAGATAAATATTGGCTATTTTTCTAAACTGGTGTGGAGTCCATTGGTGGTGTTTTCACGGTGTTACTGTATGTGCAAATACCTTACACATTTCCTCTGAGATAAGCCTCAGTGCTCATTCCAAGCTACCAAGTGGGTAGGCAGGGGTTATCTTAGTTGTGTAGCTCCATTACCCTGACTAGAGTAAGGGTCCCTATTTGGACAGGGTGCAAACCACTGACAACTAAAGACCCCATTTCTAACAGTCTCACAAGATGACTCCCGCCCCAAAATCTGAAAAGGAGCAGGTGGAAAAGGTCGCTCATACTAGAGGAATAACCATCCTTTACAGCGAACTTAAGGACTCTATAATGGATCTTATATCAAGTATATTTGAAACCAGCTATGCTCGCTTGGGGGCCATCAAAGTTAAACTAAGTAGTTTCTCCCCTCTCCCATTTTATCACAATAAATTAGGGTGCCTCTAAACTCCGAACGCCAGGAGGCAAGGCCTGGAGCCTCTTCATCTCCAGCCAAAAATGTCATATTAAGAAACGGGATGGATCTACTCTCTTTACTGAATTATTTGGATACTTGCCCAAGGGCCCATAAGGAAAATTAGAAGGGAACAGGCCTCTCAGTAAGGTCAGGCCAAAGTGAGGTTGCTAGGAACTGACTCAGTAGGGAAATTTAAAAATCTGCAGAGAAAGACCAAATCCTTCCCCAACTTCCATCTGAATGCGTCCCGTATGTCTAGGTTTTAAAATATTTTTCAGCCATCTCTACATCGACTCATAATTATTTTGTGAGCCTGAAGAATAAAAAAATTAGCTGGCTCAAAAGTAAGGTTGGCTGGATGTTGGACTTATCTTCTGAAATTCTGATGATTAGAAGAACTACCTGGATAAGTCCCGACAGAAAGGTGTCTAAGGGAGACTCTCTCATTGTTTACTTTAGATCACCGATGCTGCTAAAAATCTCTTCTAAATGTTTTTGAAAATCAATTATAATCACCAAGATTTGTACGTCTTGCCGCTGGGTTATTTTTAAAGATCATCTGTACTCCCCAGGGCAAATATTGTTGAGGTCAATGATAGCTCTATTCCACTTCAAAATAAGTATAATGTATCTACCAGCAATGCCTTTGAACCATTGGCTACATTAGAGGACACTGATTGATGATGTACTAAAATGGTTTCTGTTGATGGGAAAGTGGACCCCATACTCTCAGTACAGGAAACAGCCTACCATTTGGTCAAAGGGGATACAAACACTATCCAGAATCACCATTCCAAACCCGGCCTTTGTAATTCTTCACCATTTCAGCATGATGTAGTTTTATTGGAAAACCACACAAAAAGCTCTGCTGAGAATAGCTTTGGTATTGTTTCCTGAAATATTGTGGGAGCACGCACAAAAATTTCAAATCCGATTGGGTCAGTTTCATAAATGCTCATAAAATTATATGTTTTCCCCATATTAGCTCAACTCGGGGCATTAGGCTGGGGTGTATTTTGGCCCCATTCTTCCTCTTGCTCTTTATTGATGAGACTAACAAGTATGTGATGGAAAATAGAAGGGATGTGCAACGTAGGGGGGAATAAGTCTATTCTTATTTTACTGTACGTGTACGGCACGGTGTTGATTGCCCGTACAGCAAACGGTGTTCCGATCCCTTTAGATTTGTTCTCATGAAAGGCCTTGATCTACAAGTAAATTACTCAAAGTGTAATTTAACTGTGGCTACCCAAGTACTAAGTCCAAACATTTTAAAATGGGGGATTTTAACCTACCAAAGGTGAAGAATTTTAATACTCAACAATGTCTCAGGTGGGCCACACTTTTAATGCTAAGACTACAGTCTTTTAGCAGGAATACTGAGGCCATATTTAGATTTGCCCATAAGTGAAAAAAAAAACAGTTATAGAAATGCTGAGAATGTATAGGAGCAAATGTATTTTGGTGGGAGCATATGGTGCTGGGTTATGGGGCTAGAGTAGAACCAACATACTCCAACAAGCAGAACGCTGTTTTATGAATAGATTACTGCCAGTATCAGGAGGCACAGGCACTCCAATATGCCATGAGGAACTCGGGATGTCATGCAGGAATTATATGAAAATTCTCTCATAATTGGACCAGAACATAAATTATGTTAAAGAACGTTACCTGTTGCATGAAATTACGTTTAGAAAAAGACCAGGCTAAAGGAACGGTAGTTAAATACGTGCAAGTGTCAACAACGTGCAGTACAGACCCTTATTTATGGTGGATTATGAAATCTAAGGATCATTACTGGCTCACACTCTTTAGGCTGTGTACGCTGCAATTTAAATTTGCCTTTCCTATGCCTGGGGCTGGAGACAGGGTGCACCACCATGTGGGTGTGACAACATTACAATGTAATGCACTTGCCACTTTATCATGTTTTGCACTTTGTAATCAGGAGGGAGACGTTCCTTTTTGGTCCCAATATTGCGTAATCAAATTTGAGGCATCACAATTGAGGGTCAATATTCTTGCAGTCCATATGATCCCCAGAAATGTGTTAAGAGTTACAAAATTGTATAAAATCAGCCTCTTATATTAGGAACATATATGAAACCCAAAAAATATAAACTAGTAGATGTTTTTTTAACTTATACATGTTCACTCTATGTTTAAAGAATCAGCTCTTTTCTTTGTGAAAATGATGTCTGCTTGGCTTCTTGGGCCGAGAAAGAAAATTTCGATTTTAACTTATTGTGACAATTATTTTCTAAAACTGTACTCTGAGTCAATAAACTGATATTGGTTCAGGGACATTAGTGTTGAAGATTAATGTCATGAAATGTTACTGTTATTGGTGTGCTTTTATGACTCCTGTCGAATAAAGTCTTGTCTGATTGACTAACTGAAAGTCGAGACCACTGGATTATGCAATTCTGTAGCAGTGGCATTTTCCGAATAGTTATGAATTTACTGTATTTGCCTCAGAATCCACCATTTACTGCATAAACTGCAGTTTTTAACAAAAAATAGTCTTTCCAGGTCAAACGGATCAAAGGTTCCTTAAAAGCACCAACACCTGTTGCCGCGCAGTGGTAAGCCATTCGCAAATATTGATTGGTCATTTTTCAGTTGCTCATTGATGTATTTGGGTGCCCAGACTGCCCAGATAGTGTTAACATGAGCCAAAATAACAAAATAATAAAGTAATGCCACCACATAATGCAATGCATTACGCCCCATAATTACCTTTTCTTGCCCTGTTATAGAGTTAACCCTGCCCTTCAGTTTGGTCCCTCTCTGCCGGCGGCCCTGCATAGTATGCAAGGTAAATGATATGTTGATCGTGGGGAGGTGCACGTAGGGTGAAAAACACTTACAACCAAAGCATACAGTATAGATAAACCATATCAGTCTGGACATAGGGTAACTACAAGCAATAGAGATTACGTAAGTACGTTGGGAGAGTTCTTCAAAGTATCTGGGTCAGTGGTAGCACCGCATTCTGTAACATCTCAGGACAGTGCAGCGCAAACGTAGCGCTGCGTCAGGGTCACATGGTACTTCTGGCTCAGTCTTCTACCAGTTTGATACTTAAGAAGGGGTCAGACCAACATTTGCAACCATGTTTTCCTAATTAGATTTTAGTTTTGATAGAAAAGAGAAGTGGCTTGGGACATTATTATGCTTTTAATTTCAATCTTTTTGATGTTCTTTGTACGTGAATATGAGATACTAAATATATCTCTCTTTCTGTCAGTGCCTCATCATTATGGCCAAATGGAAACAGACTGGTCGTAATAAGCAGTCGCAAACTGCACGCCAACTTTTTGCGACAAATAGTTTGCATCCCAAAATCTCCAGTATTGGAGTCGGCAGAGTGAGCTCACTAATAAATATAGGGCCAGATGTATCAAAGGGCTTTACCCATTATGTGTCTATGGGAAAAAGTGTTCGTACATATGGCCCATACATTCGGAAGGTCAATATTTGAAGCAACCCTTGATTGGCACATGGATGGTAGCTTGCAGGTAACAGCAGTCCACTGTCTTTGCGGGTGCATTCTTTGTTCCTTAAGTTAAGCCGTGCTGCTTATTAATTAATAACAATCCTGTTTGAGAAGACTTTAATGGAAGCAGGCAGCGGCCCAATCAACCACTGCTTTTCCCTGTAAGGCCACCCCGCACATCAAGGGGAAAACTATCCAATGGGAACAGCTTCCACTTCGCAATCATTCAATAGATTTTGACCACACTGGTGGTCACAAATTTTTGATGCATTCCATTCTGAAAGACAATAGCACTTGGCGGCCTTTTTTGAGAATTCCTAGTATTTGCCGCTTGGACTGAGTTGTTAAACCCATTACCAAGTTGCAAAATTGGTTTAATAATGAAAAAATAACATTTTTATTGAGGTTTCGTATTTAAGGGTTTGCGAATGTAAAATAATTTTATACCTCTGATCCTAACACCTGGAAGGCCTTTAGAGTTACTCATGCACAATAATATCTACACACTATAATTCAGTAAAAAAAGGATAACATTTATTTTCAGAGCAACCAATTCCAGATGCTGGGTGCAGATACATGTTCTGATTACTTGGCGGTAATCTTCATCAAGCCAAGGTCTAGGCTTCCTCATCACAGTCCTCTTTCCTGAACTCCTTTCCTTCTAATGGCCTTGTCTGTGGCACTCCTCAAGGGCTCTTGGTTGGTGCTTGGTATTGACAGAAGGTGTCTAGGGCTTAGACCACTGTTTGGTTGGTGGGTGCACAAGCCTCTGAATAGAAAGGGTATTCCAGTTATCACCAGAATGTAAAGGGAAAAAAAGCCTTCCATCCTGTCATAGTAGGTAGGGCTATCTGTCTCCAGGTGAGGCTCACCACATGTATGTAAGGAGTGGGACAAGTATGTGGCTTAACAATAGCCCCTGCAGCGCCCACAGTGAAGTGGGGGCTGAGCTCCAGGGGACCCCCTCTGGCACTGTCATGGCCGGCCGGCTCCTGGCCTGAGAGCTCCTTATTGGCTCCAGAGTGTGGGGGACCCCATCCATGTACTTTGCAGGTGGGCCCCTCAAGTCTTATTACGCCACTTTGGCGAGTAAAACGGGGTAGGAGTTAAGAAATGTCTCCTCCTTCATACAACACTGAATTGGAGTCTGGAAAGTACTTCAATGGTGAGCTATCGCGGTAAGTACCCTGCTTTCAGTTGCAAAACTGATGGCTTCATATTATCTGATCCGTGAAAGAAGAATCTCCTATTATTTTAACCGCTCATTGGAAATCCCATTCTATTTAATTAAAATGAAATGCCTTGATTCTTTTATGTGATCACTGTCCTTTTTCTCAGAACATGAAACAAAATGGATATTACAAGTGATTGCAGCTGCTGCCTCAATCAAAGAGATGTTTAAGAGGTTACATGCTTAGGCAGAGAGCACAATGGCATCTGATGATTGCATTTCTGCAGAATAGAATAATTATTTTTACTGATGCGACCTCTTACCAGCCCACCTAGCAAGTAAATGAAATTTCGGCTCAGTCCATAGTTAGTGGCATTTTGAGTTCATTTACTGAGATGACAGGATATCGTGAGATGCCAGCTTCAAACAAATGTTCAATGACGAAATTTAGGGGGCATACATAAGAGACCCTAGCGCCACTCTAATGGCACATTAGCGTCATTTTTTTACACAAATGTGGCGTTAGAAGGCCAAAAAAGCCACGCCATATTTACGAAGTGGCTCAATGCATGAACTGCTCCACTTTGCAACCCTTTGCGCTACATTATGCCTGCAAAGGGGGCGTTCCCCCGTCAGGGCGCTCCACAAAAATGGTGCAAAGAAATCTAAGAGATTTCTTTGCATCATTTTGTTCTGCACTTTTAATGCCTGCTCAGAGCAGGAGTTAAAAGACGGCGCACCATTGTTTACAATGGGCCTCAATGGGATTTGCAGAATTAGCATCAAAATTCTTGATGTTAATCCTGCAAAGCTCGGAACTAGTGTAAAAAATGTTGATGCTACTTCCCCAAATACCTCCACGGTGTGCCATATCTTAGATACGGCGCACACATGGTGGTGTTAGAGGGGGGCTAAGGGACACATGGAAAGTGGCGCTGCACCACACAAATCTCCCTCCCAACAATCCCTCCCCCCACCTTCCCTTCTCTCCCTGGGGAACCCTCTATTTATCCTGAATGGGTAATAAAACATACCCTATGAGTCTGCCTCCCCAGCGCGGCTGCCTTTTCATCTTTATCTTGTTTATCAGACTCTCAGGGAAAGTGGCGCTGCACCACACAAATCTCCCTCCCCCACCCTCCCTTCTCTCCCTGGGGAACCCTCTCTTTATCCTAAATGGGTAATAAAACATACCCTATGAGTCTGCCTCCCCAGCGCGGCTGCTTTTTCATCTTTATCTGGTTCATCAGGCTCTCTACCTCTGTAGTTGCCATTATGTTAAACATTTTATTGTTCCACATCATCCTTAAAGTAACTGGGAACTTCAATTGTGGTGACTTTAGTTCCTGTATATAGCTCCCCAGCTTCTATTGGTGAATTAGGGTTGCCTTGGAAATGTTGGACCTGATACAGAAAGATGTCTCCCTTTTTTAAAGATCCTTGCTTTCAAGATCTATGAACGAGCTGTTATTTTACAGCATAAGAACAAAATATGACCAGGATTTGCCTTGTTTCATCCATGCTTGGGTTTCTTCTGAAGGGATCACAATGCACTCTCTGTATTTCAGCGTCAAGGTTCATGGAGGCAACTGAAGAAGTATATTCCTTAATTAAGTTAATAATAAAATCCTTAACATTTCCTCCCTCCACTCCTTCTGAAATAGTCAGAAATCTTAAATTATTCTGTCTAGAGTTAGTCTGCAAGGATTCTAACTTGTAGAGCATTTCTTTTTCCCTTAGTTTCAATGTTTGAATTTCTTTTCTGTTGTTCTCAACCTCTGCCTGTAGTGCTCCTATGGAGGCTTTTATAGCACCTAGCCTCTCAGTAAACTCTGTAAATTTGGTATCCAAATTGTTACAGGCGCCCTGAATTTTGGCTTGTTTGTGCTTTGATAGCTCATATTTTTTCTTAACCTCCTGCACCATCAAGCGTAACAAAAGTTATAGGCCCTCATTCTCAGGGGCCTCTGTGATGCCTGACAACCTACCCTCATCCTCCTGACGTATTACGCCCACTGACACCACCCTTATCACCATCAATAAACTAGGCAAGCTCTTGGAATTGCTTTGTGAGGACTGGTCCAGAAACCTCCCTCATACTTGCCCAGGCAGGATTAAGGTGTTCTGTATCACGGGAATGCACAGATGTTACCCAGTGAGACCCAATTAGGAAAGGTCGACTTTGGGGCTCCTGGGCTTTTTGAACTTTAAAGAAAGATCTGAGGAAAGGTGTGAGTTTAATTTTCACCCTACCGTTGTTACAGTGTCCTCAATATGGCTGGGGTCTCATTGTATAGATGTGCTACTCCCCTTAATAGACAATAGTCCTCCAGACTCCTTCCCCTTGTTTTGCAGTGGTCCTACTCCTGCCTGCTTACTCCTAGTAACACTGGTGATCCTGCAGTGCCTGTAGAGCCCAGCCAGCCTACGCTAATGCTCAAAATCTGCCTTGAGATAGATGAGGGCTTAGCGGCACCTTGGCTTCTAGACGTGGCCCCAAGCCCTAATGTGCCTGATAAGCCTCTTATGGGACTCATATGTGTTGGTAGCTGGGAGTCCTGAGGTGCTGTACCTTTCAACTTTGCAGGCAGAATGGGGAAGCATAGACGCCAGCTTGTGGTGAAGCTGTTCCCTGAGCCCCAGAAGCCTATCCTGGCCGTAGTACGCTGATCCCGGCATAATTCTGAGGCAGTTCGGACCACGAGAGTCTGAGCGCGCCTAGTCAGATATGATAAAGGAGGAAAAAAAGTTTGGGGCTTGTAAGCCCATACAGACTGCACAGTGCCTCCCTAGAAGCCTCCTGAAATCTGCGAGGTATGTGGGCGTCTTCTCCAGATATAGCCCCTGGTCTTAATGCCCAAGAGGAGGAAAGCTTGCGGCCCATGTGCTAGCTAGCCGCCATGTTCCCCCCTCTCTAAGGTTCGGGGATAATACATCAACCAGAACATCTCTCCGATCACTCCACAGTGCAACTGGAGCTTCTGTTGGCTAATACCTCCATTTTCCCTAGATGGACTCTTGATAGGTCTCCAAAAGGAGAGCAAAAACTTGTCTATCAGTTGAAACTAGACACCCTTGAAGTTTCAATTAAATAAAGATTCAGCCCCAATCCATGTTGCATGTGATACATATAAAGCTTTTATTCGGGCGAAACTGATTAACCTTGCATCAAACAGCAAGAAAGAAAAGAGCAATAGACTGAAGGAGTTTGAAGCCCATAAGGCCCTGAATAGCTGCAATGACTCTGCCAGACAGGTTGTACTACAAAAAGGTTCTCTGTCAGAATTCCTGGAAGGATTTATACAGCGCCACCGAAGGAGGAAATACGCTGCCTAGGTGTTCTACTGGTTAAAGATCTGGAAAAGATAGCCCTGGTAAATTTCAATAGGCTCATGTCAGAAAGTAAGAACCTTTTGCTGTCATGGTCCTATCTTCCAATCTCCATTTTAGGAAGAACTAATCTGATTAAAATGATGATTCTTCCCTAGTTCACCTTTATCTTTAAAGCTCTACTCCTACCTTTTAGAGCAGAGTGTTTTTTTAGATTACAGGAGGTGCTGGATAGTTTTATTCGGGCCAACAAGAGCATGAGGATTGCCTGAAAGGAAATTACATCTAAAGAAAATGAATGGAGGTATTGCATTCCCAGATTTTCAATTATACTGTTGGGCTTTCCAATTAAAAAATGTCAGGCTACTGCTCTCTAAGGACTACCAACTGCTTTCTCCTTGTTATCAGACATTAACAGCAGACCTCTGGGACAAAGGTAGCCACTTTCTTTTCAAATTTGGCCATCCTAAGTACATTATGAAGGTTCAATTTAGAGTGTTAATAGCGCTCTGCAAGGTGTGATTTCAAATCAGAAGGATCTTGGGCATACCATATTACAGTGCTACTGCCCCTATATGGAACTCTCTAGAAATTCCACAGTGCATTCAAGATACATTGGCTATCCTGTTAATGGATGCGGGAATATTAAGATGGGGTAACCTGTTTGAAGGAGACATCTTGAACTCATGGGATGCTCTGGCTAGGCTCACAAATAATTCCCTCTCCAGATTCAAGTATTTTCAAAGATCGAGTTGCTTCCGGGGTAAATCTAAAGTGGGTACCAAAGTGGAGTGGGAGGAAGAGTTACAGAGCACCCGGCCACTAAAGAAGGAGGCATCCAAATGGTATTGGATCTTGGTACAGGTGTAGAATGGGCCCCCCACATTGCCAGAAGAGGTTTGGACAGCGGACCTGCCTACATTGGATATCCTTCACCTTAGGCAAGTATCGTGGTTTATGCTTTGGTCTGCTGTGAAATCTGCACCTCTCATGAAGAACCATCTGTTTACCACTTACAGGGCTTGTTGGTCTCCGAAAAGACAGGCAAAAGTGGGAGGATAGAGGATGAGATGATTCCCAAAGTGTGCTCTTGAAAAGGCAGATGATGTTCATGTGTTTTGGCAGTGTCAGGCCATCCAAACTTCCTTTCGTGATGTGGGTAAGGCACTAAGGGCAGTAATAGGAACAAAAGTTAAGGTAAGCCTGCCACTGGCCATATTTGGTACACAAGAAGGTGAAAGGCCAGGAGAAGAGGTGGGGAACTGTCAGCTCAATTACTTTTTATATTGACATTAATTTTACATTTGTCTTAAGTGGTTACATTTGTCTTAACTGGCTCAGAGCAGGCGTTAAAATGATGCACCCATTGAAATCATTGGGCCTCTTTGCACTTTACTACACTATCGTCATTATTTTTGACGCTAGTGTAGCAAAGCGCCACAATAGCATCAAAAAGTTTGGAGGTAATGTTCTAACCACCGCATTGGTGCACCGTATTATAAATGCAGTACACACATGGTGTCATTAAGTGGGGCAAGGGTGACGCAGAAAAGTGGCGCATCAGTACTGATGCACCACTTTCTTGTAAATCTGGCCCGCTGTGTTTCTGAAATGGGAACAAGATATGGAGTTTAGGATCAATGGTTACTTGTACATATTTGAATTTGTAGGGGCATGCTATCATATGATTTAGAGGGTGTTTTTAAAAATAACTTCTTTCTTACGTACTGGCTTGCATTTGAAAAGCACAAATACAGTGAAATCCAATTGGTAATAACAAATGTTGTACTATTTTATGCGCCCACATGTCTTCCAATAAAAACAGTACCTCACTTGTGTCGGCAGGCCTAGTACCCATGACAGGAAACGGGACAAAACACAACATTGATGCATCACATTTTCCACTAAAAGTGGACTCCTTCTTCCAATGTGGGTAGCTGTGGTAGGTGTGGATTTAGAGCCCTAGCTCAGCTGGTACCAAGGCAAACCTAACAAACTAGTACATTTTTGAAAACTAGACACCTGGGGGAATCCAATGTGAGGTGACTCGCGTGGCCTTCACTGTTTTTTTTTTGTACCCAGAATCCACTGCAAATCTCAAATTCGTATAAAAAAACACATTTTCCTCATATTTCTGTGATGGAAAGATCTGGAATCTGTGGAGAGCCAAAAACATCCTTCCACTCAGCATCCCTCAAGTCTCTTCAGAAAAATTGCAACTTACTTGTGTAGCTAGGCATCCTGCCCGCAACATGAAATGGCTCAAAACACATCATGGATACATCACATTTTTCCACTCAAACCCAACCCTTTCTTTACAAAGCGGGTAGTTGTATATTGTGCGTCCTAACTTAGTCGGCACCTAAGGAAACTTAGCAAACCTGCACATTTTTCAAAACTAGACAGCTGGGGAAATACATGGTGGGCTTGCTTGCTAGGCTCTCACCAAGTTTATTTTACCCACAATCCCTTGCAAACCTCAAACCTTGCTTAAAACACACATTTTCCTCATATTTTTATGATGGAAAGTTCTGGAGCCTGCAGGGAACCACAAACATCCTTCCACTTAGCATTCCGTCAAATATCCTGCTAAAAATGGAACCTTAGTTATGTGCCTAGTGCTCATGACAGGAAATGGTCCTAAGCGCAACATGAATACATCACATTTTGAACTCAAAACTGACCCTTTTTTTTGCAAAGTGGCTAGCTGTCGATTTTGAGCCCTAACTGAGTCAGAACCTTGAGAAATCTAGCAAACTTGCCCATTTAAAAAAATTAGACACCTTGCAGATTCGAGGGTGGGGTGACTTGTGTGGTTCTCAGCAGGTATTTGTACGCAGAACCCCTTGCAAACTTCAATACTTGACTAAAAACTAACATTTTCCTCCCTCACATTTCTGTGTTGGGAAGTTCTGGAATCTGTGAGGAACCACAAACTTTCTTCCATCCAGCATTTCCTTAGGTTTCCAGATACAAATTGTACCTCAGCTGTGTGGGTAGGCCTAGTGCAGGGAGAGGAAATGGTTAAAAATGCAACATGGATACGTCACATTTTCCACTTAAAATTGCCCCTTTTTGCAAAGTCGGTAGCAGTGGATTTTGGACGCTAGCTCAGCTGCTCCTAGGGAAACCTAACAAACCTGCACATTTTTAAAAACTGGGCAACTAGGGGCATCCAGGAGTACATGACCTGTATGGCTCTCACTAGGTAATTTAACCTAGAAGCCCTTGCAAACATCAAACTTTGGTAGAAACGCACATTTTTCCTAACTTTTCTGTGACAGAAAGTTCTGGAATCTGGAGGGAGCCACAAAATTCCTACCACCCTCAGCTCCCAAATGTCCCCCAATAAGAACGATATCCTACTTGTGTGAGTGGGCCAAAAGACCACAACCCAACCTGATCTATAGCACTATGTGGCATATTTACAAGAAAGTGGTGCATCAGTCCTGATGCAGCACTTTTCTTGTGACCCTACTGTCATCTAATGACATCATCGTTGCGCCTTATTTACAATACGGCGCACTATGGTGGTTGTTAGATCAATAGTGTAAAAAATGTTGACGCTATATCGTTGCTTTCTAGGATTCACGCCAACAATTTGGGCACTAATCCTGCAAACTAAAGGGATGCCCTTTGAAAACAATGGGAGTATCATTTTAAGGCCTGCCTCAGGCATGCATTAAAAATTACGCTAAAAATGGTTTAGTGAGAGCTTGCAAATTTCACTGTGCCATTTTTACGTGCCTCCTAACGGGGGAAAGCCTCTCTTGCATACATTATGCCAGACTCAAGCATAATGCGACGCAAGGGGTTACAAAGTGGCATAATGCATGCATTGCACCACTTTGTAAATATGGTGCGACAAATAGGTCACCTTAAAGCCACGTTAGCAAAGGGATTTGGGACTGTGCTTTTGCACCATCCACGCAAACCTATGAACCACAGATATTTTTGAAAGCTAGACATCCATGGGATTCCAGGGTAGTGTGTTTTGTGGGGATACCATGATGTTTTCTTACACACAATCCTCTGCAAATCTCAAACTTTGCTTGATATCACACATTTTTCTTACTTTTTTGTGATAGAAAATTCTGGAATCCACAAGAATCCAGAAAATTCCTATCACCCAGCGTTACCCCACATGTGCTGATAAAACACTGCACCACTTGTGTGGTTGGACCTAGTGCCCGCGACAGGAACTAATCAATCCAAAATTAATGCGAGCCCTTGCGAGGGGATTCCCCTAGACCTTAACTTGATCCGTTTGTGGTGTTGAGCTCCAATCGTCATTATCATAAAAGAATAAAAGCCACTCAAGCTGCTTGTGAAACTCTTTCTGAGGACCCTGAACTTAAAATGAAAATAAGGACTGAAGGGCAGATTTATAGTTTTTCACGCAAAACTGTGTTAACGCAGTTTTGCGTGAAAAAGTTTGCCGCTGGCTAGCGCCATTCCAAGATGCTGTTCGGGTGTCATATTTATGGAATGACGGTATCCGGCAGTAAGGCCCGGCTAGCGTCATAAAAAAGGATGCTAGCCAGGTGGGGGAGGCGTAGGGGGAACAGGAGGTTGTGCGTCTGACCAGACTAGCGTTATTTTTTGACGTACAACCCTCATGGACATGACTTCTGTCTTGGTAAAGACAGGAGTCATGCCCACCACCCCAATGCCCATGCCCAGGGGACAAATGTCCCCTGGGCATTGCCATTGGGCCCAGTGCCATGCAGGGGAGGCCCAAGTTAGGCCCCCCTATGGCACTTAAAAAAGAAATTGGAAATACCTACCTGTACTTACCTTACTTACCTGGGATGGGGTCCCCATCCTCTGGTGTCCCTCTGGTGTGGGTGGGGGTATCCCTGTGGCTAGGGAAGGGCACCTGTGGGCTCATTCCATGGTATCTGACCATGGAAATAGGCCCTCAGTTCCCCTAACACCTTCCCTGACCCAGGTGTTAAATAATGGCGCTAAACAAGTTTGCACCATTATTTAAGGCCTCCTTCCTCCAGTGCTTCATTTTAGCACGGGAAGATAAATACAGCGCTAAGGCCATATCATCATTTCTTACACGGAAACACCTACCTTGCATCCCATTGATGCAAGGTAGTTTCCTGCAAGCAAAAAATTACTTTAACTCCAAAACTTTGGTGCTAGATGGGTCTAGCGCAAATTATAAATATGGAGTTAGGTTTGCTCTGAATTTCCGTTAAAAAAATGACGCAAATTTGGCGTGAACAGATGACAAATCTGGGCCTTAGTGTCCACGAATGGCCAACACATACATTGAGGAGGTAGTGCAGGTGTCGTTCATTGCCCAACACTTGCATCTAAGGGTTTAAACCTCAAGGTTAATTCTTTTTCATGTGGGATTCTTTACTTGCAAATCAGACCACGATTAAAAAAAAATATTCTGCACATGGCAGAGATGGTGAGAAGAGAAAGCACTCAGGGCTCGACATACAAAGATTGTTATCAAAACCAGTTCAGGCTTTTTACTGTAAGAACCCAGGGCCAGATTTAAAGAAAAGTGGTGCAGTGTGGTGCTGTGCCAAAATTGGAAGCGCCACGCTGCGTCACTTAAGAAACACAGGGATGCACTGTATTTAAGGGAATACGGCGCACCTCTGCGTTTCCCCCTGCGCTGGTGCTAAACTTAGCTGCCAGTGCCAACGCAAGCCTCCTTGCACAATCGTGCAAGGATGTCTGTGTTGACGGGTGTGATTGTTTATGTGTGGGAAGGTGTCCCTTCCTGCACATAAACAGTCACTAGTGCTGCTTTGGCACTTCTGTGTGTGCTGCACAATGCAGCACACACACAGAATTGCCAGAGTCATTTCCAAATGATTGTTTATGTGCAGGAAGGGACACCTTCCCGCACGTAAACAATCATTTTTGGCATTTTGCTTTTTCTATGTGTGCAGCAGAATGTTGGCATTAGATTTTGGTGCCGCCTCAGGTTTACAAGATTTCATAAATCTGAGGCAGTGTCAAAAAGCAATAGGTGTTGCTGTGGCACGCCCACAGCAACACCCATTGCACCCACTTCCACGCACAGTGCTGCATGGGAAGGGGCCGTATATATAAGGTGGCGTTAAGCCACAAAAAGTGGCTTAATGCCACCTTGTAAACACGGCTCTGTGCTTAGCGCCACTGGAGCGTCACTAAAAGTGATGCTCCTGTGGCGCTAGGGGCCTATAAGTACGGCCCCTAGGATTTTAAAACAGAAACAATACAAAGCACAACTTTCTTTACCTCAGCTTTTTTGATTCTGCATTTTTGCACTCTTTCTTTTTTTTACACATGTTCCTACTCCGCATTTCCTTTACGCTTTCCGGTTTTGGCAAAAAAACAATGGGATTAGGTAATTGAACATGGCCCTGTATCTGTCTTGTTAGTCTGTTTAGTGCAAGACACGGACGGCCCGTTTCACAAAGTGCCTCCACAATAGCTGTGGAGGCTCCACAGTCATGGCCGAATCTCCCCAATGAGAACTGAAGTGCTGAGTTTCCCCCACGAGTGCAGAGACTCCTCCACAACTATGTAGCCGCTGTAATGACTGCAGAGGCTGTTTGTAAATTGGGCCCTTAGAATACATTGTGTTGCATGAAGTAGCAGAGTTAACAATTGTCATATACAGGGAATTGTGGTCCACTGGCTTTCTGCAAGAGACCATAGCCTCCTGTTAAAGTATAACAAGATCTGAGGCCTTCAGAGAGCAGTGACATCCTATGCCATGCCATAGCGGTCTGTTGGATAAAATGATGGTGGGAGCAGACAAAAGTGAAGTAATTCCAGTTCACATCACAGCATAGCAATGAGTAAGATGGTGCAGAGAGCTGACAGGCACCTTGCAGTGACACCAAGTGGATACCTAGGCAGAGCTCTTGGAATGGACCTGATACCTACACCATGGCAACACAAAAGGATGATGGACGGAGTGCTGAACAATGTAAACACTCACCCCTAGTCACAGATCTGGGTTTAATTAATTGTTCTTTTGCTCACCATGACACCCCAGTTTGGACCCAGCCATATGCAAATCAGTCTTGACCCTGTTACTCATGGGAACAGTCCAGCCCAAACTGCCAAGCCAGGTCCTCCCTGGACCAGAAACAAGCATTCTGGGGCCAGTTTCAGGGTATCACTCTTCCTCAGCCAGGCCAGCTTGAATCCAGCAGCATAGTGAGCAAGGGACCGACGTCTGGGCATACCCTTCCCACTTAGGGCAACTTTAGCTACACAAAAGGATGATGGACGGAGAACTGAACAATGCAAACACTCACCCCCAGTCACAGATCCGGGTTTAATCCATTGTTCTTTTGCTCACCATGCCACCCAAGTTGGGTCCCAGGAGGGTCAAGACTGATTTGCACATGGCTGTGTCCGAACTGGGGTGACGTGGCAAGCAGAATAATGATAGATTAAAAGTTTCAACGCTCCGTCCATCATTTTATTTTGTGATGTTGACCTACACCATGGCCTCAGGAGTGTCGCTGCAAAGTCAAGTGAGCAGACATTACGTTATGTCTACTGAGTGGTTTGGTCACAGCATCCAACTCTTAATGTATCCCCTGATGCTGTGGGAACACCGTAGGGCAGCAGAACTGATTGGATGTGAAGAGACAAAAGGATGAAATATAATTATCAGCCCTAGTGACTGGATCTGTCAGTCTATGTTAAGATGACCACTTCACTCCTGGTCATTATGGAATACTGCCTCTGGTTCCAAACTTTTCATCTATAAATCACTGGTTTCAGGTGTGTTAGTCTAATTAGTCCAGTGAAAACACATAAGACTACAACACTCGGAATACATTAGGCTCTCACACAAAAATCCTGGAATAGAAAGAGTGTTTATAATGACCTGGTAGGAGCCGGTCACCCTAATCTTGTTGGAAACTGGTGCTGCCCATCAGCTTCTGGAAGTCCCCAGCCACCAGTAGAGGCCACTACACATTCCAACAACCATCAGCCCCCCTTAACTTTTCATACAAGCTGCTGTGTGTGACTGTCAGGCTGTGGTGTAGTAAGGGTGCCTGTGGCCCTAATGAAAGTAAGAAAGGTGGGCCACAATAACCTTTTCTGACAAACCAAAAACTTCCAAAATTTGGTTGCAGGGAGGACCTCAGACATAAGGCCCCGGTGCCACTTCACCTTTTGCACTGTTGATAGCTTTGCCATTGCTGCTAAGAAGGATTTTCTATTATACACATGCGCTGCACACCCCAGAATAAAGCAATGCCCACATTTGGAAAAGGACTTGAATGTTTCCACAGTGAATGCAAGATATTCAGCTAAATACTGCGGACAACTGCAAGAGAAAGAAGTCACTATGATATGCGTGAAATAGAATACTGGTTGCAGTTCATTCTGTGTCGTGTATACACTTGGTAATTCGTGGCATTTTATAGCTTTATCACAACTGCTGCATGAGGCTCCAACTGTGATATTGGGATGTCCTCTAAACACTCAACGTTTCACTCAATGGTCCATTCATCTAATCATGCACTCCCCAGTTCAGGCAGCCATTCATCCATCCACTCTTTTATTCAATCATTCATCCATGTACTCGCCAACTCATCGTTAAATGCATGCAACCACTCCCATGTTAATTACCCATGCTGTCAATCATCCACCCAAAATTTGACTCATTTCCACAATCATTCACTTATCTATCTATACAACTACACATACGCACCAATCAATAATGAAGCTGGTCACTTACAAAATATCCAAATCTATTGGCTTTGTCATTTTCTGGTTTCTGTTGTTTAGACCCTGCTCACTGTCTCTTACCCCATCTTGGTCTTAGAATGGACATAGGCCAAGACACTTAGGGGCAGATTTAAGAAAACTGGCACTGCACCCAGTGGAGCGCCACTTTCTTTGCACCCCTTAGCGCCCCACTACCGCCATCATGTGTGCGTCATATATAAAATACGCCGCATCATCGCGCAGGGTAGGGGGCAATGGCGTCAGAATTTTTTACGCTATTGATGTACTGTTCAAGGTTAGCGCCAAAATTTCGGCGCTAACCCAGAACAGTACATTGGGGCCCATTGTAATCAATGCTGTGACTCCTTTTATCACCTGCTCCGAGCAGGTGTTAAAATGACAAAAAAAATAACGCAAAGAAAAATTTTAGATTTCTTTGCACCATTTTTTCTGCCCCCTTAATGGGGGAACACCCCCCTCCATACATTATGCCTGGCGTAGGCATAATGTGGCACAATTGGTTACAAAGTGGCGCAATGCATGCATTGCGCCACTTTGTAAATCTGGTGCTTCATTTTTGCTACATTGTCGCCACATTAGCGTAAAAAGATAACACTAATGTGGCGATATTGTGGCGCAAGGGACTCTTAAACCTGCCCCTTACTTTTGTCATAGTCATCTCTTGCAACTGCTGCATCTTCTCTCGATGGCATGTACGCCACAACTCGTTGTCAGCCGCTTATCAGCTTCCATGCGGATCCGTTACACCCGTCATCTATGCAATAACCAGGAATACATTTACTGTCATGAATGGAAAATGAAAGAAAAGGAATCAGTATGGAATCACAAGCCATGAAAATTATGAGTTTTCATTCGTTAGAAAATAATGATTTATTTAGGCATGCTTCACTTAGTATAACAAGACCACACCAGGCCGCATTGACAACCTTTTATGAAGTGCTACGAAAAAGTGCATGAATATTTTAGACGTACCAGTGTTCCATGCGCATGTCTCTTTCTCTATTTCAGAAATCATTTGAATTCAGTGGGCAATCATGGCCTCAGTGTCAGCTTATTCTTAAAATTGTCATTAATAAAACTCCTGATTTTCTCCCTGCCACAAATTATGAGCACAGTTAGCAAATGTAAGTATGTGTTATTTCTAATAATCTGATTGGTGTTGTGCAAACAACATTCAGTATTGCACATTTACATAATGTTAGACTATGAAACATTGTGTGCGCTCTTTGTCTAAAACATTATGACAGACACGCTTTTTCAGTAACAGGCATCTTTTTTATTCATTTAATGCTTAGCTATAGAGTAGTGAGAGTGGTCTTTATCATTTCTTTAGAGGTGGACTCTATGATGGTCTATTTGTAGTTAAGATTCTTATGATTACTCTAATTCTTTAGAAAAAATCATCATTTTTTGCTTTCTATAATGATACTATTTTAATAAACATAGAATTAGATGTGTGCATGTAGTATTTTCAGCCTTTAACTGAGTTTATGAAAGGCTTAGATAGCCCCATTCCTGCCTAATGAACATTTTCATTTCAAAACTAGAGCATCAACAATGGAATTAGCACATGGCATGCAAGTGCATGGGCTATACTTCACTCCACGGAAAATAAAAAATGAAAACTAGCAGACTGACTACCCACGCCTGGCAAAATTCCATTTTGGCGAATTTACAAAATGAGGAAATCCTTTTTATGTAAAAAAAAAAATACAAAACAACAGAAAAAGTGGAAAAGGGGACAAGAATAGAATGGGGTTCAAGATATCACATAAGGAGAAAAATGGTCAGAATGAATTAAACGAGAACAGGAAGGAATATTTAAGCATAGATATAAGTCAAAGTAGTAGGATATGTGTAGAGGTACTAAGGTATAATGTGAAAGAGGGTACTCTTTATTGATAGAATAGTGATTGAGTACAGGCATGTAGGTGTGGCCTAAGACAGAATGCTGGATGTAGTTGTACTAAGGTAGAGGTATGGATAGTAGTAGAGGTAATAGGGGATGCATAGGAATAGTGATAAAAGACATTTAGATGGGGTAATTGTCTTACATTATAGATAGAGGGACTGGGAATCAATATGTGTTGAGGTGCTGAGGAGAGGCTCAGGATAAAATTATAAGTAGGATGTACTAATGTATGGGTAGAGTAGAGGAATTAGGTATTAGCATGTTTAGAGATACTGAAGAAGGGAAGACAGACAAGATTATAAGTAAGTGTAGAAATATTAGGGTATAGGTAGGTCTGGAGGTGCAAAGGTATATGTAAAAGTAAATGGTAGAGAAACTATGGTATATGTAGTGGTTGATGTACTTGGGTGCAAGAGGAGGTACTGAGGTAGAGGTAGTTGTATGGGAAGGGGTAGTGGTAAGAGCGTTTAGGTCGGAATGGAGATAAAACGAGTGTAGAAGGGGTAAGGTTATTTCTTTACATGTCGGAAGACTTGGAATCAACGTGTGTTGAGGTGCAGAGGTGGGGAAGAGGATAGGGTTATGAATAGGATACAGGTAGAAAGGTATGGTTTGATAAAGGTAGTAGGTGTTAGCATGTTTGGAACGTGGAAAGAAGTAGAACAGGAGGACTAAAAGATGATTAAACATAGTAGGGTACATATAGGTCTGGAGGTGCAAAGGTAGAGAATCTATGGTGTATGGAGTGGTTGATAAGCTAGGGTAAGGGAAGGGTACTAGGGTATATACGGGGGTAGTCAGGCCAGAGTTAGATAGGATTAGAAGTAAAATGAGTATAGATGAGCTCTGGGTATTAGGGTGTAGGGATGTGTAAAATTTCTCACACCAGGAATATACTCCATTGTAAATGGAGGGCAACCACCCATCTCCTAAACCTTGAAGGTATGGAATCCAACCCTTTTTTTTCACATACATCCTTCAATGGTTTATGATCTGATCTCACTCTAAATGTAGAACCCCAGGTCAAATTCCTAAACTTCTCCAATGCCCAAAATATGGCCAACACGTCTTTTTCAATGACTGAATAATTAATCTCTGCATCTTTTAAACATCTTGATGCACATGCTATAAGACTTTCTTTCCCATTTCTAATCTGAATTAATGCTGCCCCTAAACCTTTGTTGCTAGCATCACTTATTATCACAGTATCCTCACCTGGGATAAATGCTTGTAGACGGGGTGGATTGGCAAGATCAACTTTTACTTGAATAAATTCTTCATCACATACCTTACCCCATTCAAATTCTTCCTTTTTGCCCAACAATTTTCTTAGGTGATTAGTCCTATCTGCAGAAGTTTTCACAAACTTATTACAGAATTCAGCCATTCATAGAAATGAAGTCAATTCTTCTTTTGATTCAGTTTTAAAAAAAAATCAAAATAGTTTCAACCAATTCCTTCCTTAGTTAAATACCTTGACCTGAGATCTGATGTCCTAAATAATTGACCTCAGTTACACAAAATTTACATTTGTCCTTTCTTAACGTCAAATCTGCATTTTGTAATCTTTCCAACACACACATAACTCTGACATCATGTTCTTCTATAGCTTGATAACATTTAACTCCCATCACACCTTTCAAAATATTTGTCATTATCCTGTGAAACACTGAGGCTGCTGAGACTAAACCAAAAGGCATTCGAAGGAATTTGTACACCCCCGTTGGTGTAATAAAAGCCATAAGCTCTTGTCATGACTCATCTAATGCTACCTGATGGTAGGCCTAGGCTAGATCTAATGTTGTGAAATATTTAGCTCCACCTAAAGTTGATACCATCTCATCAATGTTAGGGAGTGGGAATCTGTCCACATTAACCTCCTTATTAAGTTCTCTCAGACCAACACATAAACACATTTCGTTATTAGGTTTCTTCACTATCAAAATGGAAGCCAACCATTCCATGGCCTCTACAGCTTCTATAATGCCTTTTCCTGTACATTTTGAAATGTCCTCTTGAACATGCTCTTGCATGTTACTAGGTATTCTCTTCACTTTAACTACTGTGGGCTTTCCATCTGCTTGCAGTTTAATTTGATGTTTGTAGCAGGTCAGTACAGTATATTTTTCAACAAACTTGTTATCAACACCTAAAACCTCCTGAATTTGTACTGGTGGATCTGCATTGGGTTTCAACATGACCCCCAAACACCCTTGATGTGGCCAGCACAATAAATGATCTCCTTTCTCTGCTACATATATTTCAGCATCTGTGAACTTCCCATTGTACTCCAATAATCCACAAAAATAACCAAGTAACTTTATGGGAGAACCCACATATGCTGTTGGTCTAATACCTGATCTGTGCTGTTGCATTTTACCTGCAAAATTGTTATCAAATTCTTTTTTGATATGAAAGTCAACTGTGAACAAGAATCAAACTTCATTTTTATTTTACTATTTTCTACTTTTACCCACTCTGAAGGATGCATGTTAGTAGCATTATTCACATGGAAAACTATTTATTTTATTTCTTCCCTCTGATCATTCTTACCTCTTCCTTTATAGCATTTAGCAAAGTGGCCTCTCTTACTACACTGATTACCCACCGTCTGAAATGCTGGACACACACTTGCATTGACCTTGTGTCCTACTCTTACACATCTGAAACAAGTGCCTTTGAAGGCAACCACCATCTTAGGTTCAACCGCATTGCCTTTATTTTCTATAATATTATGTTTTTGTTGCACCATGCAAACTATATCATTCACTTTCTCTTCCGCATTTTTTAACTTATTATCTTTGCTCGATTCTCCCACACATTTCATCATATACTCAACATGCTTGGCTATAGCTATTACTTCCTCCAGCGGTGGTTCATCCTTCAGCCATAACTCTTATCTTATCATTAACACATCTTATTA
This sequence comes from Pleurodeles waltl, assembly GCF_031143425.1. Taxonomy (NCBI): domain Eukaryota; kingdom Metazoa; phylum Chordata; class Amphibia; order Caudata; family Salamandridae; genus Pleurodeles; species Pleurodeles waltl. The sequence goes on along the minus strand of NC_090449.1, from coordinate 248,486,151 downwards.
CAAACTAATCTCTAATTTTCTCTTCTGTAAGAGCTCCAAATTTACAGCTAGAAACCAACTTTCTAAGAGTTGTTAGAAAATCTTCAACAGATTCATCTTTTCCTTGTTCTCTTATCCCTAAATAGTATCTTCTCATTATTGTGCTTACTCTGGTTAAATAATGTTGATCTAGTTTTGTAATACTAATTTCATATTCATTCAGATTTCTCTGATCAGTGTCACTTCAATCTGGCAAACTTTCTAATACCTCTTGACCTTCCCCTCCCAGACAATGGAGCAATAATGCATTTTTCCGCTCTGCACTACGATTTGTCCCATATACTCTTGCGTAGTTTGCAAAAATATTTTTCAATTTTCTCTACTTCACTGGTGGTTCCCTTGAATTGACCAGGAAACATTAAGGAAAAGACAGTTTGCATTTTCAAATTTCTGTAAAAAAAGAAACCAAACACAATAAAAACAATCAGGAAAAAAATCCTAGCAAATAATTTAAATTAAAAACAAGTTACAGGAAATGTTAAGTACCACAAGTTTCCAGTTTTCACTTCAAATTATCCTTTGTTAGACTTGTGTACTTGTAAATGATGACAAGCAAATCATGTGTGTCTGTCACAGAATTTTCTTAAGTATCACTAGAACCATTCCTTTATTTTTTCACTATATAAAAAAATGTTTTACTTCGAAGATGGCCGCTTAACATTCCTTAAGGAAGAAAGCTTAATCCACACTCCATTTCAAAGGAAATCCCAGCGTAAGGAAACGTGCATCGTCACATCAGCAGGAAACCTCTCATGCATTTTCCAGCACACGTTCAGAAACGTGCGTCATCACATTGCCTGTAAACCTCTTGCGCGCCTTCTTGCCGACGTTCAGTTCAACAAAAACTTGCATGAGCACTTCTGCGCTCGCCCTCCAGAGTAACGAAACTCTTTTTTTTTTTTTAAATAATGAACAATCTTCAGATCCCGTAGTGCAGCCTGCTGCCAAAATTATTTAAATGCGCTTCCAACTGCGCCCAAATAGCCAGAGCGTCCTCCATTCTCTTGCATAAGATTCAGTTCTCCTTGACTGCTGTTACGTCGAGATCAGCATGTTGTCAATACTCTTCCAGGGCTGTTGAGGTGACTTTCACGATCCCACCTCCCGTCGCCAAAATGTGATGTTGGGTTAAAGGACGACTCAGACGAAGTTACCGGTAAGAGGTTCCTTTATTCACCTCATCCAGCCTCCAGCTTCACCAACCGTCCTCCCTTGCACATCCTACCAGTTCCCATGACATTCTCAGAATGTTGCCATGTCACAGGATGGAGATATTAGGGTAGTGGTATTAGGTATCAGCATGTTTAGAAGTGCTTGGGAGGGGACTAGGTGCTTTTAACTAAGGATAGAGGCATTAGGGTGTAGGTAGGTTCAGCATGTGACAAGGTTCCTAGGAGGTGAAGAGGAACAAAGTTATGAGTAGGGATAGAGCTATTAAGGTATAGGTAGGGTAGTGGTATTACAATCCAAACATTTGATAAAACTGAGTTAATATGAACCTGGATTCCTTTTTTAGCCCTTGAACCAGGATAGTGCTCAGTTCCACAAATAAATAGTCTAGGAATAAAACCAAGAATTGTAAGTAAAATAAAGTTCCTCATACTACATACTATTTTCGCTGCCAAGATCAAAAACATATACAAATGGTCAATGGCAAATATGTACCATACAAATCTTAAGTAACTGATCTCAGGACAAAACCTAAAAGTGGTAGTTCAGTTCCTACTATTCTATAGAATGGACTATGGTATCAGCATGTTTACGGGTCCTTGGGAGGGGAGTTGAGACATGCTTTTGACTAACAATAGATATATTAGGGTGTAGGTAGATCTTGAGGTGCAAAGGTCCAGGTACGGGGACGGAGAGTTAGAGAAACAATGGTATAAGTGGTGGATGAGGTATTAGGGCAAGAGGGAAGTACTAAGGTATATACCGGGGTTGTCAGACTAGGGGTAGGTTGGGTTAGAGGTAAAAGGATACCTACATGTGCGAGCCAATGATACATCTCCAGTCCATCCTGCCTTCCCTCCCTTGAAAATAATTTTCTTCATAGTTACTTGTCAAATGGAGAAGTTATCAAAATAGTGCAGTTCAAGCTTCCATATCTTCCACACACGATAATGGTAAGTTAGTGAACTTACTTACTAGTAAGTAGTAGTTACTTATTAAAGTAACAGAGGGCAGAGAATTACACACTCAGGTGCTCATTCCGAGTTTGTCAGTCATTCCCAAAGACTGCCGTGCAAAAGGCAGCCCATACACCGCCTACGATGGCGGAGTGAAGCCCGCCGCATTACGAGTGACCAACACAACACCGCCAAATTTTGACTGAAAAAACAACATCGTCGGCCCAAACAACGGAATGAGGGAGGCGGTTGCACCACCACCACCACGCAGAGAAAATGCCTCCCACCAAATTCCGATACACAAATCAGCAACGCAGAAACCAACATGGCGGTAATCCATTGGCGGTTCAAACCTCTGCGGGAAAATAAGTAGCCATCACCACAGCAACACTGCACCAGATAGGATAACACCAATAGCAATACCTGAAACACATAAACACACCTGTCCACAGCACTACAAAACACCCCCCGCACATACCCAGAACCCATTGCAAATAGAAACATTGAGAGAGCGAGAGAGGAGTACACTGAAACGAGGCACTGCACCTTGATACCACAGGCACCATCATACTAAGAATGCATCACACAACACACCACTGCACACAAACACCACAGAGCACACACACATACCATTACACATATTCACAACTGCAACCAGCACACACAGAATCCCTGGACGCCATACACCCCCACCCGCAACACAACCACCATGGCACCACAAAAAAATCCCAGACTCACAGAAGAGGAGCTCAGGGTAATGGTTGAAGAAATAATCAAAGTGGAGCCAAGACTGTTTGGAGATGTCCAGTAGGCATCCATAGCCCTGAAGAACGACTTATGGCAGAGGATTGTCAACAGGGTAAATGCAGTGGTGAACCATCCACGCACAAGGGAGGACATTAGGAAGAGGTGGAACGACCTTAGTGGGAAGGTACGGGCCATGGCTTCCAGGCACCAAGTGGCCGTCATGACGACTGGTGGCGTACCCCAACCACCTCCCCCAGAAATGGCACTGTGGAAGGAGATGGTCCTGGCCATACTACATCCAGAAGGCCTGACAGAAATTGCTACTAGACTGGACAATGGAAAGTCCACTGTCCTCACTGGCCACCATGTCCCTGTGCACAGCATGTACCCCCACCACCTTCTCACCCCCACAAACCACCCGAACGTGCACAATCCCATCATTGGCCCTATACCCACACTTGCATGCCAAATTTCCCCACTGACGCCATTCTCTCACAGCTCAACCTAGTGCATGTATGCCTCACACAGCAGAATGTATCACAACTACCACAATGCAACACTCCCTACCCTTGCCTGACTGCTACGTCCGAATCACATCTCTGCAATTGCATGTTAAACCATGTCACTCCCCATCACCAATATGTGGTAGGAATGCACATCAGTACATGGCAATGAAAGTAGCAAGACAAATTTAAACTGTACTGCAAATTAGGGCCATTGCAACCTTCCACTGATGGGAACATAAGCAGGGGACTGGAAACTGTCAATACCATTACTGCCCTGCAAATACAGTGAGTGAGGGAATACAACCATGTGTGTCACCGCAAAAATAACATCATCTGACACAATACCTCTCATCTCACAGGTCTCCCAAGTACTGACACACAGCAGAGGAGCCCAGTGACAGGAAGCCCAGGCCTGAATGCAACACCAGTAGGAGAGGATTCACATGCAAGTCTGGATTCTGACAATGAACCTAGCCCATCAGGCATGAGTGGTCAGTCCACCACCACTAGCCTCACCCTGCCCACATCTCAAACCACCTCTCCTGTGACAGCCAGTGCACAGCAGAACCCACCTTCCCAAACTTGTGTCCTAAGGTCACATCAATCATCATCAAACTCGGAATGAGCACCTCAGTTTGGTACTCCTGTGGAAGGATAATCCAACCTCATTACAGACTTTAATACATTTCTAAGAAAAAAATACAACACCTGATATGGAGCCCTAGTTTGCAGAGTGGATTTTTCATTTTAAGCTTTTCTTGCCCCCCTTTGACAAAACAGAATCTTGAACATTGTCATCAAGAAATCCCATGGTGTAATGCAGTGAAAAGGATAGTTATTGCTGTCGGGTTATTGTCATGGCCAGCTGTTATTATTACTTCATTTTTATATTCAATTATAAGTATTTGGGAACAACACTTAGAGGAGTATTATTTGATTCCCTTCAGAAGAATTGGTGATGGCACAGTAAATAGATGTTAGCCCACATCAGCACTACAATCATGCCACATGTGAAAACACTTAGCATTCTACTCCAAAATGTATTTACCTAAAAAACACAGATATCCACACCAGGCTACAGTGATCCATTTAACGTATATTTGTATTGATATTATGTCAGCACACATCAATTACAAAGTTATAGGCAACATTTAGTTTAAGCAAATACATAACAAAATAGAGATGTGGGGGGGAATTGTGAAAGAGAAAGAGAGCACTAAAAAGGGAGAAAGAGAGACAGACAGGAAGGGAAGGATGAGGTGCGAGAGAAGAAGGAGTCAAATAGTGTGAAGGTAAGGCTATATTATCAAATGTAGTATTACTATTCTTAACTCTACAGCTACTTACCTTGAAGCTATATATCGTCAAGGGTTAGAGTTGAGAATGTCAGGAAATCCAGCAAGGACTGGTGGCAGAGTAGACAACATTGACTGAATATAGAGAGCTGTCCAAGGTCACAAGGGAGCTTGGGAAGAAAAATAATCCAAATGGGAAGATATGCACAAAGTTACAGGACTTCAAAGCTCAGAAAGAATAGGCACACTAGAGGCTAATCAGCATTCAGAATAACTAACACCCAGCATGTGAACAACATACATATTACAACATTAACAATAAAGGGGATGTGGGTTAAAGCACTTAGGAATGCCACCTGGTAAAATTGTAGCTCAATTCGTACCTCACCCACAATCGCTGTTACAGATACTTACTGCAATTACCCATATATAGAATAAACATGCCAAAAGCAGGGTCTGTAGAGCTATCTATGGTGATATTAAAAAAGTAACTCAAAGACAATACTCATAGTGGACAAGAAACAACATCTAGGTTGTCAGCTGAGCCTGAGAATTCTGGGGATTAAACTGGGACATGCAAAGCAGTAACAGCAACAGTGGACAACAACAATACACATCAGCGATAGACAAGGAGCTAGCAAGGAAAAGTGTTTAACAGTAAAAAAAAGGGAAAGTAAAGGGCACACTTGGAAGAGGCAAGCAACAAACTGTTCAAGGGAACTGGAAGCTAACACAGGAGGAACAGAAAGGTAGCAAACTAGAAACTGGAACCAAGGTAAAAGGAAAGAAAAACAAAGACTAGGAAAAAGATAACTACAGGAAGAGAGAATATTATATATTCAAGATGCACTAAAGTAGCGCTGGCTCAGGAAGCAGGAATCAAGGTAGCACTGCAGGTAGTCATAGCTCAAGGAACAAAGATAAGCGAAGACTCAGGAATCTTCTAGAAAACGGATATCAAACTCAGGAAACAGTCGGTCAGTCCAACCGAAACACCATTACAATAACCAACAATGGAATGAAGGAAAATGGGCTTGAAGGAGCTCACTGTGATCACATGCTTCAGGTGTGAGCAGGCTAGCCCAGAATTCCTCCACACATCCTTGGCCTAGAGTTGTGGAGAGGAAGCATGCAAATCTAGGTGTTGGAGTTTTTAGCAAAAGCAGACTGGTTTCCATGAAACCCAGCATAGATCTTGAATTAAGAGCACTGTCAGAATAGTGTCAAAGCGGCTCAGCACATAGTTATAATAGAAGGGCCAGAAGCTTCTTTGAACAGTCCCACATGTGTAGTAAAGCTATTTACGTTGTTGATATTTTGGTTGTTGACATTTTTGCTTTAATATTTATTGCTTGATCTATTATTGCTTGGGCACATGCCCTGTATTGGGCACTGGGCTGTGCCCCAGCCCTGTCTAGCTAAAGAACACATATTAGCAAAGTGAACAGAGTGGAAACGCGGCTTATCCAAAACAGATTTGTTCCTCAGTTATTAGACGTATTCATAGGGGTTACGAATCTTGCCTCTTGTTTGTTTCCTTTGTGTTGTCTCTAAAATGAGGTAGTTAAGTAGAAGTCCTCAGAAATAAGCTGAAGAGGGCTCGAGTGGATCACACTGCTATTTCATCTCTCTTAGGAGAAGCCAGTCTCCCACAAAAAGTGCATTTAACTCTCTTCTACATGGTCAGAGGCACAAAGAAGGGCAAATCAACTTCAGTGACTACTTTAAATAAATACATTTATCGATGATCCTTAGAAGACATAAAGGGGGTGATTCCGAGACTGGCGGGCAGAGGAGGCCGCCCGCCAGTCTACCCCCGACAAAATATCGCTCCGCGGTCGCAAGACCGCGGAGGGTATTTTGAGATTTGCCCTGGGCTGGCGGGCGGCCGCCAAAAGGCCGCCCGCCAGCCCAGGGCAAATCTACCTTCCCACGAGGACGCCGGCTCCGAATGGAGCCGGCGTAGTGGGAAGGTGCGACGGGTGCTGTTGCACCTGTCGCGTATTTCAGTGTCTGCTTTGCAGACACTGAAATACTTTGTGGGGCTCTCTTACGGGGGCCCCTGCAGTGCCCATGCCATGGCACTGCATGGGCACTGCAGGGGCCCCCAGGGGCCCCGCGGCACCCCCTACCGCCATCCTGTTCCTGGCGGGAGACCCGCCAGGAACAGGATGGCGGTAGGGGGTGTCAGAATCCCCATGGCTGCGGAGCGTGCTCCGCAGCCATGGAGGATTCTCCCGAGCAGCGGAAAGTCGGCGGGAGACCGCTGACTTTCCGTTTCTGACCGCGGCTGAACCGCCGCGGTCAGAATGCTCGACGGGGCACCGCCAGCCTGTTGGCGGTGCCCCCGTGGTCGGTGACCCTGGCGGTCACCGGCCGCCAGGGTCAGATAGACCCCCAAAGTCTAGTAGTTGTTCTATGGCTAAGTTGACCAGATCTTCAAAACCAAAAGTCAGGGCATACGGAAGATATCGAGGTAGATCTACGGGCTGGCAGCTACCTTGGAACACTGAAGGATTGAAATGAAAGCAAGTAAAGGAACTAAAATGACATTGTGACCTCAATAAGGACATTAGGGTGGTCATTACAACCCTGTCGGACGGTGTTAAAGCGGCGGTAAGACCGCCAACAGGCCGGCAGTGAAAATTTTGCAATTACAACCGTGGTGGAAACCGCCAACAAAGACAGCCACTTTAACACTCCGACCGCCACGTGATACAAACAAACAGCGCGTCGGTCACCGCCAACAGACAGGCGGGAGACAATGTACCGCCCAGACTATTATGACAGGCCAATCCGCCACCTTTTCCGGGGCAGATTCACCACGGATAAAAACACGGCTGAAACAGCCATTTCAAAGGGAAAACGCTCACCTCTACACACTCCACGAGGAACGACGACACCATGGAGCCGGAACTCCATATTCTTCCTGCACTAGTCTTCTTGCTCCTGTACCAGGAGCACCAACGCCGGCGGCGAAGACCACGGTGAGTACTGCACCTATGACAAAGGGGAGGCAAAAAACAGGGACACACACACGCAACACCCCCACCCCCACCCTTACCCACTACAACACACACACCAATGCATATCCAAACATTACAGTAACACCCCCAAACCCCCCTGAAGAATGCAAAGACAAAAGGAAATGAGTGGAACCATTGTAATATATCAAAATAGAGGAAGCAAATATATACATATATACACTATGAACAAAATATACACCACGAATAGTAGTCCAGGTATTGCACTATTCATAGTCCGAGGACCACTTGGCCCAAAATGCACGGGCGAGGCCCACACAAGATACCCGAACATGACGGAGAGAACACTGCAGGGGCATCAGATAGAAATACAACAAGCACCTCAGGGGGAAGGGAAGGGGGGGCACCCTTGCCGGATGAGTGCACGATGCCAGATCCACGAGGGGGCTCCATTCCCATTGATGTATCCTTGGGAGTGCAAAGCCACAGTCTCTCAAGTCTCTCCAGTGGGTGGGTTGCCCACTGTACCATCCTGGGGAGTGCAAAGCCACAGTCTCTCAAGTCTCTACAGTGTGTGGTTTGCCCACTGTACCATCCTGGGGAGTGCAAAGCCACAGTCTCTCAAGTCTCTACAGTGGGTGGTTTGCCCACTGTACCATCCTGGGGAGTGCAAAGCCAAAGTCTCTCAAGTCTATACAGTGGGTGGTTTGCCCACTATACCATCCTGGGGAGTGCAAAGCCACAGTCTCTCAAGTCTCTCCAGTGGGTGGGTTGCCCACTGTACCATCCTGGGGAGTACAAAGCCACAGTCTCTCAAGTCTCTCCAGTGGGTGGGTTGCCCACTGTACCATCCTGGGGAGTGCAAAGCCACAGTCTCTCAAGTCTCTACAGTGGGTGGTTTGCCCACTGTACCATCCTGGGAAGTGCAAAACCACAGTCTCTCAAGTGGATAACAGTCTCCACTGGTTCTGGAGGGGGACTGGTGCCCAGAGTGCTTCATCGTGTGCAGGACAGACGGAGTGGATGCAGGTCTCCACTGGTTCTGGAGGGGGACTGGTGCCCAGAGTGCATCACTCACCCCGTGACGGTCCCTGTTGCGTCACTGCCCTTGCCGCTCATGGGCTAGCGGTGCTTGAGTTGGCGGTGCTTGCCCTGTTCAGCGGTGCTTGCCTTGGCGGTCCTTGCCCTGTTCAGGGGTGCTTGAGTTGGCGGTCCTTGCCCTGTTTAGCGGTGCTTGCCCTGTTCAGCGGTGCTTGCCTTGGTGGTCCTTGCCCTGTTCAGCAGTGCTTGCCTTGGCGGTCCTTGCCCTGTTTAGCGGTGCTTGCCCTGTTCAGCGGTGCTTGGCTTGGCGGTCCTTGCCCTGTTCAGCGGTGCTTGCCCTGTTCAGCGGGGCTTGTGTTGGCGGCCCTTGCCCTGTTCAGCAGTGTTTGCCCTGTTCAGCGGGGCTTGAGTTGGCGGTCCTTGACCTGTTCAGCGGTGCTTGTCTTGGCGGTCCATGCCCTGTTCAGCGGTGCTTGCCTTGGCGGTCCTTGCCCTGTTCAGTGGTGCTTGCCCTGGTCAGCTGGGCTTGAGTTGGCGTTCCTTGCCCTATTCAGCGGTGCTTGCCCTGCTCAGCGGTGCTTGCCTTGGCGGTCCTTGCCCTGTTCAGCGGTGATGGACCTGTTCAGCGGTGCTTGCCCTTTTCAGCGGTGCTTGTCTTGGCGGTCCTTGGCCTGTTCAGCGGTGCTTGCATTGGCGGTCCTTCATTGCTGTGGCTGGCGGGGCCCTCCTGGGCAGCGACGATGGGGCTGGCGGGGCCCTCCTGGGCAGCGACAATGGGGCTGGCGGGGCCCTCCTGGGCAGCGACGATGGGGCTGGCAGGGCCCTCCTGGGCAGCGACGATGGGCTGGTGGGGCCCTCCTGCCCAGCGGGGATGATGGCGGTCTTCTCCGCCGTTCTACTCCTCCCAGACTTTGCGGGTTTCTTCTGTCCCTTCCCCACCTTGGGAGGAGTCACAGCAGAGTCCACACTCCCCACAGGACCCCTGTGATCGGCTTGAGTGGCTGGAGTCTTCCCCCTCTCCCGCCAGGCACTGGCCAACTTCTGGTGCTTCACAGGGGGGGACTGGCTGTGCTCTAGCTCCGTGATACACTGGCTGGCCTGGTGGGTGGTGCACTCCACATACCTGTGACAACAGGCACCACTGGTCTCGGTGATTTTGTGGCTGAGTTGCTAGTACGGGACCTATGAGTTGGACGGGGGTGGTGGGAAATAGGTTAAGGGTGGAGAGGAAAAGTTGTTTGGAGACACTGGGACGGGTAGCTGGAGGGGGTTTGGGAGTGGAGGAAGAGGAGGTGGTTGTGGGAGGTGTAACCTTTGTGGCTTTGGGTGCAGGTGCATGCGCTGGAGGCTGTCGTGAGGTGGGTGTATGTTGGGTGGGTGTGTGCCTGCGTTTGTGTATCTTGGGAGGGGGCGTCACAGACACACTGGGAGAGGACAGAGGGGATGTGTGTATGGTAGTGGGGGTGGTGACTGCACGTGAGCGGGGTGTGCTGCTGGGTGTGCTGGTGCGGGACGTAGTGGCTGTAGAGGTAGTGCTTGCAGGTGTGAGTGTGGACGAGACTGGGAGGGAGGAGGGAGACGAGGAGGAGGGGGACACAGTGGAGGCAGTGGATGTTGGTGTGTCTGTATGTGTGTGATGCTTGCTTAAGTGCCTGTGGGATGTGTGGTGCTTATGTTTGCCTGAGCTTCCCTTGTGTGGTGAGGTGTGTGCAGGCTGGTCGGATGGTGTGCTTGGGATAGGCAGAGGTACAGGGGATTGGGTCTGGGTGGAGGAAGTTGGAGGGGGGAGGCAAGACACAGGGACAATGGCTGCCATCAGTGCTGAGGCCAGAGTTTGAACGGTTCGATGAAGGGCTGCCTGACCAGAATGAATGCCCTCCAGGAATGCATTTGTGTGTTGCAACTCCCTTTCTACACCCTGCATGGCATTCAAAATGGTAGACTGCCCAACAGTGAGGGACCTGAGGAGGTCTATGGCCTCCTCACTGAGGGCAGCAGAGGTGACAGGGGCAGGGGCTGAGGTGCCTGGGGCGAAGGTGATTCCCACCCTCCTGGGTGAGCGGGCACGGGGCGAAGGATGAGGGGCTGCTGGGAGGGCGGTGCTGGTAGGGGGGGTGGCAGATGTACCTGTTGAAGTGGGGTGCACAGATGTTGCTGCCACCACAAGGGAGCTCCCATCGGAGGACGAGTCCGTGTCGCTGGTTGCAGATCCTGTGACCGCCGTGGTGCTCCCCTCACCCTCCGTCCCACTGGTGTATTCAGAGTCCGTAGTGTGGGCCTCCATGCCCATGTGGGATGCAGCTCCCTCGTGCTCCGGTGCCACTGCACCTCCGCCTGACGATGCTAATGCACACAAGAACAGGGAGACCGCAAAAAAAAGGAAGGGGAAACAGAAGAAAGACATGTTGAGTGCATGCATTACCGCTACCGTTGGCGGACAAGACAGACACAGCAGCCCTCAGCACTACGTCGCGCTGTTGGGCTCTACAGTGCAATTCCTGGGAAATGGCCTACAAGGCTATGGACGACATCTGCACACATAGATGACACAGGGGCATGAATACCTGTACTTGGCACTCTACAGAGGTGGTGTGGGGGGCCACAGGGCCATGCCTTACGAAGGGGCATAGCCTATGGAACTCGCCCTGGCCTAGGGAAACCCACAGCCCTCCTCCCCCATCCAGACACCTCCACTGCACGCAAAGTCAGCAGAATGAGAGTGTACTCACCCCCTTGTGTCTGCTGTGATGCCCTCAGGCGCCCTTCCAACTCAGGGTAGGCCACCGCCAGGATCCTGAACATCAGGGGGGTCATGGTTCGACGGGCACCCCTCCCACCTTGGGAGGCCATCCCCAGCTGAGCCTCGCTGTCTTCTTGCTCCAGCGGCGAATGTCCTCCCATCTCTTCCGGCAGTGGGTGTTCCGTCTGTGGTGGACCCCCAGGGTCTGGACGTCCTTGGCGATGGCACGCCAAACATCCTTCTTCTGGTGGGCGCTGACCTACATGAAATGTACAGGGGAAGAAGAGAAGTCATTACCAACTGCACCGTCAAAGTGAGTGGCCCCCATCCCTACCCTTGCCATGTGGCACATGCACCCTCCGTCTTTCATGCACGCAGAACTCTGCCCCCCTCCTTCTTACAACCAGCCCTCTCCACACAGGCATAGCCCATACAGCATGCTCCCTGTGTACTTACCTGTTGGTCTGGAGGACCGTAGAGTAGCGTGTACTGGGGGAGGACCCCGTCGACGAGCTTCTCCAACTCCTCCGCAGTGAAGGCAGGGGCCCTTTCCCCAGACGCACGAGCCATTGTCTCTTCCAGACCGAGGTCACAGCAGCACTTGCAGTGTTGGTCCTCTCCTGTCGAAGATCAGGTATCGAGTGATTCAACAGCTTGAAAATGGCAGTCACGTCCGCGGCGGTGCGTACCATCACCGCCGGCGTACATCGTCATTGGCTCCTGGGACCAATAGGGTCCAATGTTAACCAATGCAGCATTGCGCCGCGGTCTTCGACCGCCTACCGCGACGGTGTACAACGCCAGCGCTGTTACCTCACATCCCATTGTCCCGCTTTAGAGGTCAGACAGCCGCCATTTCAGGGGCCCACATGGCCTAATTACCAACTGCGTCACACATACCTAGGCTTACTCTCAACACACATACAGGCAGGATTTTGTGTATGAATCGTGCTCAGTCTAGACTGTGGGTACATACCTCTGAGTTGTTTGACTCTGTGATCGCTGTTGTCCTTCATAGGCACCGTCCACTGGGACATGTGAGGAGATGGCAGAATCCTCCGGTGTTCCGACCGTTGGTGGACCTGTCAACAATAGAGGAAAGAAATTTGATAATCACCTACAGGTTTGACCATGCCACAATCCAGGAACTGTGTACCCAGTTGGAGCCAGACCTGATGTCAGCAATCCGCCATCCCACAGGAATCCCCTCTCAAGTGCAGGTGCTATCAGTGCTCCATTTCCTTGCAAGTGGTTCTTTTCAAACAACTGTGGCCATGGCATCATGGATGTCCTAGCCTATGTTTTCCAACGTGTTGTCCAGAGTGTTGTCTGCCCTGCTGAAACACATGCAGAGCGACATTGTTTTCCCTCAGATGGAGGACTTGCCTACAGTGAAAGGTGACTTCTATGCCCTTGGACATATCCCCAACATCATAGGTGCCATTGATGGGACCCATGCGGCTTTGGTCCCCCCCCACAGGAGTGAACAGGTGTACAGGAACCGGAAGAGTTATCATTCCATGAATGTACAGATGATGTGTTTGGCAGACCAGTACATCTCCCATGTGAATACCATGTTCCCTGGCTCAGTGCATGACGCCTACATCATGCGGAATAGCAGCATCCCTTATGTGATGGGTCAACTACAGAGGCACTGTGTGTGTGGCTATTCGGTGACTCTGGTTACCCCAACCTGTCATGGCTGCTTACCCCAGTGAGGAGTCCCAGGACCAGGGCAGAGGAACGCTACATTGAGGCCCATGGGCGGACTAGGAGGGTGATCGAACGCACATTCAGCCTCCTGAAGGCCAGGTTCCGGTGCCTCCATATGACAGGTGGATCCTGTAAGGAAATGCCTCCTGGGCATGGTTGCCCCCTGACTTTTTGCCTTTGCTGATGCTATGTTTACAATTGAAAGTGTGCTGAGGCCTGCTAACCAGGCCCCAGCACCAGTGTTCTTTCCCTAACCTGTACTTTTGTATCCACAATTGGCAGACCCTGGCATCCAGATAAGTCCCTTGTAACTGGTACTTCTAGTACCAAGGGCCCTGATGCCAAGGAAGGTCTCTAAGGGCTGCAGCATGTCTTATGCCACCCTGGAGACCTCTCACTCAGCACAGACACTCTGCTTGCCAGCTTGTGTGTGCTAGTGAGGACAAAACGAGTAAGTCGACATGGCACTCCCCTCAGGGTGCCATGCCAGCCTCTCACTGCCTATGCAGTATAGGTAAGACACCCCTCTAGCAGGCCTTACAGCCCTAAGGCAGGGTGCACTATACCATAGGTGAGGGTACCAGTGCATGAGCATGGTACCCCTACAGTGTCTAAACAAAACCTTAGACATTGTAAGTGCAGGGTAGCCATAAGAGTATATGGTCTGGGAGTCTGTCAAACACGAACTCCACAGCACCATAATGGCTACACTGAAAACTGGGAAGTTTGGTATCAAACTTCTCAGCACAATAAATGCACACTGATGCCAGTGTACATTTTATTGTAAAATACACCCCAGAGGGCACCTTAGAGGTGCCCCCTGAAACTTAACCGACTATCTGTGTAGGCTGACTAGTTTTAGCAGCCTGCCACAAACCGAGACATGTTGCTGGCCCCATGGGGAGAGTGCCTTTGTCACTCTGAGGCCAGTAACAAAGCCTGCACTGGGTGGAGATGCTAACACCTCTCCCAGGCAGGAATTGTCACACCTGGCGGTGAGCCTCAAAGGCTCACCTCCTTTGTGCCAACCCAGCAGGACACTCCAGCTAGTGGAGTTGCCCGCCCCCTCCGGCCAGGCCCCACTTTTGGCGGCAAGGCCGGAGAAGATAATGAGAAAAACAAGGAGGAGTCACTGACCAGTCAGGACAGCCCCTAAGGTGTCCGGAGCTGAGGTGACTCTAACTTTTAGAAATCCTCCATCTGGCAGATGGAGGATTCCCCCAATAGGGTTAGGAATGTGACCCCCTCCCCTTGGGAGGAGGCACAAAGAGGGTGTACCCACCCTCAGGGCTAGTAGCCATTGGCTACTAACCCCCCAGACCTAAACACGCCCTTAAATTTAGTATTTAAGGGCTACCCTGAACCCTAGAAAATTAGATTCCTGCAACTACAAGAAGAAGGACTGCCTAGCTGAAAACCCCTGCAGCGGAAGACCAGAAGACGACAACTGCCTTGGCTCCAGAAACTCACCGGCCTGTCTCCTGCCTTCCAAAGATCCTGCTCCAGCGACGCCTTCCAAAGGGACCAGCGACCTCGACATCCTCTGAGGATTGCCCCTGCTTCGAAAAGACAAGAAACTCCCGAGGACAGCGGACCTGCTCCAAGAAAAGCTGCAACTTTGTTTCCAGCAGCTTTAAAGAACCCTGCAAGCTCCCCGCAAGAAGCGTGAGACTTGCAACACTGCACCCGGCGACCCCGACTCGGCTGGTGGCGATCCAACACCTCAGGAGGGACCCCAGGACTACTCTAAGACTGTGAGTACAAAAACCTGTCCCCCCTGAGCCCCCACAGCGCCGCCTGCAGAGGGAATCCCGAGGCTTCCCCTGACCGCGACTCTTTGAATCCTAAGTCCCGACACCTGGGAGAGACCCTGCACCCGCAGCCCCCAGGACCTGAAGGACCGGACTTTCACTGGAGAAGTGACCCCCAGGAGTCCCTCTCCCTTGCCCAAGTGGAGGTTTCCCCGAGGAACCCCCCCTTGCCTGCCTGCAGCGCTGAAGAGATCCCGAGATCTCTCATAGACTAACATTGCGAACCCGACGCTTGTTTCTACACTGCACCCGGCCGCCCCCGCGCCGCTGAGGGTGAAATTTCTGTGTGGGCTTGTGTCCCCCCCGGTGCCCTACAAAACCCCCCTGGTCTGCCCTCCGAAGACGCGGGTACTTACCTGCAAGCAGACCGGAACCGGAGCACCCCCTTCTCTCCATTCTAGCCTATGTGTTTTGGGCACCACTTTGAACTCTGCACCTGACCGGCCCTGAGCTGCTGGTGTGATGACTTTGGGGTTGCTCTGAACCCCCAACGGTGGGCTACCTTGGACCAAGAACTAAGCCCTGTAAGTGTCTTACTTACCTGGTTAACCTAACAAATACTTACCTCCCCTAGGAACTGTGAAAATTGCACTAAGTGTCCACTTTTAAAACAGCTATTTGTGAATAACTTGAAAAGTATACATGCAATTTTGATGATTTGAAGTTCCTAAAGTACTTACCTGCAATACCTTTCGAATGAGATATTACATGTAGAATTTGAACCTGTGGTTCTTAAAATAAACTAAGAAAAGATATTTTTCTATATAAAAACCTATTGGCTGGATTTGTCTCTGAGTGTGTGTACCTCATTTATTGCCTATGTGTATGTACAACAAATGCTTAACACTACTCCTTGGATAAGCCTACTGCTCGACCACACTACCACAAAATAGAGCATTAGTATTATCTATTTTTAACACTATTTTACCTCTAAGGGGAACCCTTGGACTCTGTGCATGCTATTCCTTACTTTGAAATAGCACATACAGAGCCAACTTCCTACATTGGTGGATCAGCGGTGGGGTACAAGACTTTGCATTTGCTGGACTACTCAGCCAATACCTGATCACACGACAAATTCCAAAATTGTCATTAGAAAATCATTTTTGCAATTAAAAATTTTTCTAAATTCTTAAAAGTCCTGCTAGGGCCTTGTGTGTTAAGTCCCTGTTTAGCATTGTCTTTTAGAGTTTAAAAGTTTGTTAAAAGTTTGAAATTAGATTCTAGAAACAGTTTTAGATTCTTTAAAAAGTCTTCCAACTCTTAGCAAAATAATGTCTGATACAGAGATGAATGTGGTGGAACTCGACACCACACCTTACCTCCATCTTAAGATGAGGGAGCTAAGGTCTCTCTGTAATATCAAAAAAATAACCATTGGCTCCAGACCTACCAAAATTCAGCTCCAGGAGCTGTTGGCAGAGTTTGAAAAAGCCAACCCCTCTGATGATGACCTCACAGAGGAAGAAATTAGTGACTTGGAGGCCAATGTCCCTCCTCCAGTCCTAAATAGGGAGAACAGGACCCCTCAAGTCCTGTCTCCAACTGTGTTAGTCAGAAATAGTGAGTCCCTCACAGGAGGGTCCCACATTTCTGAAATCACTGAGGATGCTCTCAGTGAAGATGACCTCCTGTTAGCCAGGATGGCCAAAAGATTGGCTTTAGAGAGACAGCTCCTAGCCATAGAAAGGGAAAGACAAGAGATGGGCCTAGGACCCATCAATGGTGGCAGCAATATAAATAGGGTCAGAGATTCTCCTGACATGTTAAAAATCCCCAAAGGGATTGTGACAAAATTGGAAGATGGTGATGACATCACCAAGTGGTTCACAGCTTTTGAGAGGGCTTGTGTAACCAGAAAAGTGAACAGATCTCACTGGGGTGCTCTCCTTTGGGAAATGTTCACTGGAAAGTGTAGGGATAGACTCCTCACACTCTCTGGAAAAGATGCAGAATCTTATGACCTCATGAAGGGTACCCTGATTGAGGGCTTTGGATTCTCCACTGAGGAGTACAGGATTAGGTTCAGGGGGGCTCAAAAATCCTCGAGCCAGACCTGGGTTGACTTTGTTGACTACTCAGTGAAAACACTAGATGGTTGGATTCAAGGCAGTGGTGTAAGTAATTATGATGGGCTGTACAATTTATTTGTGAAAGAACACCTGTTAAGTAATTGTTTCAATGATAAACTGCATCAGCATCTGGTAGACCTAGGACCAATTTCTCCCCAAGAATTGGGAAAGAAGGCGGACCATTGGGTCAAGACAAGGGTGTCCAAGACTTCAACAGGGGGTGACCAAAAGAAAGGGGTCACAAAGACTCCCCAGGGGAAGGGTGATGAGACAACCAAAACTAAAAATAGTAAAGAGTCTTCTACAGGCCCCCAAAAACCTGCACAGGAGGGTGGGCCCAGAGCCTCTTCACAAAACAATGGGTACAAGGGTAAAAACTTTGATCCCAAAAAGGCCTGGTGTCATAGCTGTAAACAGCATGGACACCAAACTGGAGACAAGGCCTGTCCCAAGAAAGGTTCCACTCCAAACTCCCATCCAGGTAACACTGGTATGGCTAGTCTCCAAGTGGGATCAACAGTGTGCCCAGAGCAAATCAGGGTCCACACTGAAGCTACTCTAGTTTCTGAGGGTGGGGTGGATTTAGCCACACTAGCTGTCTGGCCGCCTAACATGCAAAAATACAGACAGCAACTCTTAATTAATGGGACTAGAATAGAGGGCCTGAGGGATACAGGTGCCAGTGTCACCATGGTGACAGAGAAACTGGTTTCCCCTGGCCAATACCTGACTGGAAAAACTTACACAGTCACCAACGCTGACAATCAGAGAAAAGTACATCCCATGGCAATGGTTACTTTAGAATGGGGAGGGGTCAATGGCCTGAAACAGGTGGTGGTCTCCTCAAATATCCCAGTGGACTGTCTGCTTGGAAATGACCTGGAGTCCTCAGCATGGGCTGAGGTAGAACTAAAAACCCATGCAGCAATGCTGGGTATCCCTGAACTGGTGTGTGTGAAAACAAGAGCACAGTGCAAGGCACAGGGTGAACAAGTAGAGCTGGAGTCTGGAAGAATGGCCCAGCCTACCAAGAGAACAGGAAAGTCAGTTGGGAAACCAACTGCAACACAGCAAAAGAAAGGGAACCTCTCTTCTCAGGAAGAAGTTCTGCCCTCTGAGGGAACTGAGCCTTTGGAACTTGAACCTTATCAGGTTGAGCTCTTAGGCCCAGGGGGACCCTCAAGGGAGGAGCTGTGTAAGGGACAAGAAACCTGTCCCTCTCTTGAAGGCCTTAGGCAGCAAGCTGCTGAAGAGTCCAAAGGCAAGAAAACTGGAACGCATAGGGTCTATTGGGAAGATGGACTCCTGTACACTGAGGCCAGAGACCCCAAACCTGGTGCCACTAGGAGAGTGGTAGTGCCTCAGCTGTTCAGGAAGTTCATCCTAACATTGGCCCATGACATTCCCCTTGCTGGACATTTGGGACAAACCAAGACGTGGGAGAGGTTAGTCAACCACTTCTACTGGCCCAATATGTCCAACATGGTTAAGGAGTTTTGCCTCTCCTGCCCCACCTGTCAAGCCAGTGGTAAGACAGGTGGGCATCCAAAGGCCCCCCTCATTCCACTTCCAGTGGTGGGGGTTCCCTTTGAAAGAGTGGGTGTGGACATAGTTGGTCCACTAGAACCTCCCACAGCCTCAGGAAATATGTATATCCTGGTAGTAGTGGATCATGCTACCAGGTATCCTGAAGCTATTCCCCTTAGGTCGACTACTGCCCCTGCAGTAGCCAAGGCCCTCATTGGTATCTTTACCAGAGTGGGTTTCCCTAAGGAGGTGGTGTCTGACAGAGGTACCAACTTCATGTCAGCATACCTAAAGCACATGTGGAATGAGTGTGGGGTGACTTATAAATTCACTACACCATACCATCCACAAACTAATGGCTTAGTTGAGAGATTCAACAAGACATTAAAGGGCATGATCATGGGGCTCCCAGAAAAACTCAAAAGGAGATGGGATGTCCTCTTGCCATGTCTGCTTTTCGCTTACAGAGAGGTGCCACAGAAGGGAGTAGGATTCTCACCCTTTGAACTTCTGTTTGGTCATCCTGTAAGGGGACCACTTGCCCTTGTTAAAGAAGGCTGGGAGAGACCTCTCCATGAGCCTAAACAGGACATAGTGGACTATGTACTTGGCCTTCGCTCTAGAATGGCAGAGTACATGGAAAAGGCAACCAAAAACCTTGAGGCCAGCCAACAGCTCCAGAAGTTTTGGTATGACCAAAAGGCTGCACTGGTTGAGTTCCAGCCAGGGCAGAAAGTCTGGGTTCTGGAGCCTGTGGCTCCCAGGACACTCCAGGACAAATGGAGTGGCC
This sequence comes from Pleurodeles waltl, assembly GCF_031143425.1. NCBI lineage: Eukaryota > Metazoa > Chordata > Amphibia > Caudata > Salamandridae > Pleurodeles > Pleurodeles waltl. The sequence goes on along the minus strand of NC_090449.1, from coordinate 248,466,760 downwards.
CTTACCCAGTACTAGAAAGGAAGAGTCAGGTCACCTACCTGGTGGACCTGGGCACAAGCAGGAGCCCCAAGAGGGTGATCCATGTGAACCGCCTTAAGCTCTTCCATGACAGGGCTGATGTCAATCTGTTGATGGTAACAGATGAGGATCAGGAGGCAGAGAGTGAACCTCTCCCTGATCTTCTGTCATCAGACCCAAAAGATGGCACAGTAGATGGAGTGATCTACTCAGACACCCTCTCTGGCCAACAGCAAGCTGATTGTAGGAGAGTCCTACAACAGTTTCCTGAACTCTTCTCCTTAACCCCTGGTCAGACACACCTGTGTACCCATGATGTGGACACAGGAGACAGCATGCCTGTCAAGAACAAAATCTTTAGACAATCTGACCATGTTAAGGAAAGCATCAAGGTGGAAGTCCACAAGATGCTGGAATTGGGAGTAATTGAGCGCTCTGACAGCCCCTGGGCTAGCCCAGTGGTCTTAGTCCCCAAACCTCACACCAAAGATGGAAAGAAAGAGATGAGGTTTTGTGTGGACTACAGAGGGCTCAATTCTGTCACCAAGACAGATGCTCATCCAATTCCAAGAGCTGATGAGCTCATAGACAAATTAGGTGCTGCCAAATTCTTAAGTACCTTTGACTTGACAGCAGGGTACTGGCAAATAAAAATGGCACCTGGAGCAAAAGAGAAAACAGCATTCTCCACACCTGATGGGCATTATCAGTTTACTGTTATGCCCTTTGGTTTAAAGAATGCCCCTGCCACCTTCCAAAGGTTGGTGAATCAAGTCCTTGCTGGCTTGGAGTCCTTTAGCACAGCTTATCTTGATGATATTGCTGTCTTTAGCTCCACCTGGCAGGATCACCTGGTCCACCTGAAGAAGGTTTTGAAGGCTCTGCAATCTGCAGGCCTCTCTATCAAGGCATCAAAATGCCAGATAGGGCAGGGAACTGTGGTTTACTTGGGACACCTTGTAGGTGGAGGCCAAGTTCAGCCACTCCAACCCAAGATCCAGACTATTCTGGACTGGGTAGCTCCAAAAACCCAGACTCAAGTCAGGGCATTCCTTGGCTTGACTGGGTATTACAGGAGGTTTGTGAAGGGATATGGATCCATTGTGACAGCCCTCACTGAACTCACCTCCAAGAAAATGCCCAAGAAAGTGAACTGGACTGTGGAATGCCAACAGGCCTTTGACACCCTGAAACAGGCAATGTGCTCAGCACCAGTTCTCAAAGCTCCAGATTATTCTAAGCAGTTCATTGTGCAAACTGATGCCTCTGAACATGGGATAGGGGCAGTTTTGTCCCAAACAAATGATGATGGCCTTGACCAGCCTGTTGCTTTCATTAGAAGGAGGTTACTCCCCAGGGAGCAGCGTTGGAGTGCCATTGAGAGGGAGGCCTTTGCTGTTGTTTGGTCCCTGAAGAAGCTGAGACCATACCTCTTTGGGACTCACTTCCTAGTTCAAACTGACCACAGACCTCTCAAATGGCTGATGCAAATGAAAGGTGAAAATCCTAAACTGTTGAGGTGGTCCATCTCCCTACAGGGAATGGACTTTATAGTGGAACACAGACCTGGGACTGCCCATGCCAATGCAGATGGCCTTTCCAGGTTCTTCCACTTAGAAAATGAAGACTCTCTTGGGAAAGGTTAGTCTCATCCTCTTTCGTTTGGGGGGGGGGGTTGTGTAAGGAAATGCCTCCTTGGCATGGTTGCCCCCTGACTTTTTGCCTTTGCTGATGCTATGTTTACAATTGAAAGTGTGCTGAGGCCTGCTAACCAGGCCCCAGCACCAGTGTTCTTTCCCTAACCTGTACTTTTGTATCCACAATTGGCAGACCCTGGCATCCAGATAAGTCCCTTGTAACTGGTACTTCTAGTACCAAGGGCCCTGATGCCAAGGAAGGTCTCTAAGGGCTGCAGCATGTCTTATGCCACCCTGGAGACCTCTCACTCAGCACAGACACTCTGCTTGCCAGCTTGTGTGTGCTAGTGAGGACAAAACGAGTAAGTCGACATGGCACTCCCCTCAGGGTGCCATGCCAGCCTCTCACTGCCTATGCAGTATAGGTAAGACACCCCTCTAGCAGGCCTTACAGCCCTAAGGCAGGGTGCACTATACCATAGGTGAGGGTACCAGTGCATGAGCATGGTACCCCTACAGTGTCTAAACAAAACCTTAGACATTGTAAGTGCAGGGTAGCCATAAGAGTATATGGTCTGGGAGTCTGTCAAACACGAACTCCACAGCACCATAATGGCTACACTGAAAACTGGGAAGTTTGGTATCAAACTTCTCAGCACAATAAATGCACACTGATGCCAGTGTACATTTTATTGTAAAATACACCCCAGAGGGCACCTTAGAGGTGCCCCCTGAAACTTAACCGACTATCTGTGTAGGCTGACTAGTTTTAGCAGCCTGCCACAAACCGAGACATGTTGCTGGCCCCATGGGGAGAGTGCCTTTGTCACTCTGAGGCCAGTAACAAAGCCTGCACTGGGTGGAGATGCTAACACCTCCCCCAGGCAGGAATTGTCACACCTGGCGGTGAGCCTCAAAGGCTCACCTCCTTTGTGCCAACCCAGCAGGACACTCCAGCTAGTGGAGTTGCCCGCCCCCTCCGGCCAGGCCCCACTTTTGGCGGCAAGGCCGGAGAAGATAATGAGAAAAACAAGGAGGAGTCACTGACCAGTCAGGACAGCCCCTAAGGTGTCCGGAGCTGAGGTGACTCTAACTTTTAGAAATCCTCCATCTGGCAGATGGAGGGTTCCCCCAATAGGGTTAGGAATGTGACCCCCTCCCCTTGGGAGGAGGCACAAAGAGGGTGTACCCACCCTCAGGGCTAGTAGCCATTGGCTACTAACCCCCCAGACCTAAACACGCCCTTAAATTTAGTATTTAAGGGCTACCCTGAACCCTAGAAAATTAGATTCCTGCAACTACAAGAAGAAGGACTGCCTAGCTGAAAACCCCTGCAGCGGAAGACCAGAAGACGACAACTGCCTTGGCTCCAGAAACTCACCGGCCTGTCTCCTGCCTTCCAAAGATCCTGCTCCAGCGACGCCTTCCAAAGGGACCAGCGACCTCGACATCCTCTGAGTATTGCCCCTGCTTCGAAAAGACAAGAAACTCCCGAGGACAGCGGACCTGCTCCAAGAAAAGCTGCAACTTTGTTTCCAGCAGCTTTAAAGAACCCTGCAAGCTCCCCGCAAGAAGCGTGAGACTTGCAACACTGCACCCGGCGACCCCGACTCGGCTGGTGGCGATCCAACACCTCAGGAGGGACCCCAGGACTACTCTAAGACTGTGAGTACAAAAACCTGTCCCCCCTGAGCCCCCACAGCGCCGCCTGCAGAGGGAATCCCGAGGCTTCCCCTGACCGCGACTCTTTGAATCCTAAGTCCCGACACCTGGGAGAGACCCTGCACCCGCAGCCCCCAGGACCTGAAGGACCGGACTTTCACTGGAGAAGTGACCCCCAGGAGTCCCTCTCCCTTGCCCAAGTGGAGGTTTCCCCGAGGAACCCCCCCCTTGCCTGCCTGCAGCGCTGAAGAGATCCCGAGATCTCTCATAGACTAACATTGCGAACCCGACGCTTGTTTCTACACTGCACCCGGCCACCCCCGCGCCGCTGAGGGTGAAATTTCTGTGTGGGCTTGTGTCCCCCCCGGTGCCCTACAAAACCCCCCTGGTCTGCCCTCCGAAGACGCGGGTACTTACCTGCAAGCAGACCGGAACCGGAGCACCCCCTTCTCTCCATTCTAGCCTATGTGTTTTGGGCACCACTTTGAACTCTGCACCTGACCGGCCCTGAGCTGCTGGTGTGGTGACTTTGGGGTTGCTCTGAACCCCCAACGGTGGGCTACCTTGGTCCAAGAACTAAGCCCTGTAAGTGTCTTACTTACCTGGTTAACCTAACAAATACTTACCTCCCCTAGGAACTGTGAAAATTGCACTGTGTCCACTTTTAAAACAGCTATTTGTGAATAACTTGAAAAGTATACATGCAATTTTGATGATTTGAAGTTCCTAAAGTACTTACCTGCAATACCTTTCGAATGAGATATTACATGGAGAATTTGAACCTGTGGTTCTTAAAATAAACTAAGAAAATATATTTTTCTATATAAAAACCTATTGGCTGGATTTGTCTCTGAGTGTGTGTACCTCATTTATTGCCTGTGTGTATGTACAACAAATGCTTAACACTACTCCTTGGATAAGCCTACTGCTCGACCACACTACCACAAAATAGAGCATTAGTATTATCTATTTTTACCACTATTTTACCTCTAAGGGGAACCCTTGGACTCTGTGCATGCTATTCCTTACTTTGAAATAGCACATACAGAGCCAACTTCCTACAGATCCCTATTCTACTCACCAAAGAAGGTGTGCCAGATCATCGTGGCCTGCTGTAAGCTTCATAACTTGGCTTTGCGACGACAGGTGCCTTTTCTGCAGGAGGATGGTCCAAATAGCGGTGTTGTGGCAGCTGTGGAGCCTGTGGATAGTGATGAGGAGGAAGCAGAGGAAGAAGACATTGACAACAGGGACTCAGTCATCCAGCAATATTTCCAGTGAGACACAGGTGAGAATACATTCCTGCCTACTACAAGTACTTTTACACTTCTACCTCTCTCCTGTCTGTCGATTTCACCCAGTGTATGGTCACTGAGTTGTCACTTTACCTTACGGTTTCACAGGTGTGGGTCCCAACGTGTGTCATCTGCTTAGATTCGTCATGGACTAGAGCTGTGTGACAACGGTATGTTGACATTACTATTTCCTGGAAATTTTGTCACTGTAATTGCAAATACACTATTTCGAAATCACAGACAGACTCCAGATCTTTTGGTGTTTTAGGTGTGTTTATTTACATAAAAAATATTGGAGGGGGAAGTTAAATGGTGAGGAGTGTCCATGGCAGAGTCCAGTCTATTTGTCTCATAGGTGCATTGCCCATATGGGCATAGGAAGTGGAGCTGGGTCAGTTCCAATATGGACAGGGTGACAAAGTGGGACAGTGGGTTGACAATCAGGGTGGTCTAATTTCTTGGCGGGGGTCTTGGCATCGTGCTCTGTCTTGTTCCTGGATCTCAGGGACCGCTTGTGGGGTGGTTCTCCATCTGCAGGGGGTGGGGTGCTGGTGTGGTGGTCCTGTGGCGGGGCGTCCTGTCCACTAGCGCCGGCGGAGGTGGTGGGCAGGTGATCATCCATGCTAGTGTCAGGGGCCCCTTTCAGTGCCACAGTGTCCCTCTTGGTGTTGAGTATTTCCTTCAGCACCCCTACGATGGTGCCCAGGGCGGAGCTGATGGTTTTGAGTTCCTCCCTGAACCCTAAATACTGTTCCTCCTGCATGTGCTGGGTCTCCTGAAACTTGGCCAGGACCATTGCCATTGTCTCCTGGGAGTGGTGGTATGCTCCCATGATGGAGGAGAGGGCCTTGTGGAGAGTGGGTTCCCTGGGCCTGTCCGCCCCCTGTCGCACAGCAGCCCTCCCAGTTCCCCTGTGTTCCTGGGCCTCCGTCCCCTGGACAGTGTGCCCACTACCACTGCCCCCAGGTCCCTGTTGTTGTAGGGGTGGTGGGTTATCCTGGGTTCCCTGTAGTGGTGGACACACAGCTGATTGACGTGTCCTGGGGACGGAGGTATGGGCCCGCTGGGTGGGTGCTGTGATGGTGTTACCAGAGGGTGGAAGGTCTGTGGTGGCCTGTGCCTGTGTGAGGGGAACCGACTGTCCCAAGGCCCACGATGGTCCGGGCTGGTCATCTAGATCCAGGTGGACAGAGCTGCTGTCATCACTGTGGGCCTCTTCTGTGGGTGGGGTGGAGATGTCTGGACCCTCCTGTCTGGTGACGTTGGGTAGTGGTCCTGCAGGGGTGGAAAAGCATGATTATTGCATCTGTGTGTGTCATGGTGTGCAATGGGTGGGTGACCGTGTACCTCAGTGCTGGCATTCCTGTGTGGGGGCTTGTGTGATCATGGTTTAGGGGGGTGTATGGGTATGTGCAGTGGGCATGCTTTAGTGATGGGTGTCCATGTTTTTGTGTTGCATGCAGGGCTTGGTGTTGGGATGGGTGGCTTGTGATATTGGTACATTTGTGAGGAGTTGGAGTGCTGGGGGTGAGGGTGGGGGTTTGTGCTGGCATGCAGGTAGGGTGGGGGATGTAATAGTTAAGATTTGTCTTACCAGATTCCATTCCTCCACCGACTCCTGCGAGGCCCTCAGGATGAAGAATCTCCAAGACATGCTCCTCCCATGTTGTTAGTTGTGGGGGAGGAGGTGGGGGTCCGCCGCCAGTCCGCTGAACCTCCTGGTGGTGTCTTGAGACCACGGAACGCACCTTCCCCCATAGGTCGTTCCACCTCTTCCTGATGTCGTCCCGATTTCTTGGGTGTTGTGCCACTGCGTTCACCCTGTCGACTATTCTTCGCCATAGCTCCATCTTCCTTGCAAATGAGGTGTGCTGCACCTGTGCTCCAAATAGCTGTGGCTCTACCCGGACGATTTCCTCCACTATGACCCTGAGCTCCTCCTCCGAGAACCTGGGGTGTCTTTGCGTGCCATGGGGTGGTGTAGGTGATGTGTGGGGTGGTGTGTGTGGTGATAAGTGTGGTGATGTGTAGTGGTGTGTGGTGTTTTGTGCGTGGAAGTTGTGTGGGTGATGGTGTTGAGTGCCTGTGGATGCTAGTTTGTGGATGGTGGTGTCTCTCTCTGGCCTTCTCTCTGTAATAGTCGTCGTAGGGGTTTGTGGGTGATGTGGGTGTGTGTTTTATATTATATTGGGTGTGTGGGAGTGGTGTGTGTATGTGTATTAGGTGTGTGTATTTGAATTTGTCCAATGTGGCGGTGTTTTGTATGTGTGTGTGTATTTTGAGCGCGGCGGTGTGTACCGGCAATGGAATACCGCGGTTGAAAGACGGCCGCGTGGATTCGTGGGTCGTGATGGTGTGGGCGTATTTCTGTTGGCATGACGGTGGAGGTTTTGTTTTCGCCAGTTTATCACTGACCTTTGGTGTGGCGGAGTTGTGTGGGTGTCTGACTTTTGTCGGATTTCGAGATGTGGGTCATAATAGCTGTGGCGGAATTCCGCTGCCGTGGCAGTGTGTTGGCGGTCTTCTGCACGGCGGTAAGCGGCTTTTACCGCCAATGTTGTACTGACCCCCTAGGTCTTACTTAGACAAAATAAATCCGAAATTTGTGCCATGATTGTGAGTTCCCGGAAGAGGTTTCAATAATTATTGCACCTAGTAAAATCTGACACCCCAGAGTTCAGAATTAATCAGCTGTGATAACTAGCACCTAATAAGACTTTTGCCCTAAAATTGTAACAAAATGTGATTTTGGTGCTTTCTGTGTCAAAATGTACATGTGTCAGTTTTTTGTAGGCTGTATTTCTTCCGGTATAATTCAGTAGGTTTGACCTGCAAAAATGTGTATTGAAAAAATTGTGTGGAGTTTACTGGGTCTAGATAACTGCACAATTTTGAATTACGATCAATGCATTTCGCGTATTCCTTCTTCTCTCTGTATCTCTCTTCAATCTTTGTCCTCCTGATATCTCACTTATTTCTAGTTTTCTCTCTTTTGTGCTTCCTATTTCTTTGTTTACCTTACCCACACATCCCACTCTTTCACATCATTTATCACTCCTAGCTGTCTTCTATTCCTTATTGTGACTTTCTTTTTCATCTTTTCTTAATGACTAGCTCTTATTCTCATCCCCCTCTTGCTCGCCCCCTTTAGTGTATCAAACATCTTTTTTCTCACTTCTTTTTTGCTCTCCCTCCTACTCTACCGGACTCTCTGCAGAACTTTCTGCCTCATTTCTATGACATTACCCCTTCTCCTGCTTAACCCATTATTGTATTGATCTTTACTGTCACCCACTTTTGTCTGTCTCTCCATCACTCTCATTCCCTGTCCATTCTCTTCATTCTCTCCTTGATTCCAAACTGTGGGGGTGATTCTAACTCTGGCGGGCGGCGGAGGCCGCTCGCCAGAGTTCCCCCGTCCAGAATACCGCACCGCGGTCGTAAGACCGCTGCAGTGATTCTGGGTTTTCCACTGGGCTGGCGGGCGACCGCCAAAAGGCCGCCCGCCAGCCCAGTGGAAAACAACCTTCTCACGAGGACGCCGGCTCTGAATGGAGCCGGCGGAGTGGGAAGGTGCGACGGGTGCAGTTGCACCCGTCGCGAATTTCACTGTCTGCAATGCAGACAGTGAAATTCAAAGTGGGGCCCTCTTACGGGGGCCCCTGCAGTGCCCATGCCATTGCCATGGGCACTGCAGGGGCCCCCAGGGGCCCCACGACACCCCATACCGCCATCCTGTTCCTGGCGGCAGAGCCGCCAGGAACAGGATGGCGGTATGGGGTGTCAGAATCCCCATGGCGGCGCAGCTCGCTGCGCCGCCATGGAGGATTCTTTTGGGCAGCGGAATACCGGCGGGAGACCGCCGGTTTTCCTCTTCTGACCGCGGCCAAACCGCCGCGGTCAGAATGCCCTGCGGGGCACCGCCAGCCTGTTGGCGGTGCTCCCGCCAACCCTGGCCGCCCCTGTGTCTCCCTACTCTAAGGCCTGTTCTGCCTGGCTCCTACTAGATGCAGGATTACCTTGCCACGTATTACCATTCCGAGCAGATTGAGTAGATTCATTGTGGTGAATGTACACCAATAAATATCAATTCATCAGAAAGTGTGGGGTAGCAGACGAGATGTCAAGAGACCATGCATCTTGATAATATTGCAGGATGTGACATCACATGAACTTTGGCACTGATAACATTTCAGGAAGAGCTGTGGCATACCTTTTGTTCCTCATGAAATCTCTGTATATGACATCAAGGAAGTTAATAAATGTCCAACAACTGGATGATCAAACAAACATATGTAGTTACTGTTCATGTATTAGCTTGCTGCTGTGATCTACCAAAATTGATTTTATGCAATGCCAAGAGAGGTATTGTTACATGCCACGGTCACAAGTATCACGTACCCAAGGGCAGCAACAGTAAATCCAAGTACATTCTAACAAGACCATTTAAACCTACCAGATACCAAAATACTGCAACGGATGCTCAGCCATAACCTCCCTAGGTCCAAACAAAGTCAGTAAACATCCAAACACAGCTACAAACGACCAGGCTCACTTAATATATGCTCATATACAGCTGTAATATAATCCACAGACACCACTTTGAACATCCATACACAGAATATAATTCCTATTGTGTGCACAAGTTCTCGGGCACATCACTAAATATAAAGCACATCATCAAATACTAGGCACAGCATCCAATGACATGTACAGAAGACTTGCCCCTGCACAATATTAAGTACCTATGCACAATGACAAGAAAACATCAGCTCCTTACGCATTGTTACAGATTTTTTATCTATCCCAATCCTACTATTAGTGATCATTTTAGAGACTAATATGGGACTTTGAAAAAGTTACTTTTCCTAAATTCAACCCCTTTACAGTCTTCTAATCAGATTCAATCTGCAAAAGAAAATCACCTACCACGACAGCTGAGCATAACCCTAATCCCACTAATAGAAACTGCTCCCACTACACTGCAGACAAAAATAATTGACAAATCCATTTACCACCTTCAAAAGGCATTGATTCCTAGCTTACTTAAGGAAGGAAGAGGTCACATTACATGCAGGAACAGACCATGAATCACCTCATAGAGTTAAATAAACAACTGAGGCATCTACCATGAAACCTCTGAAGTGATCGGTGCTCAACTGCAGAACGGCTGCAGGGCACAATATTGAAACAAGAGCCACTCTAAAGCTTCTTGAATTCAATATCCACTTCTTACACATACATCACTCAACAACCACACATAAGCTATGATTGATCGCCGGCTCCCATGAGAGTACTCAAACCCCCACGAAGTCGGTGAGAAGAAATAGAGGTAGATTTATCCATCGAAACTCATTGAATTGACAAGAATTTAACAAAGCATAAATGAGATTGAACATCAGTTTTATGTGGTTAACATAAACTCCCTTAACCAGTTATAGTTAATATATCAAATGAAAAGAATTTGCATAGTTTTTCTTCAACAAAAAGCAAAATGTCATAAATGACAGCATGTTGATTATGCTGATGTTAGGTAATGCCAAGAAAATAGATTTGCACCGGAATTAATGACAGGTGTTGACTCATATAAACTAATCTCAGCCAACACTTTAGGAATACAAACAAAAAACTTTGGGGCAAGTTTATGGAAAGTGGCACTACACTGAGTGCAGCACCATTTTCCTTGCACCCCTTAGCGCCCCCTACCTCCACCATGTGTGTGCTGTATTTAAAATATGGTGCACCGTGGCGCAGGGTAGGGGGCAATAGCAACATTATTCATGATGCTATCAATGTACTCTGCAGGAGTAGTGCCAAAATATTGGTGCTCCTCCTGCAGAGTACATAGGGACCCATTATAAATAATGGAAGCCCATTTTTAACGCCTGCTCCGAGCTGGAGTTAAAAGTGCAGTGTAAAAGGACGCAAGGAAATCTGTTAGATTTCTTTGCAACATTTTTTCGGCCCCCATAACGGGGGAACATCCCCTTTGCATACATTATGCCTGGCGCTTGCATAGTGTAGAGCAAAGGGTTAAAAAGGGACGCAATGCATGCATTGCGCCACTTTGTAAATATGGTGCTAGGATTTTGGCCTCATTAGGACACATAAGCGTAAAAAAAACATGCTAATGTGGCTCAAGGTGGTGCTAGGGGCTTATTAATATGCCCCTTTATATCCCTCCTCTTGCAATGCAGATGCAATACCCTACTACTGAAAGTGATTTTGTATCACTTCGCCCCATACTGTGTCAAAATTATTAATTGCTGTCTGGATGAAGAACCTTTCCAGACTGTCTGATGAGGTCAAGTCAAACCTTTGGTCAACAAAACCTCTACAGACATGCAAGAGCTCATCACTTGCAGACCAGCAACAGGTAAACCATTTCTGGCTCAGACTATACAGAGCGAAATCACAATTAAATGACAAATGTATTAAACAATCTGCTAGATTATAACCAATCTGGTTTCAAATAATTTATCAGCTCTTTTGACTCTGTGATTCATGAAACTCTCCTCTATAGGACTGGATGGCATGGCATTGAAATGGCCGACATCACATCAAAAATGACTGCATCTCCTCAACATTTTACTTGAGTACAAATATAACTCATAAAGGACACAACTTTACTCACACTCATGGAGCCAAGATTCACAAAAAACATATATCACAACAATATTTTTATTCCATCATAAATGCTTTTTGTCTCATTGTAATGTACATGAAACCAATATGCAGATAAACAGTAATTTGATGAACAAAATCTGATACCAATAATTACTGATCACTTATCCTCCCTTGGTATCTCGCACAAACCAGCTCGATCATCCAATCAACCCCAATCAATCACTTCATTCATCCCTGCCATAGTGGCATACCAATTTGATTTCTGTTTGTGATGTTGAGCTCTCAACCTGTACAGTGATTAATATCCCAACCAGTATATAGTTCGCAAACCAACTTAAGGCTCAGCCCAAACCTAAATTCTGTTTTCATAATAACATTTGTGGCAACTTCAAATACCACTGTCCAGCGTCATAATATATTTTTGTAGTTACACTTGCAGTCCAATGTCCAGGGCCGATGCGTGTTTCGGTGGGTGCCGCACTAAGCGTGAGCCACCTTCCTCAGGGCGCGACAGTTAAAACAATGAGTGCAGAAACTCAGGGCTGTTTCACAACATCAATCCATGACTTGTGTCCTAACCAACTATTACACGAGATTCAGTAGGATTTGAGCATGATGCTAAGCACTTACTCCAAACTGCGGATGAGGTTGCTGAGGATAAGGACTGTTTCTAGATCACATGTGCAGAGGCGTCTAAAATAGACATGGAGATGAAGAACAACAACAGGATGTATGGAGGCAGGCATATAGTCAGAAGACAGAACCCCTCAGAATCGGAGATCTAGCCATCGGAGGCCAACAAACCTGCTTAGATCAACGTCTGTCCGAATTGAAATGGATGACGCCATACCATCAGGACAAGTCATACACAGTGAAATGTGACAGCAGCCACCTGAGCCTTCAAAATCACCACACACAGCACTCTGGCCTGACACTTTGTAACCTGTATGTAGAACTCATATGGGAAAACGAACAGGGAATTAAGCCTAAATATGTCATTCTGTGCTCAGTTATTTAACTCTGATAAATAACTAATAAATGTTGGTGCAGATGTCACAATCCAAACACTTTATAAAACTGAATTCATATGAATCCGGATTCCTTTTCAGCCCGTGAACCAGGATAGTGCTCAGGTCCACAAATTAATAACCAACTAGGAATAAAACCAAGATTAGTAAGTAAAATGAAGTTCCTCATACTACATACTATTTTCGCAGTCACAGACCAAAAACGTAGCTAAAGTGCTCAATGACAACTGTGTACCATATAAATATTAAGTAACTGATGTCAGGACAAGACCTAAAAGTCCTAGTTCAATCCCTACAAATCTATAGAATGGACTATAGTACCACCTTACTCACAGACCTTCCCAAAAAGAGCCCAGCTTCTTTACAAGCAGTCCCAAACTCAGCAGCAACATTACATTGATTATAAACGCTAAACTCACAGAGTGAATCATTGAACTAGTCTCAGTGGAAAGCTACTGCATATTCAGGAAAGCATGCAGAACCTATAAAGCCTTACACTGTCACTCCCTGGCTCACTTAGTCCAGAAGCTAAATATTCTGAGTGGAAACAGGAACTTCAGGAGCAAAGAACTGCTAACGCTTGAAGTCCCTAAATAGTTGTTTTTAACAATCACGTTCATTCACTGCAAAGATGCATAATTAATAAGGCCATAAAACTAAAAGTACCAACAATCATATGCAAAACAATAATGCAGGCTTTGAAAAGATAGCGACCAGGTAAAGAAGGAGATGGGCAGGAAATTGATTCTATAGTTCAAAATACAAGTGTGTTTAGAACACGTATTTAATCGTAATAGCTCATACAGTAACACATCCATGCATATATATCCAACGATCCATTCTAAATAATATTTGTCAAGTCTTTCTGAGATAACATTGTTTTTTCTAAAATAGCTAACTTGAGTAAGTCTTATATCAAATTAACGTTCCATTTTATTGGCAGTTTTCATATTTTTAATAACATTGCTTTGGTTGCTATGTATGCTCTCATTAACAATCATTGTGATCCATGGAATTGATCTATTCAATTATGAAACTGCACCAGGATACAAGTTAACTGATTCTCATCCCTTATGGCTATCACTAGCTTAATTCTTTGGAAAGTCTCACACCAGATTATGGACAGAGCATCAAACTAGCTAACAATGTGAACAAAAGTCCCCCTTTCCTTTATACAGGAAAACCATGTATCTATTTCCAACAAATGTCAGAAGAGGTGTGCAAGAATGACAAAATAACAAGTGCTCCACGGTTAGTCCTACACTGAGGACTAGAGTTGTTTTTAACTAGTATTTTTATGTCAAGTTTGATAAAAATGAGGAAAAAACGGGGAAATCTGATATTTTGTCCTTCAAAATGTAAACTTGAAAGAGTACATATTAAAAGGGATCAGTTACAAAGTATTTTAGTGTAGTATACATTATTTCTAAATTGCAATGAAAGTAAACAGAGAATTGTGGTGTTGAAAGAAATCCAGAGGATTTCACTCAAATTCTTATTCACCTGCATGCTTGGTGGCTGTTTTTTTAAGAACATGGTGACAACCCTATTGTGGACGTAACTAATAAGGACCCCTACCTAACAATTTTGTACTATTTTAAAGAAAGTTGCATATTTACTTTATTCTTATGTATTTATTAAAATCTTCAAATTTGCTATTGTACTGTATTTATTCTACACTCAGAATGTGCGATCCATGGTCCCCACAAAGAACTTTCTGCAAAGAAAATAATTTATGACATGTAGCCTCTAAAACTCTATCCAAGCCTTAATTACTAGAACAGTAGACTTTGGGATAAGCCTCCTACACCTTTGATATTCATCTTATTAGTTTCTAAATTGTGACTTAAATGTAACATTGGAACCATTAGTTAATTCATTTCAGGCCTTCTCGTCTTTTGATAATACATGTGAGAAAAACCTGAGATTAATGAAACAAAATCTAAATTTGACTGATGTGTATCGAGCGCAGAAACCAGATGAGTATGATTTCAGCTTTTTATTCCCCTTCTCACAAAATCCAACTATACAGTGGTGATGTTCGACCTGGCCCTTTTTTCAGGGTGTTCCCTAGATTTTTGCTTTCTGTTGCTGAATCTGTTTTTGTTAGCATTCGGACCATGCACGCTTTCCCTGCTAATCAGTGGTAAAGTGCTGGTGCTCTCTCCTTTAAACATGGTCAAATTGGCTTACACCCAACAGGCACATTTAATTTACTTTTAAGCCCCTACTAGGCAGTACTACATGTACCAAGGGCCTGCAAATAAAATGCTACTAGTAGGCCTGCTGCACTCATTATGCCACCCACTACAAAACATGTCTCAGGCCTGCCACTGCAGTCTGTGGTGCAATTTTAAGCTGCAATTTAGATCTGGAAAAATACATCTTTTGCTAGGCCTAAACCTTCCTTTAACTACATATAAATCACCTCCAATGTAGGCCCTAGAGGCTCCTAGGGCAGGGTGTGTGCCCCACTTACACTTCAAAGGGTTTGCTTTCAGCATGCACAAAGGGTATTGACACTTGTCTTTTGTCACCAAAGACGTCTTGGAGCCTTGACAGAGGAATGGAAGAACTTTCCAGAACCAATGTGTGTGTGCGGAGTGTTGATAAGTAATCACCCCACTTCAAAAGCTGACACCAAGTACAAATATGTATTGGACCTCTACAGCCACTCTTCAGTATTCTCTTGTGGCTGTGGACCTTGCGTAAGAAGGACTGTCTTGTTCCCCAGAGGACTGCCCTGCTGCTTGGACCCTCCTTGTTCCCCAGATGACTGCCCTGCTGCTACCAGAGGACCACCCTCCTGCTTGAGGATTGCCTTGACCACCAAAGGGCTGACCTGCACCTTGAGGTCTGCCTTGCTATATGAGAAGGAAGACTGAACCTGCTCTGCTCATCCCATGCTACATGAGTGCAGTGCTTATTTTTTTAACAAATATAAGTGCAAGGCCCTTGTCAGGAGGACACTGCATTTTGCACAAATGAAAGCACTGCCAATAACAGCACCTACTAGACTACTTACCATCACACTGCTACAAGTGTTTGACAATTCAGAATGTTTGGGGCACCCAAAATATAAGATGGCTTGGGTAGCGGGTTTTATTTGTTTTTGATGTGTGTTGAATTAATAAGCAACCATTGTTCTGCTCATCTCTAAACTACACTGACAGCTGCACCATGTGGTAGCTGTCATAAGTGCCAATGTTGACAATCAGGTGCTGATGCGCAGCACCAGAAACACAGCGGCTCAAATCAAGCACTGCCAGAGTGTCTCCAAGGGTCAGTTGGATGACCTGCTGTCTGAGCTACAGGGACACAACAAACTCCAAAAGGCTCCCTGCAACCACCCAGCTGACCAGTTTCACTAAACCTGCCTGTACCTGCAACTGGACCTGACTGAGCCCTGGTGGCCTCTGCTGGAGTAAATTCCTGCTGCAGTAAACTCCTGAGGGCCTAACCCCTTTGTTGGAATTATTTGAGCTCCTCCTGTGAAAGAAGATGAAATCATAACGTTTTGGACTCTTCTTGAATGTGCTGGAACTCTGCCACCCACAATGATGGCCTATGCCAAATTCCAGTGGAGTCGTCTCTTCTGGCTACAGCCGGCAACACAAGATCTGCACTTTGCATTAAAGCAACGACAGCGAGGTGTCACTATCTACACAAAGTTCCAGCAATGACCATCTTCGACATCTGGCCGGATCTTTGTGCTACAACAATGACCATCCACAAGACCAGCCTGCTCTTTGTGCTATAGTATCTACCATCCAAAACACTCCTTCTACTTCTTGGGGCTTCCTCCACCGCGCATGGGACTCTCAGTGCCAAACTTTAAGAAGATAACTTTGTTGGCTGGACTAACCTGTTCGATGTGCCCGGCCAATGCTCCATCGCAGTAGGCCTGAATTTGTGACTTACCCTCGGTCTAGCACAACCAGATGTGAGTTGTGCTTTCTGCCTTTAGGAGCTATATCTACCTAAAGCTTTGAAACTGCATGCCTCTGGTTTTACTGATTGGATTGTTGTTGTTCTGGTATGATTTTGGTTATTCAAATTTACTCTATATTTCTCTTGTGGTGTGTTTTTACTTGTTTACTGTTTGTGTGCTGCATAAATACTTTTCACCTTGCCCCTAAGTTAAGCCAGACTGCTTTTGTGCTATGCTACCAAAGGGTTGAGCACAGGTAAAGTTAATGACTTTTGTGGTTCTCCCTGACAAAGATTGCGGTTGTTGCTTAAGTGGGGCTTCTGCCCCTTCACCAATAATCTGATTTCTTACAAGTGTGTTTTTCATTTCAAAAATAGAAGTCCAAGGATCCTACATTGGAGTAGGTAATGTTTTTGATCATGTACCATTAGTCCTAGTCATAGATGTAGGCGATTTAGGGGCTATTTAGAATTTGGTGGACTGGATACTCTGTTGCTAATGTGACAGAGTATCCATTCAGCCAAACTCCATGTCCGCCGTCTCTTTTCAAGAAGGTTTGGCTGTCATCACTCCATCAGGGAAGCCCCAATTCACTCCACCGATGGAAAGCTATCTCCAATGGCTTACAGAGTAGGGGCTGTCAGAGTAAAGCCATCCCATCACCCACTCATTTAGAATGGACGGTGTGATGGTTTCTTTCTGTCCATCAGAGCCACAAAAAACACATTGGAAAGGAACAGAAAAAAAATAATGAATAAGGAAGTTAACAAAACAATAAAAATCTGTGCAAAATACACTAATTCAGAGTGTGGCAGACTATCACACTTTTAGGGGAGATTAAGTTGTGACCTCCATTAAGTCATGAGAAGATACCAGCTGGAATTATTAAATCTTGCCTGGTGTCTCCACAGGGAGCAAATGGAGAACCTGTAACAGTGCCTTTCATATCCAGTGCTCTGCTGAAAACGGACGAAACATTGCTAATAATATTCTTTGCATACCGTTGCTGGTTTTATTCTAACAAAACAGTTGTTTAAGCACGATTTAGAGATGCTCATCTCCCTTTGTCGGCAAGTTTCGATGATTCAGAGGTGGATTTGCATTGGTTCTGCAGCTTACTTAAAGTATGAAAAAATTAACATTACCATAACCTCCTACTCTCTAAAGGGTCTGGAAAGGTGCAGCTTGATACATCTAACCTCTCTGCCTCCCAACACAGATGTAAATAGAATGAAATAATGCATCTCTGGGGGCTTTGTTAAATAGTCAGAAACACAGGTTTACACCACATCACACAGGTGAAGACACAACCAGCGCTAATTGCTATTGCAATAAATATGGAGCATCACTGCCCTTTCCCTATAATGCAGCTCAGCGCAGCAAGATGACTTGCTGCACTGCATTGCATGACAAACTCATGAATAGGCCCCTATGGGGCCTATAGGAACCTATTTATGAAAATGTAATGCAACACAGCCAGCAATCCTCAGGTCTACCACTTCCGGTAAATCTTGGAATGCTTAAAGAAACAAGGGATTTGCATGGGATTACCCACACGTTGCCCCTGGGACACCTTCCAGGGGCAGAGTAAGGCAACACAGCGATTTTGCACTGTGTTGTTATACTCCAGATTTATGGAGCCACCCGGGGCCACGCTTTATAAATCTCAATTTAAAGTTGCATCTCTCTTGCGCCACATGAATGGTGCGTGCGTGGCCCAACGGGCCTCATGCTCTTAAATGTCTTAAATTTGATCTCTATGATCTCCATGATAAACATTTACAAAGCTAAAGCTTTCTATGCTTTGTGACATAGCCATGAGAATCTACACTGGCGCTAGATATGGGGGAGCGCTCTGTGATCCAGCCCAACCACAAGCCCTCAACTAAGAAATTATATGAGAAGACAAGGATATTTCACTTCTTTTTTTATGCAGTGTTTTATAGCATAAACTTAGGCATCAGAATGCTTTACCTGAGATCCAGATGTTGCCCATTTTTAAGGACACGGAGAAACTAAGGCCCATAGTTATACTTTTGTAGCGCGACATTTGCGCCTCTTTTTGACGCAAAAGGGGCGCAAACTTACAAAATACATTTGTATTTTGTAAGTTTCAGCAGCTTTTGCATCAAAAAATGACGCATATGCAACGCCAAAAAAGTATAAATATGGACCTAAGTGATTTCCCCAAAGATCACAGGATGATAAGTCAGACCAGGATTTGAACATGGTTCTCTAGAGCTAAAGTCAGCTACTCTAGCCCTTTGACCATATCTCCTTCCCAACTTAGACCTACAATAAGTGGGATGCCCCGACCTTCACCATCACCCAACCTTAAACCCACATCCAGATCATGTTGCAACAGTTTAAATTGACACAAGGCACCTTAAAATTGTCACCGAGCCATTGAGTCCATTAATTCACTAGGGCAATGGAGGCTGCATGAGTGAGGAGGCACAGGGATAAGCTAAGCTGGACGTTGCCTTGCTTAAAGCTCTGGGCTTTGCTTACAATCTTTTATCTAGTCATGTCCTCTCTCAAGGGCCCTGAAAAGAGCTTCTTTCAGTGGATTTTTACCAAGAAACCAGCCACGGGCAGTTACTGTGCCATGAGCAAATATTATCATTCAAGCAATATGTGCATGCCGGACTAGGCCGACGGTGCGCATTCTGATGGTACCGGGCAGGGGGTCCCTGCACTGACCAAGCCATGGACAGTGCAGGGGCCCCCTGTGGTCCTCTGCCCTGCCCTACCGCCAGCCTTTCTATGGTGGGGTCCCCGTGTTGGAAAGACTGGCGGTAAGTGCGGTTGTGATCACCCTGGCGGCACTGAGTTCAGCACCGCCGTGTCTGAGCAAAACCCTGGTCACCGTAGTTGGGAACCATGTGCCTGGTGGTGACGGTGGTGCCCTTGCGGTCCAACTACCAGGGTTGTAATGTGGCAGTTAAACCACCTGGAGTGCTGTGGTCTGACCATCACCACGAGTCTGGTGGTCCTTGGACCGCCAGGCACGTAATGACCCCTAAGACCTGACCCCTGTTTTTGACACTATTCAGGAACAGAAACCTTGCACCACTGGTGGTTATCCTCTATTTAACAGGGGCAACAGGAAGGCCAGGATAATGTACTGCTTTAAAATGAGTGATCAAAATCACAAAAAACACTGACAAAGTCAAAATGTCTGTCTTTTGCATAAGTGAAAGTGAACCTTCATTTGTTGCTGAGCTTATTTGTGTTAGATTGTGTGAATGGATGAGAGTGTGATTGTGTTAACAGGTTAATGAGTTTGACCTTCTGTACTAGTAGGGAATGGATGGGAGAGTGGGCCAACAGCTGACTGCGTGGATGGAATAACAGGTGGATGGTTGATTACGTGCATAGAAGGATGGATGAATGGCTGAGAGATTACATGGATGGATGTTTGCATTAATGACTAGTTGCAAGAATGTGTGAATCCATAAAAGGATGAGGATGAATGGGTACTTTATTGCATGGATGGCAGAATGAATGACGAATGAGTGAATGGATGAATGGATGAATGGTTAAGCTGATGAGTGGCTGGATGAATTCATTTTTAGGAGCTGTCAGAAATCTTAAAAAAAATATGTGCTTTTCTTTACACCTGTAAAAGACCAACATAACATATAATGCATGTTAACAAGTGCAAGGCCCCAATCACGTGTCATAGTGGATTAATTGCCAGGACCATCACAATTTGGACAACATCATATTTACCAAGTCGACACACCATTACACTGTAAACCCTCTTGGTAATGACATCCCTCATATTCAAAGATAGTCTTTGCACCATCATGTCTTTCGGTCTCCCAAGTCTGATTCAATATCTGAGTCTCTGTGTTCAGTGAAAGAATCTAACATTGCCTTCCAGGCTCCTAAGATCTCTGCGACTCTGTCGTCAGTACGGGAGAGTCTCAGATGTTGCTCCTCAGTGACTCTCAACTCCAGAACATCCTTCACCCTTAATGCCTCGTTCGGAGCCTGGGATCCCATCCATCCAATAGCAACTCTATGCTTAGAAAGAAGTAGTGGCAAGTGTAGGAGCTTATATGAGACCTTTCTGCACTTTTGCCTCACCACCATACCCAATAGGCATGCACCTGGTGTCATAAGAATAGCGATTCCCATTGTCTATGCAAAGCGGTGCACCACCCCTTCCCAGAAGCTATGCACTCCTACGCATTGCCATGTCAAAAGTAGAAATGTTGCCCCAACTTCCTCGCAATGGGCACACTTCGCCGCCTTATCAGAATCTACACTGTTGACCCACTGTTATGTATGTGCAATGTAAGTACTTGAAGGGGTGTAGCCTAAATCTGTTATTACAGGACACCGTTTTCACCAGGCTACATGTGTGACGCCAGCTCGAATCCTCAATCGGTTACTGGCAATAGAGGAAGTAGCAGTGCTTTTTGTATGCACACATGCAGACAACACACTTGCCCAAAGACCTCTAAATGGTGCAGCAGTAAAGGGACCACATCAGTCAGTGAATGGACATACACTAGCTCATCATCTGCATACAGTGAGAGGACATGAGTCTACCATTCCACCCATATGCCCCAAGTCATCAATTTCTTATACAACAGGATGGCCATGGGTTCAAGCACCAGGGCAAACAATACCGGCAAGAGAGCATCCATGCTGAGTACCCAGTTCCCCCACCCAGGCCTTCAAGATCTCTCATCCCACCCTGATGCGGGCCAAGAGGCTTGTGTAAAGCAACTGGACTCATTCCCGGAAGGCTGCGCTACAGTCCACCTATCAAAGTACCATCATGAGGTAGCCCCATCCCTCCGTGTGGAACGCCTTCCCAATATCAAGTGATATGAGGGCTAGATCCCGATTCGACGGCGCGGTCTCAATCACTACGAGTTAGATACCTGAAATTAAGAGGTGTGCTACGCGAGGGAATAAAACCACATTTATCCTCATGGACTAGAGCACAAATTACTCCATGCAACAGAATTGACAATGTTTTAGAGAAGACTTTAACATCAGAAATAATTACAGTGAGCGATCTATATGTGGAAGAGTCCTCAGGATCCCCCCTGGCTTCAGCATAAAGCATACTATGCCCTCATGGGGTCAGGATTACGAGTTGTTGTGCCTCTGAGAAGACTTCCAACAGTTTCTCCCTAAGATTGTCCGAGTAGGTTTGGTAAAACTGAGCAGGAAAACTGCCACTGTCTGGGGCCTTAGCCCTATTTAAATCCTGGAGTGCAGCCCTAAGTTCACCCAGTGTCAAGTTTTCATCAGGGGCGTGGCAGTGACCGGGAAGAGGCTGGGTAAAGTCAGACCCACAAAAAACCTCTCTGGCGCATCCAGGCGGACCTCCTCGTCCACTTGATATACTGTACAGAAGTACATCACCAGTGCTGTCAATATACCACAAAGTTATGTCACCACCCGACCTTCCCTGGATCTCGAATCCTCAGGATGGGAGGGATCTCATGTTTACATTTTAGTATCCATTCCAACAATCGGCCAGATTTATCATCTCCCCTGTGTAAACGTTGTGAGTAAGATGTGAGTGTGTACTGGTCTAGGGATTCTCATGATTTCTGTAGGTCATGTTGTGTCCACATAATCTCTCTCCTCATGGCTTCTGAAGCTGCTTGGACCCATTGAAGGGTCACCAAGTGCCGTTCTCGACCCTTGATGTCCATGAGAAGCTGTCGCCGGACGCTACATGTCATTCTAATGCAGGCTGCCCACAATACAGCCTTAAGGGCCTCCCACTCCCTGGCCCTTGATGCTGTAGCACCCCAATTACCATCTAAGTAGTTCTGGAAGTGCATCCCCCACAGGTGCCCTCCCCAGGCCCCAGGGGCACCCTCACCCGCACCAGAGGAGGATGGGGGACCCCAGCCCAGGTAAGTATAGGTAAGTACAGGTAAGTATTTGTTTTTTAAAGTGCCATTGTGGGCCCTGAAATGGGCCCCCCTATATGGCACTGGGTGCAATGTCCATGCCCAGGAGACCCTGGTCCCCTGCGCTGGCTATTGGGGTGGTGGGCATAAATCCTGTCTTTTCTAAGACAGGAGTCATGTGGTATGGATGGTTTTGCATCATGAAAATGACTCTAGGCAGGTTAGAGCATTTTTTTTTACTCTAACCAGCCTAACGTAATTTTTTGGTGCAAAACCCCTTCTTCCATACCTCCTGCCCCACCAACTAATGTCATTTTTTTTTTTACGCTAGCCTACCCTTTGCACCGGCTTGCACCATTCCATAAATATGGGGCCCGGCTGGTGCACCGAAATGGTGCAAGCTGATGCTAAACCTTTTGTTGCAAAACTGCGTTAGTGCAGTTTTGCACCAAAAAGTATTACTCAGGGCCTTAGTGCTGCCAGCCACAAGCTGACCTCATGATCTCCAGTTTGGGCTGTGTGAACCCTTCTCAGTAAGGGTGCCAGATCTCCATGAGCCTGTCTTGTTTTTAGGGACCTGGTACCGCATCTCCAGCCATCCCCACACGTCATTTGGCAATCCAAAAAATGAAGCTTGTGTCCTGAAATCACCCACAGCTGAGCTGGGTGGAGTAGCATATATCGGAGGCCATTGGAATTCAGCTTGCCCTTGACTTCCAAGAAACTTTTTCAGTTGCTTTGCACCTTATGAGTATAGTAGAATAAATAGAGATCTTGTGATTTTCGAAGCACGCATTGTCAGTCTCTTGGGCCACACGTAGGATACAATCTCTGTCCTTATAATTAAGGATACGTGGTATGAAGGACCCTTCTGCCACTCGGATCTTGTCTTAGACCTTCTGTAAGTCAGTTTGGATGAGATTTACCTCAAGTGCTATTGCCTCAATCTTGCCCTATAGTGCCACACGGGATCCCTGGATAGCTTCCAGAATCTCAGCCCTCAAGGGCTCCTCTGCCAAAGAGTCCAGCCCAGGCTTTCCCCGGTCACCACCCTGGTGCATTTGATGCTGTGCAGGGGGCGTCTGCATAGTAAAATGCTCTATGGCATTCCCCTGTGGGGGCCCAGTTTGTTTGTTCTGCCCCATGTAATGACCACTGAGATACCACTTCCAGATGGTCTCAGTGGTAACTGTCCTCCACTCTGCTGTACCGGCAGTTCCAATCTACATCAGGCCTGTACCAATGGCCACACTCTCTCACATCTGTCAATGCCAATGTTCACCACCTCAAACTCCCAGGGCTGCAGTCACCCAAACAGGAAGATATGCTACACCATGAGGGAGGAGGAGACACCCCTTGCAGATGGGCACCCATGAGGCTGAACACAAGGTCAGGCAGCTGGGGTCAAAGCACCAATGGTGGCATTCCATGGCCAGCAGCAGCACTCACCGGATATTTCAGTAGATCAATGCAGGCATCAAAGGGCCCCTGATAGCAACCAATGAAAAAGGGGGCTTTTGGGCAATCCAGCACTCCAGTCTGTATCCATGTCCCAACAGTGCCCCTCCAAGTAGGCATCAGTCATGCACGGTAGGCATACATCCTGGGCTCACCAGCATCCACCATTCCATGTACTTCTCTGCGAGGGCAGCGAGCCACACTGTACAATGTGTATTGGGACCCCTTCACCGGGAAGAACATGAGGTCCCCATAGTATACTGCATCATGGAAGCAAGATTGAGGAGTCCCCCCGTGGCCCAGGCTCCGGCCGACACCAGCAGCTCTCCTTTCAGAAAGCGACGGCACAGACATCGAAGACGCGACCTCCATGCTTAGTATTGTGCAGTCACAGCAATGCGACAAGTTTTAGGTTAATAGCCATGGGGGGGGGGCACAATCTAATCCCCAGGTTCTCTCCCCTTGGAGCAGGAATCAAACGCCACTTCCCCCAACACCAATTACCAGGCCAGTCCTGGCCACAACATACCCTGCAGCCCTGCACTACCGGCAAGGCCTCCGCCCAGCACTGCAAGACCTGTAATCTCTGGGGTAAAAGCACACCCTCAGAGCAGACTAGCAGGACCTGTTATCTCCTGAGGGAAAGGACACCCTCTGCACTGACTAGCGAGGCTCCATTTCCATGTGGCAGTCTAAAGTAGGGGTCAGCCCCTCAAGTTCCAAGTTGCCAGGGACCGGGCAACAACAGGATTTTTTAGGATTCTATGGGGTAGCCGAGGAGCAGCTCAGGAATGCGTCTTGTCAGCCATCTTGTCTGGCCATCTCTCCCCATTAGAAATCTTTACATGGCTAGGAGGTGTGGCCTGCTCTCAGGAAATAAAGATGCAAGGACATCTGTTCCCCAAAAACCGAAACAATGTTAAATTCTGCCAACAGCAGATTGGGCTGTATATTTCTAAGAGTGCCTACAAATGAATTCCCACAAGACAAGAATTGCCATGATAATGCCAGGGGGGAAATAGACCAGAAATGGGTACTATCATGGCGCGCATCACACACTGTATGCCAAGAACTACTAAGGGTATTACACTTATACAGGATATCCAGCAAAATTAAACTTGGATGTACTGTATTTTTTTTTTTTACAAGAGTGACTGGTGGTGATTTTTGAACTGTGCCCTCTTAGTGGACCAATCTGGTTTTAGTTTCTCATTTTGTTCATGCCTTCTGAGTTCAGAACAGAAAGGCACACCCTTGACAGGTGCTGTCTTGTCAGCCGGCCTGACATGGAAGAAAATACTATTGAGAAATATCATGATGCAGCAAAGTCATTTTCAATTTTTTTTTTTTCAGGTAAGTAATATTGTTAAGAAGAGTATTGTTGTTAATATCTTTTTAAATAATATAGTTGTAAAGATTTTTTTTTAATTGTTTTAATGTGTTTTAGTTCATATATTAGCTTTATGTTATTGATTGTCTAATAGTTATGTTTTTAAATATAGATTACAATTTTAAGTGAGTTAGAATTTTTAATTTAATTGTTAATAGTAATTTATAGTGTTGTAGTGGGTTGTTGGGTTTGTATAGGATTGGCTGGAAAGTTAATTAAGAAATAATTAATCATTATTTAGTTAATTAATAATGCTTAAACAAGTATTTGATCGCTAGTAATTATGTATATTATGTAATAATGATTTAATTTTTTACATGTTAGGTGCAGGTTGCTAGGTTCATAGGAGTATAGGGAGGGAAGTTAATTAGGTAAAAATAATCAACATTTCATTTTTAATTATTAGTAATTATTTAATTGATTGTCAAATATGTAAATTATGTAATAATGATTCATTTTATTTAGATTTTAGGTGTGGGTTGCTGGGTTCGTAGGGGTTTAGGGTAGGAAGTTAATTATGTAATAATTAATTACCAATTAATCTTTAATTCATCATTAATTATGTAATTGATTGTTAATTAAGTAAATTATGTAACTTATGTAATCATTTATTTTAGTTAAATTTAGGTGTGGGTTGCTGGGCTTTTAGGGGAATAAGGCAGAAAGTTAAGTAATTATTAATTCATAATAAATTACTAATATATTATTAATTATTGGAGTGATTATTAAATATGTACATGAGGTAACAGGGAATTATTTTAGTTATATTTCAGTTGCAGGGTGCTATGTTTGTTGGGATATAGGGTGGGAAGTAATTAAGTCATATTTAATAAATAATAATTAGTATTGTATGATTAAATATTTAATTGGTTAATTAATATTTACATTTTGTAATAATTATATATCTGTTAGTTATGTTTTAGGTGTGGGCTGCTGAGCTTGTATGGTTGTTGGGTGGGAAGTTGATTAAGTAATTAATTAATAGTTAATTAATAATTGTTAATTAGTTATTTAATTATTTATCTATTAGGTAAATTGTGTTATACTTATTTATTTTAGTTATGGGTTGCTAAGCTTGTAGGTGTATAGGGTGGCAAGTCAATTAAGTAATAGTAAAACAATCATTTATATACATCAATATCATGTTAAGCAGTAATGTTTTTTCTCAAGAGTTTTACATGTTTTCTAAATTAATACAGTTATGCAAATATGTACTGTGTTTGAAGTGAAGTAGTTTACCTACTGTTGCTTAGATTGAGTGGGAATAGTAAATCTTACCCCTCTGATTTCTAACGATTTCCTTTCTCTACTGTTGCTTTGACTGGAGTGGGAATAGTAAATTTTCCATGTCCAAAGTTCAGCGCTTTCCCTACTGTTTCACAGACTGGAGTGGGCATAGTCATTTTAATCCCTCCAAAGTCCAGTGTTTTCCACTCTGTTGCACATACTGGAGTGGGAATAGTAAACTTACCCCTCCCAAGTCCTGTGCTTTCCCTACTGTTGCACAAACATGAGTGGGAATAGCAATTTTAACACCTGAGAAGTCCAGCGCTTATCTTACTGTTGCATAGACTGGAGTGAGAATAATACATTTTACTTCTCTGAAGTCTAACACATTCCCTAATATTGCTTAGACTGGAGTGAGAATAGTAATTTTAACCCCTCCAAAATCTATCACATCACCTACTGTTGCACAGACTGAAGTGGGAATAGTACATTTTACCCCACCAAAGCCTAAGACTTTCCCTACTGTTGCACCGACTGCAGTGGAAATAGTAATTTTAACTCCTCCTAATTCCAGCGCTTTCCCTACTGTTGCACAGACTGAAGTGGGCATGGTAAATTTTACCCCTCCGAAGTTTAACTCTTTTCCTACTGTTACTTAGACTGGAGTGGGAATAGTAAATGTTACTCTTCTGAAGTCCAACCCTTCCCCTACTGTTGCACTGTTTGGAGTGGAAATAGCAATTTTAACCCCTCCAAAGTCCACTGCTTTATTTTAGTTATGGGTTGCTTGGCTTGTAGGTGTAGAGGATCGCAAGTTAATCAAGTAAAAATAAAAGAACCATTATTTTTAAATTGAAAATTAATTATTACATTGTTTAGTAATTTGGTAAATTGGTTGATTGTTTATAATTTTTAATTTTTAATTTATATACATATTTATTATGTTAAGCAACGTTTTTCTTAAGAGTTTTATATGCTTTCTAAATTAATATGGTTATGCAAATATGTAATGTGCTTGAAGTGACTTAGTTTACCTTCTGTTGCTTAGATTGAAGTGGGAATAGTAAATCTTACCCCTCTGAATTTTAACCCCTTCTTATTTCAGCGCTTTCCCTACTGTTGCACAGAGTGGAGTGGTAATAGTAAATGTTTACCCCTCTGAAGTCCAACCCTTTCACTGTTTCTTAGACTGGAGTGAGAATAGTCATTTTAACACCTTCCGAAATCCATTGCTTTCTCTACTGTGGCACAGGCTGAAGTTGGAATATCAAATGTTACCCCTTCGTAGCCCAGCGCCTTCGCTACTGTTGCACAGACTGGAGTGGGAATAGTAATTCTAACTCCTTTGAATTCTAATGTTTTCTCAACTGTTGCCCAGACTGGAATACTGGAATGGGAATAGTAAAGATTACCCCTTCGAAGTCCAATTCTTTCCCTATTGTTGCTTAGACTGATTTAGGAATAGTAACTTTTACCCCTCCGTAGTCCAGCGCTTTCCCTACTGTTGCACAGACTATAGTGGGAATAGTAATTTTAACCCCTTTGAATTCCAGCACTTTCCCTCCTGTTGCACAAATTGAAGGGGAATGGTCAATTTTACCTCTCCAAAGTCCAACCCTTTCCTGTTTGCTTAGAGTGGAGTGAAAATAGTCATTGTAACCCCTATGGATTACATCACTTTCTTTACTGTTGCAGAGGCTGAAGAGGAAATATTATATTTTACTCCATCAAAGCCCAGTGCTTTCACTATTGTTGCACAGACTGGAATGGGAATAGTAATTTTAACCCCTCCAAATTCCAATGCTTTCCTTACTGTTGCATAGAGTGGAGTGGGAATGGTAAATTTTACTCCACTGAAATCCAACTCTTTCCTTACTGTTGCTTGGACTGGAAGGGGAATAGGATGTTTTACCCCTCCAAAGTCCATCACTTTCCCTGCTGTTGCACAGACTGAAGTGGGAATGTTATATTTTACCCTGTCAAGCCCAAAACTTACCCTACTGCTGTAAAGACTAGAGTGGGAATAGTAGTCTTAACCTCTCTGAATTCCAGCCCTTTCCCTACAGTTGCACAGACTGTAGTGGGAAAGGTACATTTTGCCCCTCCAAAGTCCAACCCTTTTCTTACTGTTGTTTAGTCTGGAGTGGGAATAGTAAATTTTACCTGTCCAAAGTTCAGCGCTTTCCCTACTGTTTTACAGACTGCAGTGGGCATAGCCATTTTAATCCCTCCCAAGTCCTGTGCTTTACCTACTGTTGTACAGACTTGAGTGGGAATAGCAATTTTAACACCTCAGAAGTCCAGCGCTTATCTTACTGTTGCATAGACTGGAGTGAGAATAATACATTGTCTAACACGTTCCCTAATATTGCTTAGACTGGAGTGAGAATAGTAATTTTAAGCCCTCCAAAATCTATCACATCACCTACTGTTGCACAGACTGAAGTGGGAATAGCAAATTTTACCCCACCAAAGTCCAATTCTTTCCCTACTGTTGCTTAGACTTATATGGGAATAGTCATTTTCACCCCTCCGAAGTCCAGTGCTTTCCCTACTGTTGCACAGACTATAGTGGGAATAGTAATTTTAACCCCTTTGAATTCCAGCACTTTCCCTCCTGCCTGTTGCACAAATTGAAGGGGAAATGGTCAATTTTACCCCTCCAAAGTCCAACCCTTTCCTGTGTGCTTAGACTGGAGTGAAAATAGTAATTTTAACCCCCTCTGGATTCCATCACTTTCCCTGCTGTTGCACAGACTGAAGTGGGAATGTTAAATGTTACCCTGTCAAGCCAAACACTTACCCTACTGCTGTGCAGACTAGAGTGGGAATAGTAGTCTTAACCCCTCTGAATTCCAGCCCTTTCCCTACAGTTGCACAGACTGTAGTGGGAAAGGTAAATTGTGCCCCTCCAAAGTCCAACCCTTTCCTTATTGTTGTTTAGTCTGGAGTGGGAATAGTACATTTTACCCCTCCAAAGTCCACTGCTTTCCCTACTGTTGCACTGACTGGAGTGGGAATGGTAAATTTTACCCTTCCGAAGTCCAATCCTTTCCCTGTTGCTTAGACTGGAGTGGAAATAATAATTTTAAATTCTCCAAATTCACACTCTTTCCATACTATTGCACAGACTAGAGAGTAACTAGCAAATCTTACCCCTCCAAATTCCAACTCTTTCCCTACTCTTGTTTAGACTGGAGTGTGAATAGTAATTTTATCCCCACCCTAAAGTCCATGCTTTCCCTGCAGTTGCAAAGACTGTAGTTGTAGTGAGGATAGTATATTTACTCCTCCGAAGTCCAATGCTTTCTCTGATGTAGCACAGTCTAGAGTGGGATGCTTTCCCTACTGTTATATCATAACGAAGGAGAAGCACTCAGTATATGAGCATAGCATCATCATAGTTCTGTGTAAACGTAATTGGAAGGAAGCCAAATCTAATACCAAATACCTTTCAAATGCAAGATCAAGAGCAATTAAGTGAGTCCAATTTGTCAATAACAGACAATCAGCCAAGTTAATTAAAGTCATCCAAGATCTTCATATTTGCTGCTGTATTGAAGTTTCAACATGTCAATCAAAGTACCATAGACAACTTTGTTAAAGGGTTAATTTCTTAACTTCCTTCTTGAAAAGTGCATTATGGATAAGAATACAGCCAAGAACACAGCCAATGTGTTTTGTCCCATACACATTGGGACTTCGTCAGGGGAACTTTGGAAGATTTACTGCTGCCTTCCCCCAGGACAAGAACACCGCATTGTGAGTAAAGCTGAATCTGGTGTGAGAACTATGCTGTGAGAGATGGAGGACCATCGCAAGTGGGATTGACACTTGGGGGTAAGCTTTACCCACTATGTATGATATATGCATTTGATGCTCCGAGCTGGACAGTGTGATGTGAGATACAAACACATTCTACAAGTAATACGCAGTGAGATTGAGGGACTAGTGGATGTGGCTGGATTCACAGCATTAGTCTGTACAGTGAGACAGCAATGCACTGCTAAGATATTCAGCAATATTGCTGAAGGGGATTCCCATAGAGGGGAAGCAGGTTATTCTAATGCCAGGTATAAGGAGAGTTTACAAAGCAGATTCATTTCCCAGGAGAAATAAAAGAATGTTGAGGTTAGAAAATGGTGGAAGAGCAAATCTCTCTGAAAATATCTTGAAGTGGCAAAATGCCCAGGGGACTACGTATTCTTGTTATCCCGAGTTATGAAAACCACCATCCAGACATGCTCAGGGAGTTGGCAGATCATAATGCCAACAGCTCTGCAGGAATGATAAGGATTCTGGTTAAATATGCTGAATTGGATAGAGAAGGAATCATTACCCAAATCAATGAGGTGAGTGCCTCCAAAGAGAAATTGGAAGACTAATAGATTATGCAGACATTGACTGAGTGTGATGGAGAGATTGAAGATTGCAGAGAAAGCAATAATACAGAAAAAGGAGTGCAAATTCAACAGAGACGGGGTGGATATGAAAATGGCCAGATCTATACATTTGCCAGAAAGTTTGTCAATTTGAGGAGGCAATGACTTGGGGAACGAAATAGGGCCAAACAGGTGTTCGTGGCCAGTGACAAAAGCATGTATTTAAGATCAGACATAGATTACGACGACCCTCTGTGAGTGGGCATCCACACGACCTTGCAAGACGTGCTTGATTTTTTACGTTTGGACAGGCAAACAAACCACAGATCCTGGAAGGACAAAGTGAGACTGAAAGGAAAATGAAACAAAGAAGAGGAGGTAGGTCCAGCCAAGAGGGTCAGGAGAAGAGAGCGGGGAAGATTGACGGATAGCAGGAAGAGATAACCTTGGACACTGAGGGCCTCATTTACAATCCCTTCACAGAACCGCTGCGTCATTTGTTTTGATGCAACAATGGTGCTAGCAGTGCACTGCTCCAAATTTACAAACTGACACACTGAGCCCAATGGATCAGTTTGTAAAGGCCAGCATTACAAACTGATCCATTCGGCTCAGTGTGTCGCCTGGTAGAATGTGTGCAGGGTAGGCATTCCCAGGCAAAACTGGCGCAGTAAAATTTAGAACATTTTACTGTGTCATTCTGTAACTTCACTCCATCAGAATTCCACCTCCTGCTCAGAGCAGGCGTTAAATTGACACAGGGCTTTTTCCAATGGGAGCCTCTTCGCATTGCTGGAGTAGTGTCATTTGTACAACCCTATTCCAGCAATGTGTGAGTTTAGCACCAACAGATGGTTCCGAATTACTGAGGCATCTGTGACAACATGCACCATGAAGCACTGTATTGGACATACAGTGCATCCATGGCATTGTTAGTGCATCTTAGGGAAACACAAGAAATCTGACACACCAATGCATCAGATTGTTGTAAATGAGGCCCTAAGACAGTAACTAACTTGACAAATGTTGATCTGTCAGATAAGGACTATAAAATCTCTCATTAGGACTATTCTTCTGTCAGCAAAAAATGACTATGACTATTTACAAATTGGGATTGGTTTATTTAAGTTCTCTCAGAGACTTAAATTAATGAAAGTGCATAGAGAAAAGGAATGTAAACAACCCATGAGCATGGTTTGTAGTATTGAAGTGAAAACGAGCAACCTCTTGCTGAAGCATGTAGATTTGATGAAAGAATTATTTGGGCTGGACAATGAAAGTATGGGTAAAGTAATGTGCATGGAATATTGATGAAACGTTAGAAAGTCAGGGCCTTTGGGTTTCCAAAGAGGAGGATTAACTCCTTAGACCAAAATCCAAAGTGGTGCCTTCTAATACAAATGACCCTATTGATCAGTTCTTGGAAGATGTAATTAAGGAATTGAGAAACCTTCATAGTAAAAAATCCAGGAATAGAGCTACAAATCCATCATGGACACATTTAAAAAAAAAATCTGATGTAGTGATCAGAAGTTTTGACAAAGGAGAAAATGTATTCTTATGGTTAAACAAAAATTGTATATGGAAGAGACTTGCATTCAATTGAATTATGGATTATGTTACAAGAAAGTTGGCCTTGCCCATTTCAGATCAATGTAGTCAGAATTATTTTGAGAATTAAAACTGTGGAGAACACAAGGTTTACTCAGTGGGAAGGAGTAAAACTATTTATGAACAGAACATCCTATGCTCCCAGTCTTCTGTCTGATTCCCAAAATCCACAAGAGTGCTGACAAGCAACCGGATAGACCCATAATGGCAGCACAAGAAGGGCTTTTTTAAAACATGTCACAATACATAGACTATTTTTTGTGGCCTTTTGTGAAGAACATGCTATTCCCCCATCAGAGATACCACAGATTTTCAGTGAAAGATCTTTGCTGTGGGCTAGGAAAAAGGCATGCCGCTGAAGACGTTGGAAATTGCGTCATTATACATCAGCGTACACCACACAGATGGATGAAGTGCAATAGAGCATATTTTGAGGGCTAGACCCATAGTGTTCTACAAACATACAAAGACGGTTTTTAGGATGACTGAGTGGTGTTTGAAGCATAACATATTCTAGTTCAACAATTATATCTATGAGCAACAACAGTGAACTGCGATGGGCACCTGCTTCACTCCCAGCTATACAAATTTGCACATGGGCTGATGGGAGGAGCAGGTGCTCAACAATTCTCCACTTGAGAAATGGGCAGATAGCATCACCATGTGGGTCAGTTTCATAGAAGACATATTTGTTATTCGGAAAGGAGATGAGAGTTCAGCACATATGTTTGTTTCAGAGGTCCATGATAGCAACTTGAAACTGAACATTTTACTTAGAAGGTCTGAAAAAACACCTATAAAAGGAGAATCACTGTATGTTCATCACCACCCACAATACTGACATCAGTCTGAAAGAACTGCTCTCAACAAATATTGGCACCTATTGAGGAGTGATCCAGTAATTGCCAATGAACTATCAACAAGACCACTTGTTACTTTCAGGAGGGCCAGGTGTATATGTGATGCCTTAGTCAACAGTGATGTGAAGACAGAGAAATAAGCCTGGCTAAAGCCGAGTGATGGCTTTGTAAAATGTAGAAAATACAAGGCTTGCAAAAATGTAGACAATATTACCAAAATTGTAACTGAATGCAGGAACATTAAAAAGATGCGTAGGCATTATACTTGCAAAAGTGATTGCTTAGTGTACATTTTGTGGTGTACTTGTCCATATATATTTGTATATATATATATATATATATATATATATATATATATATATATATATATATATACACATATATATATATATATACATATATATATATATACACACATATATATATATATATATATATATATACACATATATATATATATATATATATATATATATATATATATATATATATATATATATATATATGAAGAATCAGCGACCAGAGCAGTGCCTGAAGCAGGAGTGAGTACTCAGTGAGGAGAGTCGAAAGACCCACGTAGTGTATTCTTACATCCTGGGGTGAACCCCTTGGCCCAAGATTTTTACCGCTGCTCAGAGCTGGGCACTCTGGAAGAACCTTGTAACAGGATTCGGTGGGGACATGACACGTTTTACTAATGGAGGGTTTGCATCAGACTACAAACCCAACAGCAATGTGCAGCCTGTTTGTTGAACAACACCTTTCAAACAGCAGCAGGCTCCTTTTTGTAGCGGCTGTAAGGAAAAGTATTTACCCCATTCACTTGGAGGTGTAAACTGTACATAGGGGCCCATTGAAAACAATGTCATGCCCCCTTTTAACGTCTGCTCTGAGCAGGTGTTAAAAATGCGGAAATAAATATCGCAAAGAAATCTTTTGGATTTCTTTGCGCCATTTTTTCAGCCCCCCTCTAATGGGGAAACATCCCCCCCTTGCATACATAGGGGGTTATTATAACTTTGGAGGAGGTGTTAATCTGTCCCAAAAGTGACGGTAAAGTGACGGATATACCACCAGCCATATTACGAGTTCCATAGGATATAATGGACTCGTAATACGGCTGGTGGTATATCCGTCACTTTACCGTCACTTTTGGGACGGATTAACACCTCCTCCAAAGTTGTAATAACCCCCATAGTGTCTTGCGCAGGCATAATGTGGCACAATGGGTTACAAAGAGGCATGCATGCATTGAGCCACTTTGTAAATCTGGCGCAGCGATTTGGGCCTCCTTGGGCCACATTAGCTCCAAAAAATGACGCTATTGTGACGCAAGGAGGCGGGAATTCTATTATTAATGATGTGTGCTTTAAAAATTACAGGCCTTAAAACCCATGTGGATAATATTTCAGCCTACGCAGCCCGCCGAGGACAGTCGTTTTGAAACAACAGGATTTATGGTCCATCACTGAGGTTCAGAACACATCCACTTTATGGTGTGCCCATTAGGGCTTCATATTTGATTGACATAGTGCTTGTGAACTTGAAGAAAGACATTGCAAAAGGGTTTATTTTCTTTCCAACATTTTGCATATAATGAGCAGACATATTTATCGGAATTAAAAGCTCAGACGGGAAGTATGAGAAATATCAGCAGGCAATACAGTTGTTTAGGATATCAGTGATATACATTGTATAATATGTGATGCTGTGGCTTTCAACACCTAAACACATACTTATGTTGCTACGCAAGGCAATGACAAATAACAGTTGGAAAGAATTCTAGTGTACATGTGTAGGCACTATGTTGTACAGTTGACAGATTGATAAACTCAGTGACAGGAGATTGTATATTTTTGAATGTCTATCATGCATTAATCACATGGAGTGTATTTAAAGCACTTAACGAAAAAGTTTATCAGTCGGATGAAGGTTGTTTTGAGCTGAACGCATCCTGTGTCTTATGTTGCCACAATAAAGTTATAATATGTCAGGTCTCTGAGCACCGGACCCCTATGATTTCGAGTGTGGACTTTGGTTGTCTTAAGTCGCAGGCAAAAGTGCCATTTTTGGCACCACCAGCGAACTGGAAGCACAAGAACTCCTGCAATGCTTCTGTATATATTTAACTAAGAATATATTAATGGTATTTATTCAAATATTTAAGATGTACTATTTGAAACCATGTATATATGTGTGTGTATATATTGGCATTTTTACTCATTGTTAACTTTGACCTAGCTCTCTATTAGTGTTTTTTTTGTGCGACATATGCTCCACTTTTTAATGGATGCCATTTTTTCCACACATTGCTAAATCTGCAACCTGCTTCAATTATGTGCACTATGGCCTCACTTTACTTACCATGGAACATCAATAGCCATCTTCATCAACACAGTTTGAAGGAACAAATTGGAAAGTTTAATAAGAGGGCAAACAAGACCCAGTATCCCCATCTACTGCTCCGCTGCCTCTCACCCTGGAGGATTTAATGTGTGAAATTAACAATTTATAACTGTTTGTATTTGAAACAAACACCACACGTTGGAGAATTGAGGAGAAATGGTCAAATCAGGATTCTTGAGTCTCAGGAATTAAACAACGTGGTATTAGTAGTGCCCAGGATGTAGTGTCACGAGTGGACTTGATGTCAAAGGAAATTCTCTTGCTCAAATAATGTACTGGGGATCTGGAAAAACATAACAGTTATCAATGTTTATTTCTTACAATACTCTGATCCTATGTCTGTGCTCCCTGCACCTAAACAATGAAAACAAATGCTCTGGTCAGGACAGAGGATTTTCTTTGCCCAGGATGTTGCTCATTCCACAGCTCTCAGACTGAAAGCGTTCCTGGCTCTCCACCCAGCTCTACAATCTATGAATGCTCATTATGGCCTTATTTACCCATGTCTCTTTAAAGTTATTTACAAGGATAAGCCCTCCTTATGTGACCACTAGGAGTGGCAATGTACTGTGAGAAAACTTGAACTTGTTTGTTATTATATTGTTATGATTCACTTTATCTTTCTTAAAGGTTTGCTTGTTTGGTGTCATAGAATGTACTGGAAGACCTTTTCTATTTTTCTTTTCAGGTCCCTTGTTGTAGGAAAGTGCCTCTTTTGACATGGTCACCCCCACTTTTTTCCTGGTTTCTGGGACAATTTTGACTGAAAGTGCACTGGGTTCCTGCTAAACAGGTTCCCAGTGTCAGATCTCTTTCCCTAAAAATGCACATTAGTTTTTCCCAACTGGCAAACCTTCCGTTGCCATTGAAGTCCCTAGTAAATAGTACCCCTGGTCCCTAGAACATGGGGTACTAAAAGAAGACCCCTGGGGCTGGAGGACAGTTTGAGCCAAGGTCAGGGACGCTCACACTTAAATGCACACAGTGCTGCCTTCGCAGGCTGCATGTCTTGGTGCAGGCAGACCTAAAATTAAATCATGACATGGCACACAGCCTGTGTGCCCTGTCCCTTGCACACTACATGCAATGTATGTAAGTCACCCCTCTGACAGGTCTTCCATCCCTAAAGGCACGGTGGATTATATTACATATGAGGGATTACCTGCATGAGCAGTGCAGCCTTTTAAGTACATGTGCTGGACACTGGTCATTACGAGTTCCCCAGCTACATGATGGCTTCACTGATAATAGGGATGTGTGGTATCAAACATCTCATATTAATAAACCCTCATTGAATCCAGCGATGGATTTATCAATACATACACTCAGAGGGCACCTTAGAGGTGCCACCTTGAAACCTACCAACTCCTAGAGTGGGCACTGACTGGTCAGAACCAGTGCAGCCACTTTAAACAGAGCTCTGCCCCCTGAGGTGATATTCGTTACTCTTGAGGGCTCAGAACAAAGGCCTACTCTGGACAGAGGTGTGACCTTCTCTCCCAGGCAGAGTGGACTTTCCAAGTTGGAGAGTTTGAAAGGCCTTGCTGCCTTTGAAATGCAACCCAGCCCTCTCCAAACGGTGGAGGAGGCCAACCCCCAGTTCCTGACCCCACTTTTGGAAGCAGGACTGGCAGGAAAATTAGGTGAATTAGGAGGAGTACCCACTTAATGCCAGTCTCACCCCTAGGGTGGATGAGCTGAAGTGGACACTACTTTTTTAATTCCTCTATCTTGCATGGAAGGAATTAGGCCAATAGGGTTAGGGTTATGCCAGCTCCCAAAGGAAGTGGTAATTGGATGTGTGTAGTCACCCTAAAGGTGAGTAACTCATTGGCTACCACCTGGCACTCCCAGTATTGCTCCTAAATTCAGTATTACGGTGTCACCCCTGAACCCTAGAATCAGTTTCCTGTCGACCTAAGAAGAGTCAGAGAAAACAGAAGTTGCCCAGCAGAGAAAACTGAGAACAACAACTGACTTGGCCCTAGCCCTACTGACCTGTCTGCAGCCTTCAAAGAAACCTGCACCCAGAAATGACTCTCCTGCAGCCGCCCAGTGACCTTCAAAGCCTTGGGAGCACTGCCTGCCTTCAATAAAGAACAAAAACTCCTGTGGGCAGTGTACACATCCAAAAGAAACATCTCCAAAGAAGAAAGAAGTCTGTCTGAAGAACCATGAAACCACCCCTTAGAACCACTTCTGCATGTGACGCCCACGGCCCGAGTCCGAGTGGCCCACCAGTTAAGTGAGGGTTGACCCAGAGTCCATCATGGGCTGACCCCTGACAGATTCCAAAGAAATGCCTACAGCAAAATGTGAGGGCTCCCCCTGACTGTGATCTGCCCGGTAAGCTGTTTCCAATGCCAAATGACACTCCTGCACCCAGAGCCCCAGAGCCTTGAGGAGCTAGACTGTTGGTGTCCCTAAGACCTCTGGCATCTTAACTTACCTGGGCAGTTGTGAGTTGACCTCTCCTGGCCCCCTGGCTAGAGTCTGCAGCCCTTTTCTGAAACTAATCTCCTGAATTGACTAATATTGGGAGCCCAGCGCTGTGTTGGCTCTCTGCACCCGGCTGCCCCTGTGCCACTGAGAGTGTAAGTTTGATACTGCCTTGTGCCCCCCCTTGTCCTTGCTTCAACACCAGGAGATCCACCCCTGAACCAGCTCTACTCGCCTGTAAGCAGCACTGCAGCAGATACTCCCTGTCTCCATAACATTGGACTCCCAGTGCTGTGATGTCACACTGCACCTGGCTGACCCTGTGCCACTGATGGTGAAAGTTTGGTGCTGCCTTGTGGCATCCCCCCAGTGGTTTGCTTCAGCCCCTGGAGACCAACCTCTGACGCCACCTGTAATTACCTGGAAGCAGCGCGTCTTCAGCCCCCCCCCCCCAATCTCTATTCACTAACATTGGGCGCCAACTCTGATTTCGACCTTGACCATCAGTTGCCCTTGTGCTGCTGTGGGTGCACACTTGGTACCAACTTGAACCTTGCCTGGTGCTAGCCTGAAACCCTGGAGACTGGGTTGTAAGCTGTGCACTTATCTGAGAAACTGCATTCTTGTATTCTTTCCATAGGCTAACATTGAAGACTCTGAAAATTCCACTGTCGATTTTTTAAACAGCAAAGTATTTTGAATTTAAAATCTACTTACCTTGTAATGAATTTTTTTGGTTCAAATCATATATAAAAGCAACTGTTATTTTTCAAAATTGGTCTCGGATTTATTCTTTGAGTGTGTGTCTCATTTGTTGCTACTGTGAGTACAACAAATGCTGAACATGAATCCTTGATAACCCTAGCTGCTCGCCCACACTACCACAAAAAAAGGGCACTAGACCTATCTATTTCTGCCTCTGCAGACCTTTGAGGATCCACTAAAGTTGCTGCATAGTGTACTTAATTTTAGTGCACTATAGAGAGAACCAGCTCCCACACTTGTCTGTCACAGACGTTGCATTATTGTGCCCTGTGGTACACTGTCTTATTGTTTCCCCATCTTTGTATCTGTCAATGTTTGTATATCCAATTATTGTTTTTGGTAAGTATTCTTATATTTCTGTTTTTCTTCACTTACTATATGAATTCTTTCTTTTTCAGTCCATAAGTGTGTCCTCCATATAACTTACATTCTTTATCCTTTTCCTGCTTCCCTTCAGTGGGGGTGTGGTTGTGGGGCTGGCACCTCAGATGGCCCTTGTCTTTAAGCTCCACCACCTTCTCATTGTTCTGCCCTTTTTTCATGTACTTAGCCATCACCTCATCACCCAACAATCGGGTTTCTATGATTGCTCTCCCTCTTTTCACTTTTCGGTTTTCCTTTTCTGTATCATCCCCTTTTGCCCTTTCCTATTATTTATCTTCTGTATCATTCCTTTCCCCTCTTTCCTTTTCTCTGTTCTTTTTTACATAGCCTATTCTTGTGGTTTCTACAAACATTTCCTATTGATTGCTTGCTGGTTAATCTCTTCTTGTTTCTTAGAATTTTTGTTTCCTATGTGTTTGCTGTCTACCTCCTAACTATAAACCATGAGTAACCTATGTTTTATTTCATGGAATGACAATGGTCTCCATAATCCCATAAAGAAACAAAGTTTTCTGACACATTTAGCTAGGTTTAAATATAAGTTTGCTCTACTGCAAAACAACATATTTCAGAAAAAGATATGGGTTCTTGATAGAATCATTGGGTGGATCATGTCTCTTGCTACCCCTCAATTAATCCCAAAATGGTGCCATGATTTTATTTCACAAATTGTTGATCCTTAACATTGGTACTGAAGGTAAATATGCTGATGGATATGGCTTCTTTTGATTCTTAAAATTAACAATGAACCACTTACCATACGTAACTTGCATGGTCCCACTGCTATATAATTTCATTTCTAGGAACAATTTTCCACTTTGTTGCATTCATGCTCACAAGATAACCTTATTGTAGGTGGGGATCGCAATCAACTTCAGGACCCTTTTAGCACCCAACGCCCTGTCTCTAAATATATTCCCAACAAAATGCAAAACTCTTTCACAAAAGCTATTCTTTTTAGAGGGTTAAAAGATGTTTGGAGGTCTCTCCATCTTTACTGCATGGAATTTACATTCTATCCACATGTACACATACACAAATCCAAACTCTAAGATTTATTGTATATGTGTAACCCAAAAAATGTCCTACAATCCTTGCTACAGGCTGATATTGGCTCTATACTTATCTCTGATTATGCCCAAGTAATTGCTTTATTTAGACATTTTTTATTGAGTCAAATATGAGAACATTACCTTAACATTGCCTAAGCAGAGATATGCAATTGTGGATACATATGAATAAAGAGTACTGTACTTATAAAATGGCAAAATAGTATCAAAGACTCCAAGTTTGAATAAAGAAAGAACAAAGAGAAAGGGAGAGGGAGAAGAGCTATAGGGATAGAAGAAGGGAATCAAGTGATAACCAGTAGAGAAAAAGGTAATAGAAAATAAAATAATTATACATAAGAAGTAAAATATGTTCAACATTTTAAGAAGGAGGAGAAAAATCCATTTAATTCGCAGTGCATGAGAGATAGTTACTTAATGGCAACCATAGCTGGTGACGTTTGAAGAAAGTTCCTGTTGAATCAAGCTTGTGGCTGTCAAGTCTTAATAATAATGGAGATTACAATAGAAAGCAAGAGATCCACCAGTTTTCCAAGAGACTTGAATGAACTCCAAGTTTTGTGCATGCCACACAAAAACAGTAATTCATATGACATTGATGAAGAGATCTGACTAATTGTTGAAATGCAAGACCATACTGAGAACCAAGAAGTTGCTAGGGATGGATAAGAAAAAACATGTGAAAGTCAGTATACTGCTGGGTGTAAGTTTGAATTTATAAAGGCGTACTGGAGTGTTGAAAAGTCTATATAAAAAAAATATAGGGTCTTTGTGAGGCTTACAGTGCGTGCAGTGAAATGTATCTTATACCATATTCTATCCCATAAAGAAGCAAGATCTATTTCCACAATGTCTCAATAGCTGTTTTGAGTTTAGGTGGAATAGACATTCTTAAAAGTTTTTTTAATACCAGCTGCCCCAAGCTAATTAGAAGCTACGATCGGGTGTGGGGATGATGCAAGAGAGGAATGATTGTGAGACATAAGTTTATTGAGGGTCTCTTGAACCAGAGTAGAGAGAATGAAATATTGGGATTTTATGCGAATAGGGAGATTATACATTGCTGAGAGAGTAGTAAAAGGGATGAGAGAGTTTATATGATATCATTGGGAAATGAGAATAATACCTTTATTCATCTAAGTCCTCCAACACAAGATTTTACCTTGGTCCTCATTACAACCCCGGCAGTCGGTGGAGAAATGGCAGTAACCCCGCCTACAGGCTGGCTGAAACAAAAATGGCATTACAAGCATGGCGGTGACCACCATGCTAAACTGCCACTTCTCCACTCCGACTGCCAGGGCGGTAATGACCGCTGGGCTAGAGACTTCGGTCTCCAGACCAGCGGCTGTCACTACACTGCCGGCAGTATCATGACCACGCATACCGCCATGGATTTCGTGGGGTTCTGTACCGCCACAAAATCCATGGCAGTAGGCCCTATCAGTGCCCGGGAAATCCTTCCCTGGCACTGATAGTGGTCTCCCCCACCCCCCTCCACCACCCCCGAGTCCTCCCCCCACACCCCCAACCCCCCTACCACCCTCCAAAGGTGGCAGGACCCCCCTCCTGTCCCCCTAACATTAACACCCCCCACACGCACACATACACTACAACCACACATACCCACACACATAATGACATAAGCACAGACATACACGCACACATACACACAGATATACAAACAGACAGACATGCACACATTTTCCACACACCCAACACACCCCCGCATGCATACACGCACTCACACCCCCCTCTACACACTCACACGCACACCCCCATGCACGCACACAACACACAACACCCCCCCCCAACGGACGATCACCTTACCGGGTCCGGTGATCCTGCGGGAGGGAACAGGATCCATGAGGTCTTCTCCGCCGCCAGCTCCCCGTCTCCAGAACACCGCCACACCGAATCATGGAACATGATTGGGTGGGCGGTGTTCTGATGACGAGGTGGTGGAGGTGGAGCAGTCTCCACTTCCCCGCCGACCGCCAGTATGGCTGCTGGCAGCTCTCAGTCTGAAAAAGGACGAAGGGCTGCCAGCAGTCATACTACTCTGTGCGGAAAACCGCCTGCACTGGTGGTCTTCAGCACAGCGGTACCTCGCGGTCTTGCAAAAAGACCGCTGAGGTTAAAATGAGGGCCCTTGTTTCCTAAGGGAACTGATGTGCCGAATAGGACTGTAAAGGATTGATTAATGGGGGTAAGATGCAAAATAAAAAAAGGTTTCAGTAAGTTGATTGAATGTGAGATAGTGCTGGAAAACCAGAACTTTGGGCGGTTAGACAGAAATATAATGTGCTAATGGGAAAAGGGACAAATAAATGCTTCTTTCAAAGAGAACCGTAGCTTTTGAGGTGCTTCATTGAGTGTAGAAAGATAGGGTTGCATTTACTTAATGACAAATGCTTTGGGATAAATTAAAAAAATAGGAAAATTCACTCTCCCAGTACAGTTGGAAGTTTTAATTTTGTGGGAGAGATTTGAGGTGGTTTACCATGCCAAAGGAACTTGGATAGAATTTTATTATTAAACAAAAAAAAAAGCTTAGGTATTTAAATA
The DNA here is from genome assembly GCF_031143425.1 of Pleurodeles waltl. Classification (NCBI taxonomy): domain Eukaryota; kingdom Metazoa; phylum Chordata; class Amphibia; order Caudata; family Salamandridae; genus Pleurodeles; species Pleurodeles waltl. The sequence goes on along the minus strand of NC_090449.1, from coordinate 248,424,111 downwards.
GGAAGCATCATAAGGAAGAAGTTAAGCATAAGGAGAATCATCATCTTAATGGTGTCCAAGCGTCACTACCAAGAGCGATAGAATGGAGACCATTTCTGTGTGAGGTCTACAAGCTTTGCATACAAGATATCTGGATTAGTCTTCAGTGTATCCTTGAGCATATTACAGTACCGTAACCCCAGACATTTAATCTTAGAAGAATTCCAAGATAAACCTGCATCAAGGATTACAAAGCCAATACAATGAGCATCAAGCGGTGAGGCCACAGTTTTGTCTTTATTAAGCTTATAGCCAGATACATCGGAATATAAGTGGCACCCATGCAGGAATGCAGGAAGGGAAGTGTCAGGGTGAGAAATAAACAAAGAAATATCATCAGCATATGCCGTAAATTTGATGTGTGTATTTGTAATTTTAAAACCCATAGATTGGGTAGAAGTGTTGAATTGATATGGAAAAGGTTCAAAAGCCAAAACAAATAGTAAAGGAAATAGTGGGCATCCCTGACAAGTGCCCCTTTTAAGAAGAAAAAAAGGAGATTCAATACCATTTATTATAAATTAAGAACACAGTGAAGATGGATATAAAATGTGAGAGTTCATAACCTAATCTGTGCCATTCCAACCCTGTTGATGGCCTTTTCAGCATCCAATGATACAGCTGCCAGTGGCATCTTACTGTTAGAAGCCTTGTTAATAATGTTTAAAAAAGTACGCAAATTATATGCTATTTCTATTAGGGATAAATCCAGATTGATGAGAATCAATAAGATCAGACAAATGTGGGAGTAAATAGAGAGTTAAAACTTTCCCACAGAGTTTGCAATCTGTATTATTAAAAATATGGGCCTATAATTTTTACATTCAGCCACATCACAATCTTTTTTGGGAATGAGACAAATCAATGAGACAGATGCAGAACCTGACTTTATAATGTGATTTAGTAATGTAAAGATTTTGAGCAAGAGAGATTTAGCAAACTGAATAAAGAATTCTACTGCAACGACATCTGGGCCTGGAGGCTTACCCTTGGGGAGAAATTTTAAAGCTGTATGTAGTTCTGTAAATTGAAGGGGTCGGTCTAAAGATGAAAGTCTCCTCGTTTGAGATTAGAAAAATATTGGTTGGTAGATTAAACTGACAGTGTGTTTTCTGGAGTGTACAGGTCCTTAGTGTAAGAAGCGAAACACAGTGCTATATCTATGGCTCTAAAGTGTTTAACACAATTTTTGTCTGTGATAGATTTAATAGCAGTTTTTTCTCTTCTTTATTTCACATGTCAAGCTAGGAGAGAACTAGTTTATTATTACCACCATAATACCTGGTATTTATTTTCAGGAGTGTGCAGCATACTTGTTCAGTGGTATATTTGTTAAACTCTGTTTTAGCTGAGTCTAGTGCTCCGGGATGTGATTTACTAGTTTTGTGAGCATAATCTTCATGTTTAAGGGGCTTTATATTTTTAAGGATAGAAGTCGATTTTTGTTGTGCAGTCTTTTTTTGGGTGAGTGTAACTTATGATGAAACCGCTCGAAGCTGCTTTAAACGTATCCCACACAAAGTGAAATGAAAGTTGATCCCTATCGTTGCTGTGGAAGTATTCTTCTATAAACTTATTTTAGGAAGCGATAAAAGTAGCATCTGAAAGTAGAGGGTCATTAAACATCTATGAAGATGTTTTAGAATCATTAAAGAAAATATCAAGGTTAGTGATCACAGGTGCGTGATCTGAAATCAAAATAGCACCGATTTCAGAATTGACCATATGTTGCAATAAGCCTTTACTCAGAAAGATATAGTTTAGCCTAGAGTGGGAATGGTGAGTAGAAGAATAAAAAGAGTATTCCAAGAGGTCAGGATTGTATATTCTCCAGGAATCAGAGAGAGAATGCTGTGAAATAAAGGGCCTGATTTAAGGAAAGCGGCGCTACACCCAATACAGTGCCACTTTCCTTGTGCCCCTTAGTGCCCCCCTAACGCCACCATGTGTGTGCCGTATCTAAGATACGGTGCACCATGGTGGTAGTTAGAGAAATAGCTTCAGACTTTTTAACGCTAGATCGGAGCTTTTGCAGGATTAGCATCCAAAATTGTGACGCTAATCCTGCAAAGCCCATCGAGGTCCATTGTAATCAAAGGTGCGCCTTCTTTTAACACCTGCTCTGAGCAGGCGTTAAAAGTGCTGAAAAAAATTATGCAAAGAAATCTAGTAGGTTTCTTTGTGCCATTTTTTGGCCCCTCTAATGGTGGAACGCCCCCTTTGCATGCATTATGCCTGGTGCAGGCATAATATAGCTCAAAGGGTTACAAAGTGGTGCAATGCATGCATTGCGCCACTTTGTAAATTTGGCACCGCGATTTTGGCCTCTTGGAGCGACATTAACATTAAAAAAATGACACTAACATAGCGCAAGGAGGTGCTAGAGGCTCCTAAATCTGCCCCAAAGTTTTTAAAAGCTTTGTGGGAGGCATGTGGAACAAAACGTCACGTGGAACGCCTGTCCAAAAATGGATCAAGTATTTGGTTGCAATCACCACCTATTAGTAAGTTGCTTGAGGAGTGTTTAGAGAAAATATGTGAAAGATTCTTCCAAAAATGTGAATCTGGATGTGGTGGGCCATATAAATTAAAGATAGTAAGAGAAATGTTATCAATTGTAAGTGTAATGAGTATCCAACGGCCTTTTGTATCTTGATGTTGTGAAATATGGTAGGTTCGAGAGATTTATGACAGAGTATAATAACCCCGGTTTTGTATAAGAAAAATAGGGATATCAGTTTTGTAAAAGGGTAACAAATTGTGAAAGAAACAGAGACAGAGGAAGATGACCTCCAGATGTTGTATATACATGGATGTGGCAATACAGGGACCAAAGTCCAAAAAAGCTAAAGAAGACAAAATAGAAAGTGAATACCCCAAAAGGACAGCGGTGTAAGTCCAGAAACTGTTTATGATGTGCAGCTGTAGCAGGAGAGAAGTCTTGTGTGAAGAACATCTTGTGACTTGACCATTGCAAGGAGCCCATCTTTTTTTGCTCCCAAAAGTATTAGCATCAAGTCAGTAAATTGGAGAAAGAGAATAATAATGCCTTTAGGATGTGCATGAGGGCCAGTTGAGGTCTTTGGACCTAAACAATGTGCCCAGTGAATAGAGACGGGAGAGGCAGAAGGCAAACAAAGAAGTGAAGGTATTGCTGTTTGAAGGAATGCAATCATGGTAGAGCCTTCCGACCCCTATGGAATGCGAAAAAGGCAAAGATTATTTCTCCTATTTTTTTTTTCTTCGTTTTCAGTAAGCCTTTTACGTTGAGCTATGTCCTTGAAGATCTGAGGATTGACAGTGTTACATTCTTGGTCTCATGACATCTGTCAGAGTATATGCTGTAACTTATTCAGCATTTCACAAATACAGCTGGCACAGGCATGGTCAAAGAGCCGCTACATTCTGACATACTGTGTCGGTAATGAAACGTCACATAAACTCCTGAAACTGCTGTTCAGGCACACGAGCACCGAAGCCGCATGGAGTTCTATGGAGCTGCGGCCATCTTGCGCTAGAACCGGCCATGCCCCCTCTTGCCCCAGTATTTATTGACATGGGTTTATTTAAAAAACACAAATGTACTAAGTAGTGGAGATTTAATAATACATTACTAAAGGACAATGTGTTTGTAGACTAATTTGAGCAGGTCTCTAATAGATTTTTTGATCTAAATCTAAATGCTGATACTAACTTGAATTATGTTTGGCAGGCCTATAAGGCAGCCACTTGAGGATTCACTATTGACTATGCAGCCTTTAAGAAAGGTACAAGGATTTAACTAAGTTTGGGAATTACAGACCCATCTCACTCATTAACACAGATAGAAAGATTGATTTGCATGAATCCTTTGGCTCTATGCAGCAATCTTATTATAGTAGATCTCACCGGTTTGGAATATTCTGGCTTTGTGAAGGGAGGACGCATTACTCAAAAGTCCAGAACCTTTTTGAACATTAATAATTTAGCCTCCAAATACATCTCCCCCTTTGCAGCCATAACTCCAGATGCTGAGAAATCAATAAACCGTATTAACTGGGATTTTATGATTAGAGCACTTAAATGGCATGGCTTGGCCTGGCAAATTTAAAATACATTGGTTAACTTTATTCTTCATCAACCACTTTCATTGTTATCAACGCCCAACATTCCTCCTTTTTTCAACTGCATAGAGGCACTCAACAGGGTTGTCAACTTTCTCCATTGTTATTCATTTTGGCTCTGGGACTGTTTTTGGAAAAATATTTAGGTGAAGCAATGTTTCAGGTTTTGAACATTGAGATAAAAGCTATGCCCCTGCACCACATATGCTGATGACCTCATTCTTTTTTTTGTCTGATCCTTTACAAACAATTTCTATTTTTATGTTTTTATTTTTCTAATATATTGAAGAACAATTCTGTGGTGTGAGGACTCAAATTAATCATTAACAAATCAGGAGTGCTTCCCTTTAAAACATGTTGCCATAAAGAAATGTTTCAAGGCTCAAACTTGGAGCACTACAAATGATAAATGTTTTGAGTATCAAATATCTTTACTCTTTATGTGACACAATTCAAGTGAATATGGCTACAGTCGAACAAAAAATACTTACATTATGTCAACCATAGTCTCCTACGTTTTTAACATGATGGGGAAGGTTGAACACCATTAACATGATGGTGTTACCTATAATCAAATTTTACTTATCCATGCTCCTAGTGAACCTTCCTCCGTACTTTCACTCCGTAACTATTTCCATGATAACGTTTCTGTGGAATAATAAGGAAGTACACATTTAGTTAACAAGCTCCAACAACCCAAAGTGCTTGATTAGGTTAATTTTCCTAACTTTAAGAAATATTACTTGGCATAGAGTATTCCTTACCCTCTCTTCCCTATGTAGGTTTATATTATCTGTAGACAGTAAATGATGTTCCTCTACAGAAGAAAATGGTGGTCGATTTCACATGTTTTTTGGCTGTCCTCCGGCCAATAGATTTGGGCCACAAGTTTGGATTAAACTTGATGATAACTGTTAGACCGAACTACCCTTTCATAAACTTAGGAGCATATTTATACTCCATTTGCATCATTTTTTACGTGTATTTGGTGCAAAACTAACTCCATATTTACATTTTGACGTTAGACCTGTCTAACGTCAAAATATTGGCGTTTGCACCATTTTTTAGATGTGTGAACCTACCTTGTGTCAATGAGAGGCAAGAGAGGTGTTCCCATCTAAAAATGATGCTAACCCCAAAGCCCCATATTTATCCCCGTGCTAAAATGATGCGCAGGTGGGAAGAGGGGCTAAATAATGGTTAAACACCATGGAATGGGTCCACAGGTGCCCTCCTCAAGCCCCAGGAACACCCCCACCAACACCAGAGGGACACCGGCTGATGGGGGACCCCATCCCAGGTAAGTAGGGTAAGTATAGGTAAGTATTTATTTTTTATTAAAGTGCCATCAGGGGCCCAACCTGGGGCACCCTGCATGGCACAGGGTGCAATGGCCATTCCCAGGGGACACTGGTCCCCTGTGCTGGCCATTGGGGTGGTGGGCATGACTCCTGTTTTTTCTAAAACAGGAGTAATATGGTATGGATGGTTTTGCATCAGAAAATGACGCTAGGCATCAGAAAAGGACGCTAACCAACCTAATGTCATTCTTTGGTGCAAACCCCCCTTCTCCCATACCTCCACCCCCACCAGGCTAACGTAATTTTTTTTTAATGCTTGCCCACCCTTTAACTGGCTTGCGCCATTCCATAAATATGGGGCCTGACTGGTGCTCAGGAATGGCGCAAGCCGGTGCTAAACTTTTTGATGCAAAACTGCGTTAGTGCAGTTTTGCATCTAATAGTATAAGTTTCCCCCATAATATTTTCCTTGGTGGCTCCTCTCCAATATGGTATAATAATGTTATGGTTTAGAGGTTTGTTGACTTGTCTATTGCAATTGCATCACAAATTATCATGTCTAGTTAAAAGACCCTAAGGAAGTTACCTTTGTTAGGTTGTGAAGTATGCTCTTTTATCACCACAAATTGCACAGTCAATATACACTCTATACACAACATATTAAAACAGATTTACTGTGGTTGCCCTATTTTTCCTTTCTGTCTAGATGACAGAACCGATTCCTGATATAAATTTGATGCTTGACTCTCCATGGTAACTCTTTTATTTTTTTATTGATCACCAAAATTGCATTTGTAAAATTCTTATCTTGTTCCCCTTTAGATCAGTCTACCATTTCCCCGCTCTCTCTCTTCCCTTCTCCCCTCCTCCCTTTCTCTAGCACAAAAAATATTAAATGCTATGGGTCATATTTATACTCTGGTTGTGCCGGATTTGCGTTACTTTTTTTAGGCAAATCCGGCGCAAACTTAACTACATACTTATACTTTGGCGCTAGACCCGCTAGCGTAAAATTTATGAAGTTTGAGTCATTTTCTTACTGTGGAAACCTACCTTGAGTTAATGAGATGCGAGGTAGGCGTTCCAGGGCAAAAATGACTCTAAGGCCTTTGCGCCTTATTTATACTCCTGTGCAAAAATGATGCACGGGAGGGGGAGGGCCTTAAAAAATGACTCTAAACCAGTTTCGAGTAATTTTTTAACTCCTGGGTCAGGGCAGGCGTTAAGGGACCTGTGGGTTGATTTCTATGGTCTCCGACCATTGAAGCAGTCCAAAAGTGTCCTTCCCTGCCCCCAGGGACACCCCCTGCCACCCTCGCCCACCCCTGGAGGACACCCCTGGAGGACACCCACAGATGGTAAGTAGAGGTAAGTATATTTGTTTTATTTTGTAAAGTGGCATAGGGGGGCCTAACTTGGGCCCCCCTACATGCCATTGTGCCCAATGGCCATGCCCAGGGGACAGATGTCCCCTGGGCATGGCCATTGGGCAGGGGGCATGACTCCTGTCTTTGCTAAGACAGGAGTAATTTCCATAGGGGTTGTGCATCAAAAAATGACGCTAGTCAGGTTTGAGTCAATATTTTTTACTCTAACCTGACTTGCACCATTCTTTGACGCACAACCCCCATTCTTCCCTACACCTCCGCTGCCCAGTTAGAGTCATTTATTTTGACGCTAACCAGGCTGCAGCACCGGCTAATGTCATTCCATAAATAAGGCACCCAGCTGGCTCGTTGGAATGTCATTAGCCGGCGATAAACTGTTTGATGCAAATCTGCGCTAGCGCTGATTTGTGTCAAGAAGTATAAATATGGGCCTATGTTTCTTCACTTATTGCGCTAATTTTCTTAATTGGCATATTTTGTTTAGTACCTTTAGATCTCTTCCAGGTTACAATTATCTTTCATTTTATTTTTGTACTTTTGCTGATTTTTTGCAAGTTTCTTGTTGCTTCATACCTTATAAAGCATTTTGAAACCCAAACCCAAAGATGCACTATGGTTTCTACCTTGTAGTAAGCACTGGATATAAGCTCTGTACATCAGGGGATCCCAGTGACTCCAGGTTTTGCAGATGTGTCTGGCACAAGTACTTCACCAAAATACAGGCTTCAGAATAATGTGCTACTAAAATCTTGTGAAAAAAATATCAAGGATCAAAATAGCGACAAAGCAAGAGTATACATTTATACTTACCCATATTCATTTACCATTCCGATATTTTGGTCCTCGACATTTTGGCCACATTGTTTTGTAGGCATGCTGTTTCTGTAGACAACATTTTGTCATACAACTCTGCTACATTTAAAAACGGGTTTGTTTCCCTAGTGCTTGACAAAATCTTGCGAAACTCTGAAAGTCCTGTCTGGTCCTCAGTGCTGCTTTCCTTAAATCCGCATCGGTATGAGGTCATCAGCGTGGAGGTTCACTTATGTGTGTGGAAATTGCTATTCCACCAAACAGAGAGCAAGAGGGGGACTTGCAGCACCTCAAGATATGCTCTTATGAATTCAGTGGGCCATGGTCATTGATCGTGGCTTGGCCATTATCACCATCGTCGTCGCCTTCCTGTTGCAACGGATGGCTGAGAGCAGAGTTACAGACATGTTGTCAGCTATTTGCTCATCTAATTTGATTCACTATTTCACATGGAATGATGCATGGAATTTCCCTTAAAGGTACTTGCCTAACACACATAGGCCCTCATTCTGACCCTGGCGGTCGGCGGAGAGACGGCGGTCGGACCGCGAACAGACCGGCGGTATTAAAAATGGCATTCTGACCGCGGCGGTCCCCGCCGCGACCGACCGCTACTTCTCCACTCCGACCGCCACGGCGGTCATGACCGCGGGGCTGGAGTTTGCGCACTCCGGCCCGGCGGTCGTCCCAAGACCGCCAAGGGTATTATGACCCTGCCTACCGCCGCGGTTTCTTGCGGGCGGGAACCGCCGTGCGAACCATGGCGGTAAGCACTATCGGGGCCAGGGAATTCCTTCCCTGGCACTGATAGGGGTCTCCCCCACCCCCCACTACCCACCCGAGTCCTCCCCCCACACCCTCCACCCCCCTGCCACCCCCCAGAGGTGGTACGAACCCCCTCCCCACCCCCACCCCGACATGCACATACATGTACCCCGACATGCACACACCCCCAACATGCACATATACACACCCCCTACACACACATACACAACGGGGACACATACCCGCACACATACATGCCGACATGCGCACCTGCCGAACAGCACACATTACCCATAGACACAGCAGCACCCCCCGCCCGCATACACGCACTCACACACCCCCTCTACACACTCACACGCACACCCCCATGCATGCCCACATCACACAACACCCCCCCACCCCCTCCCCTCACGGACGATCAACTTACCTTGTGCGTTGGTCCTCCGGGAGGCGACGGGAGCCATAGGGACGTGACCGCCAACAGAAGACCGCCAACAGAAGACCGCCACACAGAAATGTGGGTCGTAATTCTGTGGGCGGTGTTCTGCTGGCGTGGCGGTGGAGGTTGACCAGTCTCCACTTTCCCGCCGACCGCCAGTGTGGCTGCTGGCGGTTTTCCGGCGGAACGCTCCCAGCGGTCAGAATGCGCACAGCGGCACACCGCCGCGGTCGGCGGTCTTCACCGCGGCGGTAACTCAGCGGTCTTGCGAAAAGACCGCCAAGGTCAGAATGAGGGCCATAGTTGACATGTGTCAAGCTTGTCCGTCACAAATGGGGGAATATATAAACCACTTGCTTTTCTGATGAATAATTTATTGAGATCGTGCAAATGCATTACAGAAACTTCATACATCAATAATGGCAGTAGCAATTAACCAATATCTAATGAGTGATGGCTAATCAGTATATGACCTCCAAAACAACCAATGGCTGAGGGTCAAACGTTTCCCCTTTTTCTGTGTACATCATATTAGATACATCAGTTGGTTTGGATTTAAGACTTCTATACACTTTCCTGACTGTTTGTTTGTGGTTAAATGCAAGGTTTGCTTAACAGCATAATAGTGTTGGCACCTAAACATAAATAGAAATCAAAACACATTGCATGACCATGTGACGGTTACAGGGACGTTGTAGATAGTAAGCTCACATTTTTAATGTACCAAACTAGAAATTCACCAATTATAGTTAGAGTTATCTCAATGGACTATAACTTGTGCTCTAATGTAACTATAACTCGCACCTCCACCCTGCACAGTTTTTGTCATCAAAAATGTTACTGTAACTATTATATTGATATTATCAATGATGTTATCAAAGATCACATAAGTGCTGCAGGGGCGGCTCCTCCGTTAGGGCAGTGGAGCGTTGTCACCCTGCCAGCATGGGCAGCTGAACAAAGGTTATTATCGTTTTCTTGTAAAGGGGTGGGGCCACAGGGGTGACAAGCAGTGAGGAGGAGTGCACAGCACTTCCGCTCAGAGCTCATGCGTGTTTGGCCAACCGTCTCGGGCCGACCAAACACACATGCGCAGTAGGCTCTCTAAAACCCAGCATCACATTTGCCGGGCTGGAGAGAGCCTGCACAGGCTCCCAGTATGCCTGAGGGCCCCCAGGCTGGGCGCTCCCAGCCAATCCATACGCTGCTCTGAGCAGCATCAGGATTGGCCGCAGGGCAGACTGGGAGCCCATGCCTGCAGCCTGCACCCCTGCGTGCTGCCCCGCCCCCTTTAACACCCGCGTCTGGAGTGCTGTAATTTGTGAGATAATTAGCAGCGCATGGCGAGGGCGGGAATTGTAGTCACCGTAAGGCATGAGTTATAGTTAAGATAACTATAACTAGAACTGGTGAAATTCTACGGCTTGGTATGTTTAAAATGTGAGCCTAACTATAAAGTGAATTACTATGGTGTTTAGGTTGAGTGCACAAGCACTTTGACCTGTTGTAAGTATTGTGGTCTTTTAACCACACCCATGTCTTACCCATCACTTTCCTTCGTTTGTGGGCTTGCCTTTCAAAAATCACTTGATGTCATTGGTAAATGTTTTATGTTTGTCTGACCTTGAGGCTATTTTTGTCACACCTTGCAGTCTGCCCGTTACCCGGATTAGTGCACGATTTCTGACATACTTCAGTGTGGGCAAACTATTTTTGTTGTTTCTCCCCTTCGTGCTGCATAGTGGCCATGGTGCTCACAGTGCGAACAGGCACAGTAGTGTGAACTTGATCGGCGGTATTTGAGCACTGGTCACATTGTTCACAGTTACCTAATCAGAGCCATTTCTTGTGGCTCTCCCGTTAAAGCACGTTAAATTGATTAATGTTTTATGTAAAACAGAAATCCTCAAAGTGAAAGCGGCTCTCCTGGCACAGCGATACTATAATATTCACTGCACGCATGAAAACCCGACCCATAATGCTTTGCAGGTCATTACTTTTATAAAACATTTTTACTTGTAACTCAGACTGTGGTGGTCCCAGGACAATGGGACCACCTTCAAAACATTGACCACATTGTGCTCTTCCTGTCTACATCGTCTCTAGTTCCCCACACTAGGTGAGTGGGGAAACCAAAATAATAACCCCTCCCACCATTCAGTGTCTGTTTTAGTTTCATCATGGCTGGATCTTTTGATTTATGTCAGGGAACAGCTTCTTTTTTAAGGGCCTTCTTTTTAATATCATTGCTATAGATCTACTACTCCTGAATAATGTAATGCACTGTTTTCTAGGGACTAAATGATTGGTTACCCTGCATTATTTATTTCATTTTCTTTTTGTGTGGTTATGCCCCTTAGGTGCTAACTATTTAGTTCATGACGAGTTTCTTATCAATGCTATTTTTATTGTGGTGTCCTCTAGGGGCTATTTTAAGCATTACAGTCTTATCAACATATTAAAATATTAGTGGCACAGAAACCTATCCCATAAAGCTTTGCAGGGCATTACTTTTACAAACCATGTTTGCTCATAATTCAGCCTGTGGTGGTCCTAGGACAATAGGACTCCTTCTAAACATTGATCACAATGATCCTGGCCCCAGGGACCCATCCCTGAGGCCTGGCCTAATTTTTTTTTTTTTAGAAGAGGGGGCCATGTGGCCCCCCTCGCTAGGCCAATCTTTACGCCCTTGGGACCCCATCCCAGAAGGCCTGGCCATGTGACCTTAGTGCCTCCCAGGGGACCCAGTCACAATGTTCGGGATTGTGGGGGGAGCCTGAAAGCCTCCACGGTCTCAGCTGGCTCCCCGTCTCCTGTGGGAGCCAGCGCTGCTGTCACAGAGAGGGAGTTGCTGAAGCAGCTCCCTCTCTCTGAGAGCAACTGTTTCCTCCGTCTCCTTGACTGCACCTTTGCAAGCAGGAAGACAGGGAAAACCTCTGCTCACAGCATGGGAGAGCTGCTTGACAGCTCTCCCTCGCTGCGAGCAGAGTGTTTGCTTTGACTTGGTAGCAGTTGTCAAAGCTGCAGCCAAGCCATAGCAAGCAGCTATCTCCGGGGGGGGCGGTGAGTGAGGGGCGGTACCCTGGGACATCGCTGTAGACGGCCCTGGGGGGTGGCTGTTCCCAGGGCCATTCGTGGTTCCTCAAGGGAGACTGTGTGGTACCCTCCAACAAAAAGAGCCCCAGGGAGGTGGTGATCCCCGGGGTGCCGGGGTCCAAAACCAACCCCCTTTTCTTTTTTTAACCTTTGCCCTGTGAAGGTGGTGTGTCCAAGTGGCTGTGGGGGGACTGTGGTGCCCCCTGCACATAATCTGTGACTGCCCGAGGAGGTGACGGTCCCCAGGGCTGTGGGGTGGGCCGCATGCCCCCCTGCACACAATTCCTGAAATGCCCCATTGAGGTTGTGGCCCCCAGCACTGCGGGGGGTGGGTGGCCCCTCAGCACTGGGTTCACTTTGTGCCCCGGAGAGGTGGTGAACCCCGAGGCTGTGGCAACATTTTCTTTTAAAAAGTGCTTTTTAGCCCCACCACCAGAAGTAAGGGGTCAGGGTGTCTGTACCCTGGCCCCTTTCCTTTCCTTTTAACTTTTTTTCAGGGATTCGAACGAAACTGAGTCCCAATAAGGCTGCCAATAATTCCTTGTTTCAGTGTTGGCAGCCAATCAGATCTTTGCATGAGATCGGGAGAGATGACAAATACTTTGCGTACCTATATATACAAATTCAGATTTTCTTTCATTTCTCAAAATCTACTGAATGGATTTACGCCAAATAACAAAAAGCAACTTTCTGGACCAAGAGCTACCTTTTTGCCACATTTGGTGTAATTCCATCCAGTGGTTCAGCGCTATCGCTATTCAAAATCCCTATGGAAAAATGAATGGGGGAAAATGCATTTTGGGACCACCATTTTTCTCTGCTCCCGCTTGACGGATCACCCCAAAACATTCCAGACACCAGCTGAAGTGAGCGTTTAAAATCTTTTTGTGAAGCTTCACCAACCTGCACCAAGGCAATAGGCAATTCAAAAAACGCTTTTTCTTTAGAAAACTAGGGGGCATATGTATACTTGTTTTGCACCGAATGTGCGTAATTTTTTTAATGCAAATGTGGTGCAAAAATAACTCCATATTTATACTTTGGCGCTAGACCCGTCTTGCGGCAAATTTATGGAGTTAAAGACATTTTTGGGACATGGAAACCTACTTTGCGTCAATGAGATGCAAAGTAGGCGTTCCCTTGCAAAAAATGACTCTATGACCTTAGTGCCATATTTATCCCCCTGTGCTAAAATCACGCACGGGAGGGAGGAGGGGTCAAAAAATGGTGCAAAGCTTGCTTTGCACCATTATTTAATGACTGGGTCAGGGCAGACGTTAGGGGACCTGTGGGCCTATTTCCATGGTGTTCCACCATGGAATAAGCCCACATGTGCCCTCCCCAGGTCCCAGGGACACCCCCAACCACACCAGAGGGACAGCGGAGGATGGGGGACCCCATCCCAGGTAAATATAGGTAAGTACAGGTAAGTATTTTTTTAAGTGCTGTTGGGGGCCCTGAAGTGGGCCCACCTACATGGCACTGGGTGCAATGGCCATACCCAGGGGACCCTGGTCCTCTGTGCTGGCCATTCGGGTGGTGGGCATGACATGTGGTATGGATGGTTTTGCATCAGAAAATGTCACTAGGCTGGTTAGAGTCATGTTTTTTACTCTAACTTGCCTTACATCATTTTTTGGTGCAAAACCCCCTTCTTCCATACCGCCAGCCCCACACGGCTAACGTCATTTTTTTTAATGCTAGCCTACCTTTTGCACTGGCTTGCACCATTCCATAAACATGGTGCCCGGCTGGTGCTCAGAAATGGTGTAAGCCGGTGCTAAACTTTTTGGTGCTAACCGTGTTGGTGCAGTTTTGCACCAAAAAGTATAAATCAGGGCCTTTGTTTATTGTTTTTTCTACCGTACTTGAGACATAATTAGACTCCCATTTGCTGGGAGAGACATGAATTGTAGATAGTGCTGAAAAGAATAAAAAAGTCACTCTATATATGACAAGACGAATATTAACAAAAGTAATGAGTAGCATGATATGTGGAAGGCCTCTTGATTAATGGCACATCAATGCAATTTTTCCAGATGAGGTTGAGAAACATACATGTTTTAACAGTACAAGTAAGAAAAGGCTAAACACTCCCCAAAGGTCACATGTCTAGTCCCTGGGTATCTATGTCAATACATAGGCCCTCATTACAACCATGGCGGACGGTGCAATGTTGACGGTAGGACCGCAAACAGGCAGGAGGTAATTACCGCCCCAATATGACATTGGCGGTTTGGCACATGCCAATCCGCCAATGTACCACACCGTCCGCCACAGCGGTAACGACCGCCAGGCTAGAGACAACGGTCTCCAGCCCGGCGGCCGTCACCAGTCCGCCTGCAGGATCATGACCCCGCATACCACCATGGTTTTCGTGGATTTTGAACTGCCATGAAATCCATGGCGGTAGGCACTATCAGTGCCAGGGAATTTGTTCCCTGGCACTAATAGGGGTCTCTCCCTCCCAGGAGTCCACCCCTAACAACCACGACCTCCCTACCACACCCCAAAGGTGGTAGGTTCCCCTCCCCACTCCTGCTCCCCGACCCCCATAGGACCCCCAAACATATCCCCCACTCACGCACGCACACATCACTCACACACATACACACGCACTTACAAGCACACATGCGCACATACATACATGGTACATCCCCACTACACACATCACCCCCCGCAAACATACATGCACCCACACACCCCCTTTAAACACTCACACCCTCATTCACGCACACACCACACAACACCCCCAGACCCCTCCCCTGTCGGACGATCACCTTACCTGCTTTGATGGTCCTCCGGGAGGGAACGGGATCCATGGGGGCTGCTTTGCCGCAAGCACCCCATCACTAATACTGGAACACAATTCGGTGGGCGGTGTCCTGATCACGTGGTGGTGATTGAGGAGCAGCCTCCACTACACCACCGACCACCAGTATGGCTGCTGGCGGCTCTCCGTCCAAAAAATGGCAGAGGGTCGCCACCAATCATAATATGGTTGGCGGAAGACCAGCAGTGACTCTATGCCTGTGAATCATCGTGCTGATTTAGAAACATCATCCACAATTCCTAGTAAGGCAAATAGTGGGTTAGGTGCAAGTGTAGTACCTATCATCAGTGTAATGTGTCTGGAAACATCCCTCCAGTAGAGAGCTATTTCACTGCACACCCATGTCAGGTGGGCGAAATTGGCTGTCAGTTTGTGACAATTGGTTGGATCATTATTTGTTAGAACAGCACAGTGTTCTTAAAAGTTTAGTATTGATGTATATTTTCCATCAAACCACAGATCACCAAACGCAACATACGACAAAAATGTGTTAGCTAATGCCAAAGTGAAGACACCACATTAATATGGACTCATCAGAAACAGTAAATCATTAGACTAGAGTAAGTGCATTCTAGCTAGTTAATACTATTCAGAGATTTTGCAAAAGTGTTCAGCCTTATCCTCAACATAGCGTGGAGAGAATGTGACCCTTTTTTCTGTTATACCTTGAGCACCAAACTGTTTTATAAAATTAGATGTTAGGGACCATCTTTACAAGACATATGAATCACTGACCAATCGCTACAATACAGTGCACTATGACGTAAGGTCCCAAGGATGCATCAGAAATTCTGATGCATCAGTGGGAAGGATACCACAAAAGTGGCACATTGCTGGAGTTGGGTTTACGACAAGTGCAACTTCAGCAATGTGTCAAAAAACATGGGCGGTACGTTTGTTCTTACTGATGCAAGTAGCCTAATGTGTGGGGACCAAGGTAAGAGAGTGTGAAATGGTGGAAAATTCACCTTGGACATTATTATATTGGTCCTGTAGGTAATGCATACAAGCATGAAGTGTGGCTATGTGTCACATTACTGCGGGCATAATCTACTGTTGTAAACAAAGATACATATGTGTGACATATTGAGTGACATGTTAATGTGAGTGGATACAAGTATATGCTGTAATGTAATGTTGCAATTCGTGTGTTTCCTGCCTTATGTGTGTACTTACCTGTTGTGCTTTGAAGTACACTTGGCTGGACTTGGAGGCCCATTCCTATATAAATAAGTGACAATCCTGGCCTGTCCTTCCATGGAGTGCACAGCGTCACATTGCGTTGCTGCAATGGATGATAATGTATCAGTTGCCATGATCCCAAGTTGTTCGGGGGTCCTACTACGTGACTATTACATGTGTAGGCCTACTACTAGTTGAGGAGATGTGCTTTAATTACTTATTATAGTGTGTTAAGTGACTTTTGATGGTCAGATTCCTATTATACAACTACTGAGTCATTTCCTACGCCAGGATTACAGAGGTGTAGGCATTGTGACGCATTCCAGGATTAAAGCGACACATCTAAATGATGTGTCACGCATTGCCAAACTCGTAACTATAACTGCGTCAGTTGTGAGTGAGAATTTAAAAGGGAACGTCTACTCTGCATCGATTGTAAATACCGTGGCACAGCCGGTTCTAGCAGAGACATTTTTTTGACACAGTCCTACAAAAACCTATGCATTGGGCCTAATGCATCGCTTTGTAAATATGAAGCGAAAAATGCGCCGCCTGAGTGTCAAAAATAATGATGCAACGGTGGTGCAAGCTCCTGTAAATATGCCCCAAGTTTTCATCCTGCAATTTGTCATGCTAAAAATAGCAGGTATAGCTTATAATAAGAGTGCAACTAGTAGGAAAGAGTAAAATAGAAAGACCTGTCAGAAGTGGCTAGCAGGAGATGTTAGCATTATAATCCAGCAAACAAACAAACAAACATGCACTACCCCACTGACATCTCCCTTGGGACTTAAATACTCCATCAAAAATGAAAAGGAACCCCATGATGACTCAATTGAACCACACCACCCTTTTTATGGCCTCCAAAAATGATCCACTTAGCAAACTCCTAAGAGCTGTACAATCTCCTAATATCTCTGGATCTAATAATAGGCAGTTCCTGCTGATGCCATTAACCAAAAGATATCCATTGAAATTGATGGGTTTGACCACTAAGTAATCCTCTCCGCCCATCCCTCCCTCTACATATTAATATAAACCCTTCATACCTTCCAAACTTCTGAGGAGGCATCTTAATAACATCCTGCTTTAAAACTCCCCTCGCCAATGAGACTCACCACAATGTTTCTCTCCAGCCCAGAAACTACTGAATGCCTCACTAACTACTACAACAACAAATAACCTCTAAACTATATCAATGCTCTTGCACCTCTCTCTAAAGTTAACCTAGATTCTAAACATCTGATCCCCTGCAAACAATGTGTCAGGAAACTATAAACACATGGAGAAAACCTCAAACCTAATTTTCTGATAAGAGTGGATAAAACAGAAAAAAACAGATTGTCACATGTGAATCAGGCTATAGTAAGTGATGCAGAATGGAGACAATCTACAAATCCTGAATGATGTTTTTCACATTATTGGCTATGATGATGGCTCAGACTCTCAGTCACATTCAGTACTGTAAATCAAAAGACATTACCCATAATCCCTTATACAGGGATGGGTCCTGAGTAGAATTGGCAGACATAATATGTTTTTCCTTTTTCTTCTTTTATAGACCGTGTTTTGGTAAGTTCAAATCTTTCTAGTCTTTTCACCTTTCCTATTCGGCTTTTGCATGGGACCTCTGGAAGCAGTGAAACATTGAGGCAGCACAGTGATCTGAAAAGATGTGGACATCAACAACATAGCTGTAGCCAAGAGTGCTGAATCCATTAGGCTTTGGAACCCTGACATCTGCCTCATTAAAAGCTGCAAAAAGAAGGGATGATGGACGGAATGCTGAACAATGCAAACATTCAACCCCAGTCACAAAGATCTGTGTTTAATCCATCATTTTTATTCTCATCACGCCACCCCAGTTTGGATCCAACCATATACAAATCAGTCTTGACCCTCTTCCTCATGGGAACAGTCCAGCCCAAACTGCCAAGCCAGGTCCTCCCTGGACCGAAAACAAGCATCTTAGAACCGGTTTCAGGGTACCACCCTTCATTAACTAGGCTAGCTTGAATCCAGTGGCGCAGTGAGTACTGGGCCCACATCTGAGCATATCCTTCCCACTTGGGGGTGACAAATGCAAAAAGAACGAATGATGGACGGAATGCTGAACAATGCAAATATTCACCCCCAGTCACAAAGATCTTGGTTTAATCCATCATTTTTTCACTCCTCACTCCACCCCATTTTGGACCCAGCCATATGCAAACAGTCTTGACCCTGTTCCTCATGGGAACAGTCCATCCCGAACTTCCAAGCCAGGTCCTCCCTGAGGATGATGAGCTCCTTCTAAGTCTGTTCAAAATAGAATTTCTTCTTTTTTCCAAAGACTCCTTATACCACCTTTTTAAAACTCACTGTCTTTCTAAAGGGGGTCTCCCCAACCCCAGTCTCATATGCAAAGTCACAGGGATTCATTGGTGACCAACACCAAACTCTTCACCCATGTATCGCTAAACTCACCATGAATCCTTCATCTTCTTAAGAAGGTTAAAACTGTCAATTCACATGTCAGACTTTGAGACAGTTATTTAAGTACTAATTTGATGTAACCTTATTGGTAGTAACTTCTTCCTGGTCGTATTACCTTGCAAGCATTCTAACTCCTTGGAAAGAAAATCTTCTACTTTAATCAGCTGCTTGCCAAGGTATTAGGGCACAGAAAACAGGTGACATTACCCACATTCTAAGAAACCGAGGTGCAGATTTAAGAAAAGTGGTGCTGCACCCAGTGCAGCGCCACTTTCCTTGTGCCCCTTATCGCCACCTACTGCCACCATGTGTATGTTGTATTTAAAATATGGCGCACCATGGTGCAGGGTAGGGAGCAATAGCTTCAAAACGTTTGACACTATTGATGTATTATTCAGGTTTAGAGCCTACATTTCGGCATTAACCCTGAACAGTACACTGCGGGCCATTGTAACCAACGGTGTGCCCCCCTTTAACGTCTGCTCTGAGCAGGCGTTAAATATGCCCAAAAAAATGGAGACAGTCTACAAATCCTGAGTAATGTTTTTCACATTATTGACTATGATGATGGTCCTTCTCGGACTCTCTGTCACATTCAGTACTGTAAATCAAAAGACATTACCCACGTCCCCTAATGGAAGAACGTCCCCTTGCATACATTATGTCTGGTGTAGGCATAATGTGGCACAAGGGGTTACAAAGTGGCGCAATGCATGCATCGTAAATATGGCGCTGCATTTTTGCCAAAATATAGCCACAATAGCATTAAAAAAATAAAGCTAATGTGGTGATATATGGCGAAAGGTGCTCATAAATCTG
This sequence comes from Pleurodeles waltl, assembly GCF_031143425.1. Taxonomy (NCBI): domain Eukaryota; kingdom Metazoa; phylum Chordata; class Amphibia; order Caudata; family Salamandridae; genus Pleurodeles; species Pleurodeles waltl. The sequence goes on along the minus strand of NC_090449.1, from coordinate 248,404,855 downwards.
CCCCTAAGTCTATCCGTGACACACCCCCTCATCATGAGAGCTTTGGGCACTGCTCCTTTTTATTAACAAATTAGGCACTGACCTTAACTGAATTTCCCTAGAGGCCAGAACCTGCTGCAAAACATACTAGGATAATTGCTAGGCATACCCTCCTACCTAAAAGACGAAGTAAGTATCGGAGTAGGCAAAGGTGAAACAGGATGCAAAGCACAACTTTTACTGGAAATTCTACAGCCCAAAATAGTTTGACTCCTGAAAAAGCTTCCCACACCTTGCTCTATGAAGCTACAATTATCTGTAATGTGGCTTTGTGCTACTGAACAAATGTATTGCCCTCCAGAAATCCCTCACCGCCAGCTTATTCAACATTCTTCTCAAAGCTCAATTGCCTCCTACATTTGTCATTGAATCTGCTCCCTCGTCTGCCTTGTTTGTTCTTAATTAATTTTACTGTATTGATAATATTATTTCTGCGGTTAGCTGTGAAGTACTCCGCTGTCCATGTGGGCAGGTCCCTGCTATGCATACATCATTAATAAATAATTAACTAACTATAGAACCCCTGTCTTGAATAATTTGATTATCCCGATAATCACAAAGATAAATCCTAAAGTATTTTGTCCAGTGTCATGGCAAGAAAACAGCATTGTACTTCCACGAGTTATAAACTCAGACCTTTGAGTTCATAAATTACACATAAAGAACACACAGAATACTTCAAGACCATGTTGTGCATCATATACTGTCATACTCACTACGTTTGCAGAAATGCTAATCTTTGAATAAAAAGTCACCGTGTGAGAGTGAATGAACAGCAATGAGAAGGAGGGGCTGGCGCAGGGGGCAAGGCCAGTCACTGCCGACCTAGAATTTTAGGGGCAAGGCTAGAGAAAGCGGATTGGGGGTTGTATGTTGGCAATATATTAGTACCCACTCCTACCAGAGCTGGAGAGGCTTTTTATTCTACCCGCCATTTCCCCACTGAGCTGGAGCCATTGGAGTTCTGGTTTGAAAGCCCATTTGCCTATTTCACTTTCCCCATGTCCCTGTCTAATTGCAGGAGGCACATGGAGGCTTCATGGGAGAGAGAGAGAAAGGGGAGGGGAAAGCAGAGAGAACGGCATTAGAGAGAAGAGAGAGAGGATAGAAGAAGGGAAATTGAATGAATGGATGGATGGAAAGAGAGAGAGTAAAAGAAGACGAAGAGAGCAAGGCTGGTTTGAGCATTTTTGACAGGGCTGCTTTTGGTTCCCAGCCTGGCCCTGATTCTCATCCACTAGCCAAAACACAAGCAGAGTGTTGCTTCAAATGGCTTAATGGATTGTGTCTGTGCAGAGCCTAAACACACGAGCAGGAAATCCCTCCACTTAGTGCTGGTCCACTGTATTTTTTTTTTTTTATTGTAAATGTAAACATCCATACGTTTTTCTGAAGTTGCTTCTACACTGATTTCTGCGTTTTTTTCATTTAATTTCCAAACCTCTTGCTCAACCAATCTGCACATCCTCATTTTCTGTTCTTTCCTCTCCCCTCCCAGGTGTATAGCTTCAGGTCACAACCAACGTCCTACCTTGGATTCTTCCTCCAGATATAAGGAAGCTTGCGTTGTCGAAGGCTATGGCTAAGTTGGACCTCTCTACGGGATTCATGCACTCTGCCTAACATGGTTTATGAAAAAAATAGTTGTAGGAATATATTATTATTTTTCAGTATGTATCGTGAGAGTGCTCCAGCACTGTGCAGGGATTCAGAGCAAGTATGGTCAGCAACTGATGTCTCTATCAGTGTCAATGTATGGAACCTGGGGCCATATGTACGAACACATTTTCCCATAGACACAAAATGGGTAAAACCCTTTGCTACATCTGGCCCCTGCTCCCTAGAGCACGCTCACTTTACCACTGAACCCCACAGGCGGGCGTACTGTGGGGCAGAAGTCGAGCAACCAGCAATCTTCAGCCACCAGCCTAATGCAGACATCAGCAATCAGAGTTTAGAGTGCACACACAGCTTGAAGTCGTAGAGTGACATGGGTCAGTAAGTGTTTTTGACCCCACCTGACTTTGTCACAAAGTGACACTGATTGACACTCTGCACTTCACGGCTTAAAGCTAAAATGCCCAAGTCCATCTGTAACATACATCGTCATCACGAGAGGGTGGTCCTTGAGGCACTTTGGTGCCTGAAGAGGTTTCACCACCGAGCTGTAAGTCCTCTGCCTGGCAAAAAGCAGCTTAGGCAGCCAGGTGCCTGCACATTTAGCTCATGTATAGTGCCTGGCAGCCTTCCCTAAACATAAAGAGTGTCTGTTGAACTGACCATTGCTCAGCCTGACAGACACTCTTCATGTCTGCAAAAAGGATCAGGTCCCTGGGTCGCTCGGCCCTTAAGGATGGGCTGTGCTGAATTCTATTGCAATTGGTAGTAGGCAAGCTTCACAGCATTGTGAAATACAGATCTGACTAATGAGTACGGCAGAGCGGCTTTGCATTGCTTTGCCACTATGCTTTATGCAATACAGAAAGTCACATTTGGAAGAGCAAACCAGTCCTGTCAGGAAGTGGGTGGCAGGGGAATCATTATTCCTCTTGCCTTGCACTTTTTAAAGGCCCTGCACTCGTGCTGAAACATATTTATTTATAGATTTTGATAACAAAGCAACTGTCTTTGATAATGAGGAGGTGGGTAATACAGCTAATTCTACTACATGGGGCCAGATGATTATCTGCTGTGTATACTCTTTTTCTATAGAACATATTTTATAAATTTTGAAACTGGCTCACCTCCAGTGTAGGGCCCTACTTCAATTTGTACTTTTGACATGTGGGTGCATCCTTTTTCTCATTCTGTTATAGAGGGCTGCAGCACACTGTGAATATAACACTAAGGGGCTGATTTAAGAAAAGTGGTGCTGCACCCAGTGCAGCTCCACTTTCCTTGTGCCCCTTAGTGCACCCCTACTGCCGCCATGTGTGCGCCGTATTTAAAATATGGCACACCATGGTACAGGGTAGGGGGAAACAGGGTCATTATTTTTGACGCTATTGTATTCTGCAGGAGTAGTGCCAAAATGTTGGCACTATTACTGCAGAGCACATAGGGGCAAATTTTATTCAATGGTATGCCCCCTTTTAATGCCTGCTCTGAGCATACCCGTTCCCCATATCATGACACACACACACCAATCCGACAGAATACAGCCACATACATAAATCCGCCAGCCCAAAGGTCAGTTCTAAAGTGGCGGTACCAACACCCATACCATTACGCCGACACACCAGCGCCCACCACATTATGACCCACGAATCACCCCAGCCCACTCACTGTCCACCACAGAGCCTCCCCCGTCAGTATCCAACATCACAACACCCACACAGCGTACCCATACATCAATCAGCAGTGTTCCCACCTGTACAGGGACCCCAGTCCACACCTGGCCCCCTAGACAGTCAGGGACCTGAAGTCAGTGGCAGTGGGCATACCGTTCAGGGGACAGAGGCACAGGCTGACAGGGGCACTGGGAGGACTGCTGTGCACCAGGGGGAGGACAGGCCCAGGGAACCGACTCTCAGCAAGACCCTGGGAGTCTACCATAATTCCCAGGACACAATGGGCCATATTCTTGACAACGTGCAGGAGAACAGGCGGCTGCAGGAGGAACAGTATCAGGGGGATCAGGGAGGACTTGCAGGCCATCAAAACCACCTTGATCTCCATAGCAGGGGTGTTAGCATACATTGGACAAGAATGGCCACAGCACACCGATAGTATAGTCCAATATTGTGGCAGGGATGAGTGTCCCTTATCTTATGTTGCTATGAAGCAAAGTTGAAAGGAGTCTCAAGTCCTGTTTGTAGAGGGTGTCTTTTATTTGTAGATACTGGAAATCATTGTGTCATCAGCGTGATACAGCCAACACGTGTTTCGTCACACCAGTGACTTTATCAAGGCTGGGCCAGCCGGCCAGGAAGGTGCGTGACAAAGGTAAGTAATGGGGGAGCCGCGTGATCGGTTGAATGGGCTCAGGGACGTCAGTGGTGACTGAAGTGGCGAGGGGACGTGTGTCAAAGAGCTATTTTGGACGAGTACTGACACACGTCCCCTCGCCACTTCAGTCACCACTGACGTCCCTGAGCCCATTCAACCGATCACGCGGCTCCCCCATTACTTACCTTTGTCACGCACCTTCCTGGCCGGCTGGCCCAGCCTTGATAAAGTCACTGGTGTGACGAAACACGTGTTGGCTGTATCACGCTGATGACACAATGATTTCCAGTATCTACAAATAAAAGACACCCTCTACAAACAGGACTTGAGACTCCTTTCAACTTTGCTTCATAGCAACATAAGATAAGGGACACTCATCCCTGCCACAATATTGGACTATACTATCGGTGTGCTGTGGCCATTCTTGTCCAATTTTGTCTTCGGGTATCCCAATACCCTTTTTGGTGCCTACCGGGTAGTAAGGCACTGGGCCAGTTTGCACCTGATCTTGCGGTTACTTTGTTACTTGTGTAAAATTATTGTTTTACTGCCTAGATGTGCGGCGCCTTTCACCCTTACTACCCTATTGTGTTAGCATACATGGCCAACATCATGAGAGAAGCAACAGCACACAAGTGGGCCCCTACCATTAGCCAGTCCATTGACCAGCCCTCCACTTCCACTGCAGCTAGTGGGCAGGAGTCCCCGACAAAGGACCCACAGGCCACCAGCACCTCTCCCCCTGCAGAAGGTGAACCACCCCACAAACATTCCCTGTGACCCAGACAGAAGCCAGAGACACTTGCTAAGACCACTGCCAGGAAATGAGACTCACCTGATTGTCCCCCTTGTGTCCCACACTGTCACCTTGTCCACTTTGAACTGCCTTTGCTCCCCTTCCTATGGCCCCTTGGACACTGCACCTATGCTACAAACAGACTGGAGCAATACCCTGGACGTTCCTCCATCATCACCCCATTCCTTTGTACTTTTACCTCAATTTCATAGCACTACAATAAACACCCTTGAACACAACTTGACTAATAGTATTTTATATTTTGAAAATGTGCATTTATGGAAACAGTCACATCTAGTGTAAATGAACACTGTGGGAGCATATAAATAATGACCTGTAGCTGTCTGTACTCATCACATCAGTACACAGTTGTTATCCCACCAACATCTGTAAAATGACAAGCCATAGGTGACAGTACATTGAGATGTAATGGAAGTCAATGCCATAATGCTACAGCCACACAGAGAACATCAATAGTCCGAGGAATGGTCAGTTGCACTATCTCACCTGTGTGTCATTGGAAGTATTGACATATAACTGATGTTTGGTTGTCCTCATCCTCATCCTCTGCCTCCTCATCCTCATTGTCCTCATTGTCCACTGCTGCCAAAGAGCATCTCCAGTCTCCCTCTCCTACAGAAACGGTACATGCCATCTGAGGGCCAGGTTGTGCAACATGCATCATGCCACTACCCTCTGGCAGACCTTCCCGGGTGAGTAGCACAGGGATCCACCTGTCAGATGGAGGCACCTGAAACTGGCCTTGAGGAGCCCAAAGGTCCTCTTGATGATCCTTCTGGTTCATCCATGTGACTCATTATAACGTTCCTCAGCCCCTGTCCTGGCATTCCTGTCAGGGGTCAGGAGCCACAATAGGTTTGGGTAGCCAAAGTCACCTGCAAGTATTAGCGGACGACATTTAGCCTCACACAATGCTATGGGGATGACACCTGAAGGCACACACTAGCATACAGTAGGTGGGGACCATGGCTCACCTATTAGCCACACCCTGTGCCTCTGTAGTTGGGCCATCCCATGTGGGATGCTGCTATTCCTCAGAACAAAGGTGTCATGTACTGACCCAGGATACATTGACGTGGGAGATGTACTGGTCCGCCAGGTACACCATTTGCACATTTAGGGAGTAGAAACTCTTCCGATTCCTGAACACCTGTTCATTCTGGCGGGGGGAACTAAGGCAATATGTGTACCATCAATGGCCCCAATAAGATTGGGTATATGTCCCATTGCATACAATCTGGCCTTCACGGTGGCCAGATCTTCCAGCTGGGGAAAAGCTATGTAGCTGCACATGTGTTTCACCAGGGTAGACAAAATTCTTGCCAGCACAATTGAGAACAATGGCTGTGACATTCCTGCTGCCAAGCTCACTGTCACTTGGAAAGAATCAGTTACCAGGAAATGGAGCACTGATAGAACTAGCACAAGAGGGGGGATCCCAGTGGGATGACGGATAGCTGAGATCAGGCCAGGTTCCAACTGGGCAGACAGCTCTGTGATTGTGGCCCTGTCCAGTCTATAGGTGAGTATAATGTGCCTGTCCTACAGTGTAGCCAAGCCCACAAGGGGTCTGTACACAGGGGTTTGTCTCCTCCTCCTATTCATCCGCAGCGGTAGGTATCTATGGGACACAAGAGTGATTAGGCTGTCACAATTTGAACAATGGAACCCCAACCTCAGTGTACATAGTGTATTTATGTGATGGGACAGTGGGAATGGCGAAGTATGTGCTAATCTAGGCTGTGACGCAGTTAAGGTTGATATGACCATTGTCTGCCACCATGAAATGGCGAACGCCTGTCCTGTATAGGGATAGGTGGAAGTGAGGTAACTCCGCTGACATTGGACGTCATGGCGGAAGGCAGTCTTGCACCGCCATGCAATTCCTCATTGGATAATATGGGGCTCTATGGAGTACAGTGGCCAATGGGGATCAGCGCCAGTGGTGATGGTGTACACCGCCATGGACGTGACCGCCATTTTCTATCTGATTCCTCACCTTCAACAGGAGAACACCTACACTGCGTGTGCTGCTGTGACCTGTATCTGGAACCTACTATGGCCCTTGTGACCAGGGAAAGGGCCCCTGCCTTACCCTTCGAGGGAGTTGGAGCATTTGGTGGATCGGGTCCTACCCCAGTACGGACTGCTGAATGGGCCTCCAGACCAACAGGTGAGTACACCTTGGGCATGATGCATGTGGGAAGGATGCATGGAGATGTGTGTGCAAGCATCGTGTAATCGGGGGGATGTAATGTGGTGGTGTACATGGTGTGCACCGGCCGATGTGTGTGCTAATCTTGATGGAAAGAGGGATTGGTGGGCCATATGTGTGACTGGCTGGATTGTATGTGTAATGGTGTCCTCCTGTCTGTATTACTTCTGCAGGTCAGCGTCCATCAAAAGAAGGGATTATGGCGTGCCATCGCCAAGGACGTGCAGACCCTGGGGGTCTATGGCAGGCAGAGCACCCACTGTCGGAAATGGTGGGAGGACCTGAGACGCTAGACCCGGAACACTGCAGAGGCCCAGCTGGGGATGGCCTCCCAACGAGGAAGGGGTGCCTATCGGAACCTGACCTCCCCTGATGGCCCGCATACTGGCGGTGGCCGACCTAGAGCTGGATGGGCACTTGAGGGCATCACAGCAGCCACAAGGGGGTGAGTACAGTGGGCATTATTACAATAATTGGCAGGTGGCATGGGATCCAAGTGGTGGGAGAGAGTTAGTGGGTGCCCCTTATTGCAAGGCAAGACATTGCAGCGTGATCCAGCTCAAGGGTAATGGGTGTATGGCAAAAGCAGATAACCTAGCTTGTTAGCATTCCATGTCAGTCAGGGCTTTGTGGGTCCCAGGAGGGGTGCAGTTGGTGGTGTGTGGCCCTCACCTTGCCGTGGCATCTAGCCAAATCACTGACAGTGCAATGTATAGTGCTCAATCCTGATCCCTGTGTATGACGGTGCTGTGTATGCCAACTGAGGTGTTGGTGCAGTAATTGCCCCAATGTTTCCTTTCTCTCCCCCCCCCTTTTTTGTTCTGTCATCCTGTCCATGTGTGCATTAGCATCATCTGGCAGAGGAGCAGGGGCACCAGCGACAGAGGGAGCTGCATCCCACAGGACCCTGGAGTCCACTGACACCGTGGGAACCAGTGGGATGGAGGGCGAGGGGAGCACCACTGCAGAGACAGGAGGCGACAACACAGACCCAGATACCTCCTACGATGGAAGCTCTCTGGTGGTGGCAGAAACCTCTGTGACCACCCCAGCTGCAGGTACAACCCGAACCCCGTACCAGCACCACCCTCCCAGTAGCCCCTCAGCGAGTTGCCCGTGCCCGCTCACCGAGGAGGGTGGGCCTCTCCTTTGCTCCAGGCACCTCAGGCCCTGCCCCAGGGAGCCCTGATGCCCTGAGTGAGGAGGTTATTGATCTCCTGAGCTCCATCTCTGTAGGGCAGTCAACCATTGTGAATGCCATCCAGGGGCTGGCATCCCAGATGCAGCAATGCAATGCTTTCCTGGAGGGCATCCACGATGGACTGGCAGCCCAACAGAGATCGATTCATGGTCTGGCCTCCTCTTTGATGGCAGCCATTGTCCCTATTCCTACTGTCCCCCTACCAACTCCTACTTCCCAGTCTCAGGCGGTCATTCTGACCGCGGCGGTCGTCGGTCGCCGCCCGCCAAGCGGTTCCCGCCAAAAGACCGCGGCGACCATTCTGGCTTTCCCGCTGGGCCGGCGGGCGACCGCCAGGAGACCGCCGGCCGGCCCAGCGGGAAAGCCCCTTCAACAATGAAGCCGGCTCGGAATGGAGCCGGCGGAGTTGCAGGGGTGCGACGGGTGCAGTGGCACCCGTCGCGATTTTCACTGTCTGCACAGCAGATAGTGAAAATCTTTGTGGGGCCCTGTTAGGGGGCCCCTGCACTGCCCATGCCAGTGGCATGGGCAGTGCAGGGGCCCCCAGGGGCCCCACGGCACCCGTTCCCGCCATCCTGGTTCTGGCGGTGGACACCGCCAGAAACAGGCTGGCGGGAAGGTGGTCGGAATCCCCATGGCGGTGCTGCAAGCAGCGCCGCCATGGCGGATACCCTGGGCCAGCGGGAAACCGACGGGAAACCGCCGGCTCCCCTTTTCTGACCGCGGCTTTACCGCCGCGGTCAGAATCGCCCAGGAAGCACCGCCAGCCTGTTGGCGGTACTTCCACCGCCCTCTGCCATGGCGGTCATGGACCGCCAGGGTCAGAATGACCCCCTCAGTCTCCTCAACCTCAACCGATTCCATGCACACATGCAGACGAGCATGCACACTAGACAACACACAAGAGTGGCACAGTCAAACACAGGCACCACACTTCATTCCACGAGCACTCATGCAAACACCAGACAGTTGCAGACACAACAACATCCACTGCCTCCACTGTCTCTCCCTCCTCCTTCTCCTCCACCTCCCTCACAGTCACGTCCACACTCACACCTGCATGCACTGCATCAACATCACCCCCAGCATCACCACACCAAGCACCACACACACCTCACTACCAGACACCTCCACAACATCCATGCACATGTCCCCTGTGTCCTCTCACACTCACACACCCAACAGTCATCCACCTCACATAAGCATACTGCCCATGCACCTGCACCCAAGTCCAGCAGACATACACCTCCAACAACCACTCCCTCAACCTCCACTCCCATCCCTCATCCCACCCCACCATCCCTAAGAAGCTTTTCCTTGCCCAACTTGACCTCTTCCCTCCTCCTCCCCCTGTCCTGCCTATCAGAGCAGAGTCCCAATGACCCAACCCAGCACCTCAGACAAACAGTCCACGTGGACAGTGGCGGCACCACCTAATTGTGGTGGCAAGTCAGTGAAGGATCCCACTCCACCAGCCAGGAAGTGGAAGAAGCCCTCAACCCCTTCCAGGAAGGGTAAAGATCCAACACCTCCTGCCATGAACGGGAAAAAGCCCTCGACTCCAGCAGAGGCTGTCAGGGTGACACCACCACCAGTGGTCACGGGGCCCTCACTGCCAGCTGAGGAAGTGCAGCCTACTCCTCCTGCGGAGGCTGCCCAGGAGGCACCTTCACCTGCTGAGATACTTCAGCTCTTACCTCCAGCAGAGGCTGCCCAGGAGGCACCTTCACCTGCTAACACAGTGCAGCCCTCACCTCCAGTAGGGGCTGTCAGGGTGACACCACCACCACCAGTGGTCACGGGGCCCTACCGCCAGCTGAGAAAGTGCAGCCTATTCCTCCTGCAGAGGCTGCACAGGAGGCAGCTTCACCTGCTGAGACAGAGCAACCCTCACCTCCAGCAGAGGCTGACAAAGTGACGTCACCACCACTACCAGTGGTCATGAGCCCTCACCATCAGCTGAGGAAGGGTAGCCTACTCCTCCTGCAGAGGGTAGCCAGGAGGCACCTTCACCTGCTGACACAGTGCAGTCCTCATCTCCAGATGACACAGTGCAGTCATCTCCACAAGCGGAAGCCATGTAGACCACCCTCCAGGGACTGCTGTACAAGGGCCCCCTCCCGAACCAGCGGGCAAGTCACCCACTCCAGAGACTGTGGCCTTGCACTCCCCAGCAGAGAGAAATGGGCATGGAGCCCCCTCCAGAACCAGTGGGCTTGTTTCCGTATTCAGCTGAAGTGCCCTCACCCCCCTGAGATGCCTGCCCACTTGCAAACTGATGCCCCTGCAGAGTTCTATCCGGATGATGTCAGGATTCGAGTTGGGCCTTGGACTGTGCCCTGGAACCATGTGGACCCTTAGTACTTTGGACTGGGCATTGGCCCTTTGTGTACATTTGAACCTATCTGTTTTTCGTACAGTTCGTTGTTTTGGTAGCTGTTTACAATCAATACATTCTCATTACTGCATTCTTGTTGTCCTTGCATTATTCTGCCGTGTATTGTGTGCCATCGTTTTTTGTCTGCAGCTGGTTCTGTTTGTGGTGTGTGTGTGTCAGGTGTGTGTCGTGCATGTGTGTGTCATACTCGTTTTCCTCCCTCCCTCCCTTGTGTGCTAGGCAGCTATACTCACCGTCGTCATCATCATCGGTGTTGGTGTTCCAGGTGGAGTATGACGTAGATGAGCATGTGGAAGACTTGCAGTTCCGGTTCCATGGCGGCGTTGTTCTTCCCTGTGTTTCCGTTGGTGAGTCTTTGCGCTTCTGTGTTGTGTTTCTGACAGGCTTTTGATGGCATTGGTACCGTCCTTGAAATCCTGGCAGATTGCAAGGCCATGATTTGGTGGGCGGTACATTGTCTTCCACCTGGTTGTTGTTGGCTACCGCTGTGGTCAGTGGTGTTAACGCCCTGGCGGTTAGTGTGGTGCATTGGTTGTCTATGGGAGTTATCTCCACCATGGTCATAATTTGACAGTAATTACCACCAGCCTGTTGGTGGTATAACCACCACTTTATCACTCACCGCCAATGTCATAATGAGGGTCAATGTTTATTCAGAGGAAAGAATTCCGGCTTAGTGACGTCAATAGGTGCATAATATTGTGTCAGCTATTCCTTCTTCCACTGTATATCTTAAAAGGAGGCGAGATAAACTCATGTGCAAAGTTTTTTGTTGATGCTGTGCAGGACAAGGCTCTAGTTGTCCTAATAAACTTGGTCTCTTTTTTAAGACCTCCATTGCCTTATACAGGAAATCTAACAAATTATAGACAAAGGTATTTTCTGTTTCTTTATAAACTATCGTTTGGGAGTTTCTTTTTGATTAGTCTCTAAAGGTTGGTGTAGCTTACCAGTCACCAGTCCAGTGATGTTTACTGACAATCTATCATTGGGAAATAAGACTGATACTGCTGGAAGGTTAGCTGTATTACTTGGAAGAATCTACTGACTAGGGAGATCAGCATATATTCTACTATTTTGATTATTTGTTCTGAACCCTACCTGATTTGGGGACTCAGAACAAAAACAGCATCCTTCAAAGTTTTGTGGTTACTGTCTTGTTTGGGTGTGTTATTCTTCTTCAGAATTGTGATAAAAGTGGCGGAAATACTTTTGGTCAGTTTTTTACCATTTTCATTGTTACAATCACTTTTGAACAGTGGCTTCTGTACAATTCGTTCCTTTGGGCATATTGTTCAATGGAGAGTACAGATAAAGTTCAGTTTTGTGAATTCTCAGAGGGAACAGTGGACTTGGTATAAAGGGAGGCATACAGTCTTTGGAACTCTTTCTCTAGATCTTCATTTAATAGCAAATCCTCACTCCCAGAAGGTGTTCATGGCTTGTTACCCTCCTGCCAACAGTGGAATACAAATCCTAGAATCAAGATAATGGGGATGTTAGCTATTTCTAGAATGCAATAAGAGGAAGGGGGAAGATGGAGAAGAATCAGTAGGGACCGCCAGAAGTGGTGGATACAACCCCAGTACTCTATGTTGGCCACGTAAAGTCTTGGACCAGCATGGGGTGTCATTTTCCAAGTTGTGCTTGAACGTAGACAATGTTTTATCAGGATCTTGAGATGGATGTTCAGCACTATCTTTACTGTTGTCTACTCTATGTATCTGCCTACTGGATAGTAGGGAGATTGTGTTGCATTACATTATATGACTAACAAAGCTCTCAGAAACGTGGAGTGTAGGTCTTGGGTACTTTGGCATTGCATCTTCGTGAATTGCTATTTTCCTGGGTGTAAAGTGTTGTTTGTAATTAGATTACATCACTGCTACATGCTTCCCCTAAATGTCTAGTCTGTAAAAAGCAAATAAGAGCAGGTTCCCAAATTCTTCTTCTTCTTTGAAGCCTACTGATGTCACTGTTGAATACCAAGATTTCCGAATTTCAAAGCTGCTTGTCTTGGTTCTGTCTCACACTGTCCTTCAGCACCCTACACTTCCTGTTTTTTTTTTCTCAGTCTTGCATGTTCTTTTTCATCCGTGCGTTTTCCCTTTGCCACACTTTTCCTATTGTTCTGGGACAAAGTCTGATGATGTAAAATAATTCCCAGTCTCCAACAAGCATGGCAGAACCAGTAGGTTTTACATATATGAGATCTCTGGCTTTCTCAATGCTTTTTAGACATGCTAAGGGTATACGGCGCACCCCTGCATTTCCCCCTCTGCTGGCGCTAAATTTAGCTGCCAGTGCCAAAGCAGGCATCCTTGCACCATCATGCAAGAATGTCTGTGTTGAGGGGTGTGATTGTTTATGTGCGGGAAGTTGTCCCACTGCAAAACCCATTGCACGTCCCTCCCATGCACAGTGCTGCGTGGGAAAGGGCCATATTTGCAAGGTGGCGTTAAGCCACAAAAAGTGGCTTAAAGCCACCTTGCAAATACGGCGCTGTGCTTAGCGCCAAAGGAGCGTCACAAAAAGTGATGCTCCTGTGGCTCTAGGGGCCTATAAATACGGCCCCAGGATTCACTACAAAGTACCTACAGAAGCATCCGGCCAGTAGAAGGGCACTGGCTGCAGACACGAGACTGTACTTCTTCCAAGCACCATCGCAGGGACAAACAATGACACATGATATGCTCAGAAAACCATAATGAATAGGTGGACTAACAACATCCACACTGCATAATACCCTCTTACGACAGAGACTTGTACTGGGAAGTAGGACAAAAAATAGTTACCCTTACACTGAATAAATTCAGAAATAATGGCTCACATGTTTCAATAGAGAACCGGAACACTTACAACAGAAACTGCGGTAGTCACAATATTTTTCTCTCACTGCATTAGCATAGATGTTTAATATTCAGATCAAGATTTCATGGCTGACTTGTGATGAATACACTGCTTGTCTTGTATTGTTCATGTAATAAAATGGAATATTTGTTCCTGCCTTGGCCTAGCTTGTGAGACTAATATGCACTGCTCTTACCAGCACCAAGAAATACTTTTTTTTTAGTTTTCTCATATAGGTATTTCTAATCCTGTGTGTAATTCTCCTCTTCCCAGCCGGTCACATTTAATTGAGCCGTAACACGCAGGGCATGGGCTCAAAGCTCAATCGCTTTCTAGGCCTGAGGCTTGCATCAATAGGCGCATTGTCCGCCAGTCTGGATTTTGGTGTGAAAGTTCCGATTGTACGTGTTTCCCTGCGCGCTCACATGGCACCCTCTTTCATTGATTCTCAGAGGATTGTCGCTGTGTGTAAGGCTACAGAAAAGACATCACATTAAGCATTCTTTAGGCGCTGGCTCATCCGTAAAGGATTAAGCTAGCGGAAGAAGTAGATTCTTAACCAAAGAGCATATTTTTACGATGTAGTCGCCACTTTCTACAAATTGGTGCATGAGTTTCTCTGATATTTCCATGAAGCATGCATCCCAAAAGGCTTTTTTGAGTCAAGAGAGGATCTCGATGGAGCTTGTGGAACATAAAGTCCACTATTGTTACAATATTGTGACATCAATGAGTCACTTGATATCTCAAAGATAACCAACTAATTTATAAGCGCAGGGACTATTTTTTCGTAACAGAATACAAATTCCTTATTTCATTATTCAAGCTTCCTCTGAAATCCATCCTTTAAACCGATCCAGTGGGTAGCAATATTTAGATGATGCCTGTAACAATGTAAGGTATGGCAGTGAGTGCGGTCCCCTCTTCACCTTCTGTTGATAATAGATGACACATGCAAAAACGACAGATGATGAACTGAATGCAGAACAAATCAAACATTTACCCCCAGTCACAGATCTGGGTTTAATCCATCAGTTTTTTGCATGTCATGCCATTCCAGTTTGGACCCAGCCATATGCAAATCAGTCTTGACCCTGTTCCCCATGGGAACAGTCCAGCCTGAACTGCCAGGCCAGGTCTTCCCTGAACCAAAACAAGTATCCTGAGACTGGTTTCAGGGTATCACCCTTCACCAGCCAGGCTAGCTTGAATCCAGTGGTGCAGTGAGCATCGGACTCACGTCTGGGCATACCCTTCCCACTTGGGGCGATGACAACGATGGTGTCAGCACGTTGACGTCTGGAACCTGTGCCAGGTCTGGCCTAAGCAGGAATGTCGCCTCCTGTCTTCTTCAGGCCAGTGGCATGACACAAAATGATGGGGCTCTCCTGCAGGATCTGAAGAGGACCCCCCCGAGTCTCCCATTACTCACAGATATGAATTGATTTTGGGCTGAAAGGGGCCCCTCTGGAGGATTGGGAGACCCATGCGCCACAGGGGCTGCAGGGGTCTATCTTAATTCCCTGCTTCAGATGACATTGATGCATTGTGATGAGGGCCTCTCTGCAGTGGTTCTCACTGCCCCCATTCTAGCTTGGAATGGACCCAGTAGGTCATAACGATACAAAAACTGCATAGCTAGCCACAGGAGATTTGGAATTAGTTGCAGGTTTAATCTCATTCCACACAACACAACTTCTCAGGCTCAGTTGCTCACTTCTTCACCGCTAAGAAAGCGCATTGAGTGGAAGCCTCATCCCCCAGGCTGTTTGGCTGCTCACCTTTCATTATTGGCTCCCACTTGTTTAATGCAGAGGACATGATTCAGTTTGTTTGTACTTTTTGCGGAGTAAGGAATATGAGTGTTTTCCATGGTTGTAGCTTGGTCAATAAGATTGGAGGAGGGTGTGAGCTTCAGCTTTCCAACAGTAACGCTGGGATATCTTATTAAAACATATTAAATGAGAAGAACATGAGGGGAGCTTAAGGGATAGTGGAAAGAGAGAGGATGGCGGATTGTTAGGGGTACTTAAAATACAACAGTTTTCAAAGTAATCAACATTTTTTAGGGCCTTCAAAAGAGAAGAAAGCGAGAGTTTGTTTGTATGATTTATCAGTGTGGGCATGTACAAATCCCAGGTAAAATCCCACAAACACACCATCATACCCGACTGAAAGCCTTGTACCCAGCTATTTACTACAGAATGGACGTTTTAGGGGAGGTAACACCCCAAACACCTCCCAACTGAAGCCACGCCCCTGGTGTTTCCCAGACATGTCTTAAAATGGAGGGAATGTGACTGACAAACACGAAATTGACGTGAGGGATTATTTGAAGACAGCAAAGTGTGAAGTTAGTTACAGGAGACAATATGTAGTGTGGCAGCAGTGAGTGCAAATAGCATGGGTGCAGTAAAGGTTCACAAGTTATCCAAATATGTGGGTCCTGCAAATAACATTGTAGTCAATTTTACAGAAGGAAATGTAGTGGGAAATTGTTATTTTCACCCACGTCAGTAAAAGGCTGAAGGTCAAACTAATGTCCGGCAGGATTCAGTATTTATGTAGAGAAAGTTTGGATGGTGTGATTCCTTTAAAAGGAGGCACACAAAAGGGCAGACCCCACTAGGTTTCCCATTAAATAGAGTGTTACTAAGTGAACTGGCTGACCTAGCAATGTTAACTGCTTGATATGACTCACAATCACAAGCCAGTGAGGTTAGACAATTGACAAGGTGTGTGACTTCTGCTGATACAGATTTGGTATCTGCATTCATTCACTACTGAGACCATGAAGATCATGCTGGTTTACAAATTCTTGCGGTGCCTGAGCCTAAGCATTTCTGATGAATGTAATAGCGACTGATGAAAATCCTGGGACATCGTGCTGTGACCAGAAGTCTTCCAAGCTCCGAGAGCGAAGGACCCTAAAAGAATAATGCCACGGTTGTCATCCAAAGGATTGGAGAAGATAAAAGGGAGGTTGGAAAAAAGATTGGAAAATCGACCGCCAATGGCATAATGTCAAGCAATACGTGGTTGCAGGAGATGGGCGCTACAACTCATTTTTCATGATCAAAGCTTTGTTTTTCTTCGGCGCAAACTAAAAAAGGATCCAATGCCTGACTCCTTTTTACTGAGTACAGAAGTTTGTCCGCTAATAACCTGCGAGCAGACAAAGAAAAGGCTTCACTTGTATTTGTTGGACCCTCTCCCACTCTAGCAGGCAGTCATACTGCATCATAGGGTCTTTCTTTTTCATCCTCACACTTTGACCCAGAACAAAAGAGAGTAAGACAGAAAAAAGGAGGAAGAAAAAAATACTGAAAAACAGTGCCAAGAAATGAAAAATAACCTACACGAGTGGAATAAAGAGATTCGAAGTGAAGGGTGATTGAAGAGGGGCATGAGTTGTAAAGAAATCTAGACATCCTTGGTATTAGGGAACTCTGGCATTTGGCAGTGCTAATTGCGAGCATCTAAGAAAAAACTTTGGCCACTTTGACTTTTTTTTTTTTTTTTACAAATGCAGCGTCATTCAAAGAAGTATATCCTTGCCCCTCTCAATGGAAGGGAAGTATTTCATGTGCTGACCTCTGACTATATTCTGAAACTTCAGTTGGGAACAGGCATGCAATGCCCCTGGGCAGTTCAGTTTCTGATGATAGTGATCCATCGGCCTTTGCTGATTTGACAGTCCTGGCAAAGGAGTTGTTAAGGCCCATATTTATGAAACGTTTGCTCCACCTTAGTGTCATTTTATTTGATGCTAAAGAAGCGCTAACTTAACTCTATATTTTGATGCTAGACCATCTAGCGTCAAAATATATGAGTTAGGAAAATTTTTAGGAAGCACTAACCCACCTTTCATCTCAGTGCAACAATGATATGCAAGGTAAAGGTTCCCTTCCTAAAAATTACGCTAGCCCTCTAGCGCCATATTTACTTCCCAACTATACAACAATGCGCACCTAGGAAGTGGACCTAAACAATGACGCTAAGGCCGATCTGCATTATTATTTAACGCCTGGTCAGACCAGGCGTTAAAGTGCTGGTAGGCCCATTTCCAAAGGGAAACACCTTGGAATGGGCACACAGATGCCCACCCAAACCCCCATCATCATCACCACCCACACCACAGGAACACTACTGGAGGAGGGAGCCCATTCCAGGAAAATGTACGTGTATGTGTGTTGTGTTCCACTGGGGGACCCTTATATGGTGTCGCCTAGCTGGCACTGGGTCTGTTGCGGTTGTCCTGGGGACACTGGTCCCTTGTGGTGCACTTTGGGGTTGTGGTATTGATTCCTGTCTATACTTAGACAGGAGTCATTTTTTGGCTGCTTGTGCATCAAAAATTGACGCTAGGCTGACTAGCAGCAGATATTTTGCCTCTAATAAGCCTACTGTCATTTTTGACCCACTAGCGCCATTTCCCCTAACGCCATACATCACCTGCAAGCGTCTTTTTTTTAAATGCTAACCATTTAGCGCCATTGTGTGTGTTTTCTATTAATATGGTGCTCGGATGGCGTTAGGGAATGGCGTTAGCTCACGTTCAAATAAATGGCACACAACTGCGCTAGTGTGTCATTTTTCATAAATATGGGCCTAAGTTTGCCTTTAAAGTTTTGCTGGCTAGCTGGAACAACGATGCACTGCTAGGGCTTGCAGCCAAAAGCGTATATTTTTTAAATATAGCTATGGATGGGTGTTCAGTCTTCCATGTGGAATTTGAAAAATTAGGTGCATATTTTTTGCACTGTAGAAAAGAGGTGGGTGAACCATTGAAAGCTTGAGCTAAGCTCGAGCCTGAAGCCTGGTTCCGGCTCAGCCCGAAGTCCTGTTGGAACCTCGATCCCATAACAAGCTGAGCTTTCATGTGGCTCTGCCTCGTGCCTTGTACCTGTAATGCGGTGTTACAGTCAGAGCTGCCAACTATGGAGTTTAGGAAGCAGGTCTGAGTCTTGGTGTCGGCTCAACATCATGTGATTTCATGCAAATCACTTAATCTCACTATGCCTATGAATAATGATGAAGTTTCCTTGTGTAATGTAACTGGTGCTCATGTAATGCGCACCAGTACCTTTGGGTTGAGTTTGCGCAATATAATAAAAAATTGCAGAAGAATGCACTGAAAGGTAAAAACAAAGCCTTTACTTATGGAAAGACAAATAGATACCCATTTACTAACTGGTTTGTACAGAGTGAAACCTTAAAAAAATGAATAATTCACAGCTTCCCCACTTAAACTGTGTGATCTTAAAAATTATTTTGTTTCATTACTGCACAAAAAACACGTTTGAATATGTGAATTCAGACGAGCATTTGTAAAAATTTGGAATTTTTTTAATACTTCCCAGTGCAGTGCTACAATTATCGAGTTTCTGCCTGTACCCGAACCAGCAAAATATGTTCAACAATTAAATCCTAAAACTCAGTCTAAAAACGATGATTGCAGATATTCTCTACAGTACTAAATTGGTTTTAACAAGACTGGTGTCCTTTTCTACACATTAACCTAGATTCTTGGACCTCGACAGTGTGCTCTGCTTTCTCCCTGGGATGGTCTCTAAGGGGCATATTTAATGCGCCCTTTAGATCCCCCTACTACCACCATGTGTGTGCCGTATTTAAAATACGGCACACCATGGTGCAGGGTAGGGGGCAATGGCGTCATTTTTTTATGCTATTGATGTACTCTGCAGGAGAAGCACCAAACTTTTGGTGCATCTCCTGTGGAGAACATACAGGCCCATTGTATACAATGGAATGCCCCCTTTTAACCCCTTCTCTAGAAGATGTTAAAAGTGCCGAAAAAAATGACGCAAGGAAATCTCTGAGATTTCCTTGTGCCATTTTTTTACCCCCCCCACCTAACGGGTGAACGCCCCCTTTGCCTACATTATGCCTGACACAGTCTTAATGTAGCGCAAAGGGTTACAAAGTGGCTCAATGCATGCATTGCGCTGCTTTGTAAAGATGGCCCTGTGCTTTTGGCCTTCTAATGTCACACTAGCATAAAAAATAATGCTAATGTGGCATTAGAAAGGCGCTAGGGGCTCTTAACTATACCCCTAAGTGCCATCTAGAGGCCACCACTTCCTAGTCTTCACCATTTACAACTACTATAATGTGATAGGTCAAGCCAACCAAACTAATTTAACAGTTTTGGTACCAGATTTGTGTCTCTCAAGGCTCTACTCACTGTACCCACAAGCATTGATCTTTCTCAAGCCGTCTCATTGATTCTATTTCTCCTGTGGTTCTAAAAATTCTGGACCCATGTAATTTACTTTGCCACAGCAGTACGATTTTAGTATCAAAAGACCGATAATGACTAGTACACTAAGCATGAGCATTTTCGCTCAATTCCAGCAGCGTTTTCACCTCGAAATCGCCATTTTCGTCCTGCACTCGTGGCTCCCATTTTATACACGGCAGCCATTTTAAAAGTTGCCCTCACATAGGCTTATAATACAGTCAGATTTGATTCCAAGGACACGTACACCTTGATTGACTTTTCTCTGACCTGGGCAAGCTGGAACCATTGCCTCAGGCCAACCCTGTTTGGTCAGTCCCTCTCCCAGTGGCCGAATCAGATAGCATCAAGGCACACCATGCCATAAAACCCTTATTATCGCTCACACACCCTGCCTAATCTTGCTCACACCTGCACCTGCTCTTTTCTTCTTCTTACTTTACGAGGGGGAGGTGCCCGTTTTTATTGGGGGTCCACACTTATCTGATGTGAAATTCTAGGCCTTTCCGGGTAATTTATTATGGGTTGGATGACATGAAATATGAGGTTTCATCAGGACACTGTTTTTTCCTTTGTAGTGAAAACATGTGAATGACCAACCAAAATGTCAAGAATGTTTGCCTGAAGCTTAAAAAACTGTACATAAGGAAACCAGATTTTGCATTGACACACAGTCTCCTGAGAACATACAAACCGTGCTGTTGTACTTCTAGGACGCTTGTTACTTGGTTGCAGCCAATAAATTCGATCTTTGACTTCACCTGGAAGACTCTGAGTTTCTGTGGTCTGAATCAGGAAAGTACCCGAGGTCTTTGGGTGTACCCTGGCACCGCTGCTTTACCGGATCAGTACCGGTTCAGAAAAACCCAGTACCTCAGTTGGCGCCCAACGTGGGGCGATACCAGCGGTACCGGTCCAAGCATGAGGTCCGTGAGGAGCTTCGTGTGAAAATTCTGGAGGAAGGCCGCCACTTCATCGACCCCTGCATGTCGATGTGGTCCGAAAGTCTTTGCTGCTAGGTTCCCCGCTTCCCGACGGCTACGAAGGACTGCTGCCCTGGCTATCACCCTGATTTGGACCCTTGATGTTTGGTAGAGCGAAACGATAAGACGAGTCTTCTGGTGACGTCATCGATATTTTCAGTTAAGTATAAGTGGAGCGTCTCCCAGTCCTTAGTTGGACACTTGGTTTGGTCCTTAGTTGGACATTTGGTTTGGTATCCCTTCGGGATCACTTTGATTTGGAACTTGCAAGTACCAAAGCCGAAGGACTCGTGTATTCACGAGACCTTCGTAAACGATAATCCTTTGAAGTTTGAAGCTAGACTAGTGAGCGAAGATGCCTGGTCTTAGCAGACTTGGAAATTTGTTTTGTCTTGGTTGTAAAAGGGACTTCCGGTTGGAGGACTCATGTCCGGTTCCTCCGATTGGAACTCCAACCTATGAACTATATGTGAAGCACGGAGTAGGCCCCATCACATATAATGAAGTATGGATCCGTTACACCAGAAAAGATGGTGTTTTAAAATGGCCCCAAAATGGTAGCTTTGACACAGAAATCTTAGATAGCCTCGAAGTTAGACTTTTTAAGAAGAAAGCCCGGCCGGCAATGTTTGATTCTTTCCGCTTATGGCGTAAGGAAGCCAAGCAAAAGGAAATTAAATTAGCTAAGAAAAATAAGAGAGAAAAAGGTATTTCGATTATGCAAGCTGCTATACAGTTTAAAGATAACGAAGTAGAACAGATGAATGAGCAGTTGCATAGGCGACATAAAATGACAGTAGATAAATGCTATCCAGTTTTGCCGCCTCTTCAGCAAGATGCAGCAAAAGACTCTGAAAAAGATCCCCTAATGTTGCATTTGCTAAGTTCGCCACCACCCTATGCGCAGAATGCCACGGCACCTCCGCAACCTCTAGTTGCACAACCAGTGGTTGCATTGCCTCCTGCTCCTCCACAGCACCCACCAGCTATTCTTCAGTTGGTTCCTATTCCTCCGGTGCAGCCTCCTCAAGGGCCACTGGCTTTGACATCTGCTCTGCCTTTACTTCCTACAACTTTGACTACTATAGCGACTACCACTCCTGGTATTGTTTCTGACACTGCTTCTGTCTCTGCCTTGTCTCATTCTGTTTTTCCTCCTGTTCATTTGTCAACCTCTCCCTCTATCCGTCAGAGAATGACAAACACTGTGACTAGTCTTTTATCCCCTCTCTTTGGGTCATTAGCTACGACCCCAGTTTCAGAGCATAAACAATTGCGTAGCCAATTGCCTGATGGTATGGAGAAAGAGACACTGAATTATTTGGCGCATAAATGGGTTACTGAACCAGCGAGATATGAACTAGAGTCTGTTATGGATGTCTTCCATCAGTGGGAAGAACCGAAACAGAGATACGTTTTTGAAAAAATGTGTACTTTTCTTTCTGAGGATTTAGAGGAAAATGGTTTGGAGCCCAATCCGCCTAAGTTGTGTCGTGTACGGTTTGATTTTTCAACAGGTTTGATTGTGTGTTCAGATGTCGAGAAAGCAGTTGCGATGTTATTGTCGTTTAGGACTGAAGGTGTTTCCAGGTTATTGTTTAAATATGATTCTTCTGCTAAAAAGAAAGGGAAAAAGTATCCCGTGAGGGAAGGTCCCCCACAGTGGAGGGAAGGGGACCCAAATGCTAATCCACCTGTCCTGCCTCATTTCCAGCATGTATGGGTACACGGGTCATGGAAGCGAGCTGAAGTTTTAGCCCTTAAGCAGACATTGCCTGATCCCCGTAAGAATCCTACAGGGTATTACAAGGAATTGTCACAGACTGCGGGGTCTTGCATTATGAATTTAGCTGACATAGACATGTTGTTTGGGAATGTTGTTCCACAGCCTTTATGGGGAAAGATTCGCCATACAGACCATGCTCAAGAGTTAGGTGACACATGGGCTAATATTGCTGCTGCAGATGCCCGACAAATTGGTGGTGCTAAACCTGAGCCTTTAGTGACAGAGCTTCCTGGTAGGATTATTGATTACATGAAAACTATAATGCCTGCGATGCGTGTAAACTGGGATAAATTGTCTGCATGTAAGCAAAAGAAAGAAGAAACGGTATCAGATTTCTTCACCAGGTTTGAAGAAACGTTTGTGGACCACAGTGGTCAAGATATGGTCAACGTTTGTTCGTCGATAAATTTGTGCATAATCTGCTTCCTGAGTTGTGTAAAAAGTTAAAAGACTCAGAAAGTTCTTGGGCAGTTTCCTCTTCAGCACAGATATTGGCTACTGCACAGTACTACGAAAATAGAGATCAAGATGAGAGAGATAGAGTAGAGAAGAAAACAAAAGAATTGAAAACAAAGGTTCTGTTACAACAAGCGTACCCGCCACGTGGTGGTCAGAATAGTGGTGCACAGAACAACTATCAGAATAACTATCAGCCCCAACCGTTTCAGAGAAACTCGCAAAGAACCGAGTATGCTCAACCACGTATCCCAGTAGGTCCCAATCAGTGTTCATATTGCAAGGAAGAGGGTAATTTCAAGTATAGTTGCCCTGCTTTGCTACAGCTCGCAAATGGTACTTCTGGTTTAAGAGGTCGAGGTGTTCCACAAGCACCTAGAGGAAGAGGACGTGGATATGTTCCCCAGAGCGCGCGCCCATTCCTCCCTCAAAACTGAATGAACAGATTTGATCAACAGGTTAATGTATCTGGTAGGACGGCTCAGTACTATACTGATGATTACTATACAGAGGATGAGCATTTGGACAGTAATGATTGCTAGGACAGCCATAGACAAAGAGAGGGAGTTGTTTCAGTTCCAGTAGATCAGAGTGGGCCTTATGTTAAGGTGATTGCATCAGGTGTGTCAGAACCTTTTCTGTTGGATACTGGTGCTACCAAGAGTTCTATTATGCACTCAAAACTCCCTGGCGCACCTTTGTCTGGCGAAACAAATGTATCAGTAGGGTTTTCCGGCGCCCCAGTTAGAAATCCGATTTCTAACCCTATATCTCTTTCTGTTGGACCTTGTAAATTTGAAACACCCCTTATTTTGACGACAGGTTGTGGCGAGAACTTGTTAGGATTAGATCTGTTAAAGAGATTGTATGCGACATTGTATTGCTCTCCTTCTGGAGTGCAACTCACATTGGGTAGGAAAGTGGTTTCACCAATGTATTTGTCAAAGGACAGATTTCCACCAGAATTTTCGTCTCTATCTAATACTCTTTGGGCTACTGGACCTAATGATGTAGGTCTTTTGGAAATTCAGCCATATGTGATAACATTAAAAGCCAGTGTTAAAATGCCACGTATTCCCCAATACAAGATCTCTAGTGAAGGGGAAAAAGCGTTGTTGGCAATTATTCGTGATCTGATTGAGAAGGATGTAATTGAGGAGACAAGAGGCAACGTTTGCAATAGTCCTGTTTTGCCTGTCTTGAAGCATACTGACCCTACTCAGCCACCTGTTTATAGGTTTGTAATTGATCTTAGAGAGGTGAACAAAATAGTTGTGCCACAGTTTCCAGTCGTCCCCGATATCACTGCATTGTTGACAATGATTCCAGCTTCAGCCACTTGGTTTTCAGTAATAGACCTGAAAAATGCTTTCTTCAGCATCCCTATTGCAGAAGAGAGCAGGGACATTTTTGGCTTCAATTTGGGAGGACGAAGCTTCAGATTGAAGAGAGCTCCTCAAGGCTATTGTGAAAGTCCATCTATCTATAGTCAGGCTTTGAAAGCACAACTTGACACTCTTATGTTACCTGATGGCGCCACTCTCATTCAATATGTAGATGATTTGCTAGTTGCCGCAGATACTAAGGAGATCTGCAAAGAAGCAACATTGTCATTATTGCGTCATTTGTCTGATTTACACCACAAAGTGTCCCTTTCAAAGTTACAGTATTGTCAAAAAGAAGTGACCTATTTGGGTCATCTCTTTTCGAAGGAGGGAAGGCAACTGACCCCAGAGAGAATCAGGGCTGTTGCAGCAATGAGTGTGCCAAGAACACAAAGAGAAGTGCGTGCTTTCTTGGGTATTACATCATATTGCAGACAATGGATACCTAATTTTTCGTTAATAGCCAAACCCTTGGTGGCATTAACTTGTAAAGATATACCAAATCCCGTCCCATGGTCTGAAGATTGTCAGAAAAGTTTTGTCGAATTACGTGATGCATTATGTTCAGCTCCTGTGTTGGGTA
This sequence comes from Pleurodeles waltl, assembly GCF_031143425.1. Taxonomy (NCBI): domain Eukaryota; kingdom Metazoa; phylum Chordata; class Amphibia; order Caudata; family Salamandridae; genus Pleurodeles; species Pleurodeles waltl. Next base: position 248,379,932 of record NC_090449.1, on the reverse strand, counting down.
CCCCCAACTACAGCAAGCCTTTTACATTGTATGTCCATGAGAAAGAAGGTTGTGCGTTAGCAGTTTTGACACAACAGTTTGGAGACAGGGAGCGTCCATGCGCCTATTTCTCTTCAACCTTAGACCCAGTAGCTAAGGCACTACCGAGCTGCTTAAGAGCGGCAGCGGCAGCGGCAGCTGCTGTTTCTATCCGACAGTCGGCTGGTTTAGTGATGAATAACACATTAATCGTAATGGTTCCACATGCAGTGGACACGTTGTTAAATAGAACCAAGACACAGCATTTAACTAGTGCTCGATTGTCAGGTTACGAGTTGACATTGTTAGCAAGCCATGTACATATAAAAAGATGCACTACACTTAACCCAGCTACGTTATTGCCAATTGTGACGGAGTTAGATACTTCTGAACAACATGATTGTCTCCATAGAACAGAAGAAGAAACGAAAGGGAGAATAGACCTTCTGGACACTCCCATTGCAAAGAGTGATGGTACTTTGTGGGTGGATGGTTCATGCTTTAAGCTCCCGAATGGTGACACGACTGCGGCGTATGCTGTGACAACTTTGTGTACGATTGTTGAAGCTGCACGTATCCCACACAATTCAGCCCAAGCAGCTGAGTTAATAGCCCTAACAAGAGCATGTACAGTATCAAAAGGAATGAAAGTGACTATCTATACCGATAGCCAATATGCGTTTGGTGTGGCCCATAGTTTTGGGCGTTTGTGGAAGGAACGTGGGTTCCTGACCTCGCATGGAACTAAAATACAGCATGGTCAGTTGGTAAATGAGCTCCTTGATTCACTTACTTTACCGTTGCAAGTTGCGATTGTGAAGTGTAGCGCACATAAAAAGGTGACTGATGATGTTGGTCGTGGGAATGCATTTGCTGACGAGGTCGCAAAAGAAACGGCAAGGAATGTGATGAGCCGAATGTATGTCGCGGGCCCTGCAAGATGGATTGGTGATGTTGGAATGTGTGAAGACACGATAGAAAGCGTGAAATCGATTCAAGCTGAAGCCACAGAGAGAGAATTGAGTGTGTGGAGAGAAAGTACGGGTAAATTGGATGCGAATGGTTGTTGGGTCGAGTTGTCAGAACATCAAAGATGGTTGCTACCCGATGCGTATGTGCTTGCAGTAGTTACAATGGCTCATGGAATGGCTCACATCAGTGTGAAAGGGATTTGTAAGTTGTTGGCCCCAGTATGGCAAAATGCAGGAATTCCCAAGTGCGCAGAAAATGTGGTTAAAAATTGCATGGTATGCCTGAAACACAACCCTGGTAGAGGAACCCCAACTCCAGCTGGTCATTTTGCACCTCCTACGTATCCGTTTGAGGTTTTGCAGCTAGATTTCATCCACATGGAGAGGTGCAACAACTTAAAATACGTACTCGTTGTTGTTTGTGCCTTTTCAAGATGGGTGGAAGCCTATCCCCTAAAAGACAATACTGCGCTATCCACAGCCAAAGCCCTTGTGAAAGAGTTCTTCCCTAGATTCGGAATGCCGAGAATGATCTGGAGTGACAATGGAAGTGAATTTGTGGGTCAAGTGATGAAGAAAGTATGCGAAGGGCTAGGCATAAACCAAAAGTTTCACGCTGCAAATCACCCCCAATCAGCTGGATTAGTGGAGTGCTATAATGGCACTCTAAAGCTAAAATTGGCCAAGATACAAGCGAGCTCTGGTCTCAAATGGCCTGACGCTCTACCCTTAGCACTCCTATCAACCAGAATGACTGTGCATTCACGAGTGAAACTTAGTCCTTATGAAATAGTCTTCGGTCGCCCGGCCAATATATGGGGAGTGCCTAGGCCCAAGAAGTTCAGCGAGATAGAGCATCCTGTCTTGCTTGACTATCTGTATGAATTGACGGCTAAATTGCGTGTCTTACATCAACAGGTCCACGACACCCTGCCTCCGGTCTCTGAATCTCCAGGTCATCCCATTGAGCCTGGATCCTGGGTTTTAATAAAGAACTTTCAGCGAACCAAAAACGAGCAGCCCAGGTGGACCGGACCGCACCTCGTTCTTCTCTCCACAAGATCAGCTGTTCGAGTAGAAGGGAAGAAACACTGGATCCATGGGACCCATTGCAAAAGGGTACCCCTACCTCTGCCATATGACCGGTGGGTCCAGGAAGGTGTCGCCGACTCAGAGACTGAAACCGAGCCACGTTTTCTGCCTTTCAGCGATGCACGAATAAAAGGAACACTCACTGAGAAAGAAAGTGATGACATTTTACAATCAGCAGTATCACCGTCAGTTCGATTGGACACTACAGAACCTGAACTCCTTTTTCAGGACCACACGATACCTGGGACTAACCGTTATAATCTACGACCAAGAATAAAGGACAAATAAAACAGTTTACTTTTCTTCCCTTTAGCAAAGTTCTCCAATATGGAAAATTATTTTTGAATGATTTTTTGCTTTTTTTTTTGTTTTTTTTGAACCTCCATCCGGGTTCAGCTGTAGGATCGTGGCTGAAAAGACTTAGGGGGGTAGCCTGTGGACACAAGGTCTACAGGTCTGGTTTGTTCTAGGGCGGCCTGGAACATTCAGAACACTCCTAAGTGAAGTAAACCAACCGCCACGAACGGCAACGGTTAGAGGATGGAATCTTTCCAAAATGGAGAACATGTTGAAAGACTGAGTTTCAAGAAAAGAATATGTGAAACGATAACCAGGAAACGGTTTTTGCTGCTGTGCATTTTGATATTATTTAGTATACTTATGTTTTTTATAGGATATATTTTATTCTGTTTTAACGTGATATTGGCACCCACTACCTCGTCTACACCTCCTCCTTCCACTGTTTCCCCACATTCTTTTCAACTCCTCCCTAAACATGAATCTGCTAGGAGACTAGAGTTCATTAATAACTCCTTCATCCAGCTTTTGCACCAACACCAACTTGTGATAAATACAACTAACTGTTGGGTGTGTGGCCTTATGCCTCACACAGCAGATAAAGGTATCCCTTATCTGATCCTGCCTTTCAGCCACAATGGTTCCGTGTGGGCATTCAGAACGATATTCATCTATGCACACTACCCCCTACGTTTTGCGGAAGACAACCCTAAGAAAAATGCTTTAGTTAAAGGTATCATAGACATGATGAAGGACAATATCTTCTACGAGACTATCCCCAGAGATGAGACAATAGCATATATAGGATGGAACATGACCGGATATGAAGCCACAATGAGTGAGAAACAGCAAGCTAAGATATCTTCCCTGATTTGGGTTGTACCCCATCAGGGTCACCTGTGTCTGCAAGGTACTGGCAAGAATCCCAGAGCTCAGCTAGGGGAAAGCGTCTGCACTGAGACATATGTCTTCGCATCTCAGACCTCCCCTCCGCTCTTGGCAGCTAAGGGTACCTATTTCATCTGCCATGATAGAGCCTTTACATGGTTGCCCCCTGACTTTTCGGGCACATGCTTCATTTCGTTCCTGTTGCCCCCTACCTACACAGCAGCGGCAGATTACCACAAGACAAGGATAGTTAGAGGCGTCTTCAGTGAAGAAGACACTGCAGGACAAGAATTTGGGGACTTCGTAAAGGGTTTTCTGCCGTTCTGGGGACAAATAAGTAACAGCCGGAGCATAAGGCAATTGATAAGAGTGGTTGAATCCACCGTGGCTGAAACCGCTGGTGCCCTTGGTAACTTGACTGCTGAGCTCCAGTCGGATCGTCTTATGACCCTTCAGAACAGGGTCGCATTAGATGTCATACTTGCAGACCGGGGTGGAGTATGTACATTGATCCAATCGAGTTGCTGTGTTTTTGTCCCAGATAACGCTTCAACAGTATACCAGGCCATCTCCAAACTGCATAGAATTTCTGAATCTATTCATTTAGATAAAGGAGATTGGTCATTAATGGGATGGCTTTGGGAACTGATATCAGCATGGGGATGGAAGATTCTGATGGTCATTGGGATGATCTTGGCCATTCTTTTCCTGTTCTGTCTATGCGTACAGTGTGCTCCTGCGATATGTGGCCTCTGTGTTACATCATGCATAAGGAAACCTGCACCAAGAGACGAGCTAAATACTAGGATGATGTTACAGCAACATCTCAACGACTTTAGAAACATAGACCTGGACTCAGATTAGCATGAGAATAGGTTTATTGCCTATGTAAGGGCAAAAGGAGGGTTTGTGGTTCTAAAAATTCTGGACCCATGTAATTTACTTTGCCACAGCAGTACGATTTTAGTATCAAAAGACCGATAATGACTAGTACACTAAGCATGAGCATTTTCGCTCAATTCCAGCAGCGTTTTCACCTCGAAATCGCCATTTTCGTCCTGCACTCGTGGCTCCCATTTTATACACGGCAGCCATTTTAAAAGTTGCCCTCACATAGGCTTATAATACAGTCAGATTTGATTCCAAGGACACGTACACCTTGATTGACTTTTCTCTGACCTGGGCAAGCTGGAACCATTGCCTCAGGCCAACCCTGTTTGGTCAGTCCCTCTCCCAGTGGCCGAATCAGATAGCATCAAGGCACACCATGCCATAAAACCCTTATTATCGCTCACACACCCTGCCTAATCTTGCTCACACCTGCACCTGCTCTTTTCTTCTTCTTACTTTACGAGGGGGAGGTGCCCGTTTTTATTGGGGGTCCACACTTATCTGATGTGAAATTCTAGGCCTTGCCGGGTAATATATTATGGGTTGGATGACATGAAATATGAGGTTTCATCATGACACTGTTTTTTCCTTTGTAGTGAAAACATGTGAATGACCAACCAAAATGTCAAGAATGTTTGCCTGAAGCTTAAAAAACTGTATATAAGGAAACCTGATTTTGCATTGACACACAGTCTCCTGAGAACATACAAACCGTGCTGTTGTACTTCTAGGACGCTTGTTACTTGGTTGCAGCCAATAAATTCGATCTTTGACTTCACCTGGAAGACTCTGAGTTTCTGTGGTCTGAATCAGGAAAGTACCCGAGGTCTTTGGGTGTACCCTGGCACCGCTGCTTTACCGGATCAGTACCGGTTCAGAAAAACCCAGTACCTCACTCCAATCCCCAAAAATCCCTATGAGACCCAAAACCACCTCCTCTCTTGTTTCCTCTCGGGTGCCCTCTTCTATGTTAGATATGTGAACAGAAACGTTCTGCAAAGTGTAAACTTGCAGACAAAAAATGCGGAATTTCTTATTTCCTTTGTTTGAATTTGACTAGAGGGAAAACTGTCTAGCTATGCAGTGAAAATGATTTCTCAAAGTGGAAATACATCTTAGGATCGGGAAAACACAATCAAGGTAAGTTTGTAAACTTTGCAAGTTTTGATAATCGAGAACTTCACAGCTGCACAAAAACTGTTCATGTTCCGTTGAGTAATACACTGGTGCCAGGAACCTAAATCTAATACTCAGCTTCCTAGGCTGTTGCCACTGGTCCGCATATTGCACAATAACTCTTCATTTCCTCACTTGGGAAATAAATGGTTGTCTGTGTCTTTTTTTAAATCCAATATTTTATGTCACAACCTTTATCTTTAGTCCAGTTATTTTTCTTGTGAAGCTACTTCATGATTGTGATCTATAGGGCTTAGGATTCAGCATAGACTTGATTGGTACTGCAGTCCGGTCTCTGCAAACTGAAGAATGCACAAAGATCAAGACCAATAAAAACTGAAGCCACAAACCAATTGCCAGAACCCCTTTCGGAGGGCTGCAGCGCTTGCAGGCACCGTGGTAGTTGAGACCTTTTACTCCTGTTGTCCCAGGGCCCGATCTACTATGGACCCTGAACAAATTGGCCAATTGACTCTCAGTGGTAGCTGTGGTTGAGCAGTCAAAGGCTTCTTTGGGGGGAGAAGTGTGGATACAAGTAAGTGAAAATGACATAACTTAAATTGCACACAGTATGAACAATAAATCAATGTCCAATCCAAAACTTTTATAAGAAAAACTATTATTTTGCTTTCAACTCAACACATTCAAAGGAATAAGGACATTCATTAGCAACAGCTCAATCCCCTTGAGGTTGGGGCACTATTGGTTGTTAGGCAAAACCGTGTCCTACCATCCTTCTTATAACATGGTGAGGGTTATTCCCCATTCATTGGTGGCTGCATCCAGAGAATGCTTAGTAGGAGGACATACTCAAGAGCTCACCTTTGACTCCTAAGTAATTAGTCAAAAGTGTCCATGGTCCTGCAGCACTGTTAGCAGAGAGTTCACCAGGGCCCCACAGGCTCATTTCCAGTTTCATCCGCTTTAGTGGAATGGAAGTATTCAGAGGTGCAGTGAGTGCCCTCTATGTGGGTGCTTGTTAGACCTGGCATTTATTGGCGTGGTTTTCCCTGATGTTTTGCTTTCTGACCTCCTGTTTTGACTGTGTGCTGAACTTCGTTTTTGCTGGCTTTAGGACTCTGTGCACTTTTTCACTGCTGACCAGTTCTAAAGTGCATGTTCTCTAGGTCCAGAACATGGTAACATTGGCTTCTTCATGATTGGAATATTTGGTTTACTGATAAGTCCCAAGTGAAGTGTACTAGGTGTGCCCAGGGACGATAAATGAAATTCTACTAGTGGGCCTGTAGCACTGATTGTGCCATCTGCCACAGTAGCCTTTCAAACATGTCTCAGGCCTGCCACTGCAGAGCCTGTGTGTGCAGTTTCAAATTGCCATCACGACCTGGCAAGTGTACCCACTTCCCTAGCCCAAACCTTCCTTATAATTTCATGTAGGTCACCCCTAAGGAAGGCCCTAGTGAGCACCAAAGGCACTGTGCAGTGTATTTAAAAAGTAGGACATGTACTTTTAAATTTAACATGTCCAGATAGTGGAGATGTTTTACATTCGATTTTCACTATTGCAAGCACTATCCCTCCTATAGACTAGCATTGGGGTTGCTTATAACATCTTTTAAGTGTAATTTCCAATTGGGAAAAAATCAAAATATGGTGTGTGTATGGACTCACAATTTAAAAATACATATTTCGATAAAGGTGGTTTTTAAATTCCAGGTCTGAAAATGCCAGTTTTAGAAAGGTGACATTTTCTTTCTTTAATCATTCCGTGCCTTAGCCTGTCGCTGAATACAAGTCTGGGTTTAGGTGATAGCTACATTTGTGCATTCTCTCCAGACAGCTGCAAACAGGAAGGTCTGGATGTGACAGAAGATACATCAGCATTCATCTGCATACTGATAGTCGTCCTGGGCAGGGAGAGGGAGAGGCAGTTCACACTTACATCCAAATAGACTATGCCCTGCCCTCACACAACGGGCTGATTACCCCGTACTGCTAGACTGGAGCAAGTACTGTGTTGTGCACTTCAGAGAATACTTTTGAAGTTACCCCTACATCCAAGGCTTTTTTTGGGTATAAATACTGGGCCTCTAAAACCATATACTCAGAACACTTCTAGTCTGAGGACATTCTACCTAGGATAAGGACTGCTGTGCTTCCAGAAGAGACTGCTACTTTGCTGTTTACTTTGCTGTGTTGGCCTGCTGCATGCTGCTTCTTGCCTGGGAGTGAGAGGACTGGACTTAACTCTCTACATTCTGCAACCTAAAGCTTCTCCAAAGGTCTGACTGAGCTTACCTCCTGTTTCTGAAGTCTCAGGGATCTCAAAGACTTCACATGCATCTTGCTACCAGCACCTGGGCTCCTCTGCGGTGAATCTTACTCTGCCAAGTGGTATCAAATCCAGTTCTGGGCCCTTGGAGGTGAGTTTGGTGCTGCAACACAAGAAACTGATGCATCGACACTGGCGCATCAATTGGAGCAGACACATCCCACTGCAGAAACCATGCAGCACCGCTGCCTGCACCAAAGCCGTGAGCAATGCTCACCGACTGCGTGGCGTAATGACCTGACTTTCAACGCAGCCCGACTTGCCCAGCGCAGCACCAACACATCAGAACCAGCACACATCGCTTCTGGACATCGACACATCAATGACATTACCTGCCCAGGAAATGATGCATCACTTGCAAGTGCAACACATTCCCTCCTTGGTTCAGTGCATCGTCACCGAACATCGGTGCAACAAGGTACTGTCAGCGGGTCTGCATTATTCCTGTACCCGGCCCATGCTCCATCGCAGTTGGACTGAACTTTTGAATTTTCCCTGGTCCAATGCAACCAGATAACCCCAGTTGGAGCTATTGTCTTGTAAGCACTGCATTTTGATGTAATCTTTGAAAATTCCAAACTTGACGTGTGCACGTTGGATTCATGTTGTTTTGTTCTGTTTGATTAGGATAAATATTGGTGATTTTTCTAAACTGGTGTGGAGTCCTTTTGGGGTGTTTTCACTGTGTTATTCTGTGTGTGCACAAATACTTTACACTTTGCCTCTTTAGTTTAGCCTGACTGCTCTGTGCCAGGCTACCAGAGGGTGAACACAGGTAAATGTTTAGTGTGTATCTTACTTGCCCTGGACAGGATTGTGGTCCCTATTTGGACAAAGTGTAAACCTCTGCCAACTAGAGACCCACTTTATAACAGTGCTTCAGAGTCCAGATCGTGCTTGGTGAAGTTGGGCTGCCCATGGTTCATGCAGCAGCACCCAGCAGGTGCAGGCTGTCTTTTCCGAGCAGCGCTACATGTTTGTTTCGACGATTGGAGCTGCTCTAACTTGGCAAACATGAGGCAAGTCACTCTTCCCCTCTAAGGGTGGGGGTATCTGATTCTCTGGCTGTCAACTGGAGATCAGCGAGACAGCAACATCTTTGTCAGTGTTGTGTTTGCAGACCATAGGGATCAGTCACAGACAGGTTTCGGTGTGCATGCTTGACCCACCAGTCGCAGCTGCGATCTTTTTGTCCGGGCAACGACTCAAACTCTTAGCTACAGTTGTATGAGCAATCCCTCCCCTCTGGGCATACGGGTTTGCCACAGTACTCTGTCTTGGTGAACAGCCTTACGGTGCAATTGCCCTTATGATGGTGGCCCCTTCTGGCATACGGGTTGGCCTATAAAGGCAGATATAAATCTCAAAGCTCATGGCACAATAAGTTCAATGGTGGTATATAAGTACCATAAGTTCTGGTACATGGCATCACCACCACAGCAAGGTGGTGCAGCCCAGGTGTTTCCTGCATTGCACTCCTTACATGGGTTAGATCACAGCTGTCCACTCCTGGAATACAGGGGTCACCGGACCAAGAAGGCACATGACCCAATCAGTGTGCAGCCCTTTTCCTCACACCTTGCTCAAGGAGTCTTCTTGGTAGAGCTCCCCACTGGACCTCACTCCCTCCAGCGCTCCTGTCTTCCTTATATGGCACACCGCTGTTGGCAAGAAAGCAGGCTCTGGTGCACCAGGCTCCAGGACAGGTGATCTTCATTTCCCTGGGAGATGTCACCTCACCCAGAAGGGAGACCAGCAGGCCTTGACCTGCAGTACTGGACACAGTTAGAAGTCTTGCAGAGCTTTTCCTTCTCACACAACTCATATGGCTGCTTGGTAGATGACAAATATTGGGGTCTCAACTTCTCCTTCTTGTAGTTATTTTTCAGGCATGAAATGTGGTATAGGGTCGGAGTCTTTGAAGTTTTATATGGGGTTCTGTGCACACTGCTCAGCATTGTAGCCTTTCCATATTGTACCAGGGTGTGTTATTTGCAAACACAGCACTGTCAGAACACACATAAACTCACTGTGTGCTCAGTATTAGGGATCCAAACAACAGTTCAGTCAGGCTCTCAGGGCACGGGTATGCCTAATTTTACCATGCAGCTGACATTTCAGTCCCAACACTAGAAGTATATTCAATCAATGCTACTGGCTTAAAAAAGACTGCTTTTGACCTAGGCCTGCACAAGTGGGAGACCAAATAGAAGGCTGGCAGTATAGAGTAGTCCATTCCAGATGGCTGTCTTTGCAGCACTAGTGTAGTGTTGTGCTGCTGAGTTGCAACATCACAAGCTGCAAAATACATAGAATCACTAAAGGCATGCTCAGTAAATGTGATATGCACGACCACTTCCTGAAGGTGGCAATTTCCCGTAGCCTATCACACATATGTATACATGTCTATTTGCATAGCACAAACCTATCTGAAAATGTACTGTAGAGCTGTAAAGGGCCATAGGCAACGATAGAGTCAACAAGTGGTCCTGGATCTTTGAAACACGAGCTCTTCCCTATACCTGTCTGTCTAGCTCACAGTAACAATGACAGCCATCCTTCATCCTAAGGACCTTGAAAACAGTCACACAACTGCCTCTGGGGTGACACAACAGTTGTCGAGTGAGATGTTCTTTCATGAGCATTACTGTCATTTTGAACCCAGGAAAAGTGATTGACCAATGGGAAAGCTTTGAGATTGTCCTTGAAGTTCTGTCCAGTCCAGGGTATAAACCGAGAGCCATCATTGGACAAGACCTATATTGTGCTCCAAAATTCACCAAGACTGAAACATGCTGTTGAAGTGTATGTAATATTTGTGCCACGATTCATAAGGCTAATAATGAGAGCCATCACTCACTAAAAGGGCATCTCTTGCGCCACCCCTGGTTTATTATCATGAGAGGATATATCTGAAAAATTTACTATTTCGTGACAGTGGCTCATTGGCCCACTTCTTTGACAATTGTAAGAGTATTTTTTAATCATTTATCATGTGCCTTCTTTCTACATACAGTATACAACATATTTTCTCTGTGGAGCCGGTGCGCAACCATTTGTTTGCATAGTCACTATTTTATGCAAAGTTTTGCATTCTGATTCACATTCACTGAAACACACTTTTTAATTTGTAAAAAAATAAATATTGAAGGTGCCCAAGGTTTTTTCTCAGAAGCGTGCTGTCAGCACTATCAAATGTTAAGGTTGCTGAATACCAAGCCTGCCTGAGCTTCATGCCACACTATACGTCAGCCCTACATTTTCTGCCTCTTTATCACACACACTGGTTATTTTTAATCTATGCTTTCTTCCTTTCTCATTGTTTTACTATCTTCCTCTTCCTCTTACCCATTTCTGCCTTTCTCTCTCTCGATCAGGGTCGAAGTCTGATGGTGAAAAGTCCTAGTCCCCAGATATGAGTGCTATGCTCACCACCTATAACCAGTGACACAATTAAAGCACTGCTGTTGCATGAAAAAGTGGATCAACAATTGTTTAGTCTCTCTTCTTTGCAGTTGTTATTCTCGTCTGCCGCACACTCATTGCTTGGCCATTCCCTGAGATGGGTTGTTTCCCATGCGTTTGATAGACAGTTGCTAATCTGCTTTTTATACATCAAAGAACTTACAACTTGTGAACATATCTGTCAGAAAACTAAAGGACACAGCAATGGAAACTAAATAAGCATTTATTTGAGATGCATAGGTTACTTCAGGTCACATGAATATCAATTCACTAAACTGTCAAGTGTTGCAAATCTGACATCACATAGCCTTGGACGACAATGAAATCACTAGAATGGCCCCTTATCCAGTTCTTAATTTCTTAATTTGTGCAGGTGCTTAAACATGATGGGCACCAGCACTCATTCTTTAGAACCAGGGCTTATTTTTCATCACTGGACTTTGAGCTTGCGCAAGTTAGAGAAACGCAGAAAGCGAGAAAGAATGAAAAAGAGGAAAATAGGAAACAAGAGTAAAAGAGAGAAAGCAGGGCTGAAAAAGAAGCTGCAAGAGTGAGATAAAGAAACATCAAATATAGGGAGGGGAAGAAAGACTGGACAGCCTGGATATGGTGCAACCCCAGCAGTGGCAGTAATATTCCGGGTTCCGAAGAAAAACTTTGCTATCCATGCTGTCATTTGTACATATGTAATTATTTTTTACAATTTAGGCACTGCAGCGTGAGTAAAGTTAGAAGCCCCCAGTTTATTTTCTGCTCCCCCGGCTACTAGCAGGGATGCCAAGGGCCCTAGTGCAAGCTAATAAAAATATCACTTGGACAATTTTTGGGGTAGCAATTGTTAGGGTTCAGTGGCCCCCTTGGGGCGCTGGGCCTCGGTGCCACTGCACCTGCTGCACACGTGGGGGCTACCCTCCCCTGGCGGCTTCCTCTACTCGTCCTCAAACCAGGCGTAGAAGCTCAAGGGTATTGCCAGGGATGCCAAGGGAATGGTCGGGGTAGCAGCTGCTGCCGTGGTAATCACTAACCGATGCCCGTGCCTTTTCACGTGGTGCGATCGCCATCTTCATCCTTGCTTTGAAGCCCAGTTATTTGAAACACAAATGCTAAATTTCATCCATTCCAGCTGCTGGGCTATTTATATTTTGGTGTAATGAGGGCTGACCCTTGAAATGTCTCATCAGCATAAGAGTCTGTGGCCTTCACGCGGCGGTGACGAATTACCCGGATGGCTCCTTCCCAGCACCGCAGACCACATGACGTGCAGCTAATCACGCAGTTCATTAGTTTGCACTTTGGAGCACTGCTCTCTTTCAAAACCAGTCTTAAGATGAAGAAAAAGAGGAGTTACATATAGGGTCACAGCGGCTCAGCCGGACGGAAAAAATGTAGAGGAACAGCTGAGAAGCATGACTCGGCCTGCTTCCAAAATGTACATGTTGAAGTGTACATCACCATTTTTAAAGCGGAACACAGTTTATTGTAGCACAAAGGGGACAATGAGATTTTGAAGCAGTAGGAAGGGACAGAAAAAGTACATGTTGTGAAAGAAGTTAACCTCCAGAAATGAGACTAATACCTTCATTTGCTCTCTTTCACTCTCTCTCTCTCAATATATATATATATATATATCTGCGCTAAATCCGTGTAGTTTTCATGCAATTCCACGAACTTCTGCAAGAATTAAGCAAAATTATGTGAAAACGCTTTTTTGAGTGCAAAATGCTCTATTGTGTCCATTTTGAACACAAGGATGCATTTCACGCTACAAAAAAATAATGCAAAAAACATATGTGCAAAAACAGTAGCTGGTCATGCATCCATTACTTACGATAATGGCATTACTCCTAGTCCTACTCCCTCGCCTTCCTTTCCTACCAATGAGGCTCCCTGCCTCCCCCTAGGCCCCTCCCTTCCTTTTAAAAAAGCACCCCCCACCACCTCCTGTACAGAAACAAGCCCAAACAGCAACTCAGGTGGTCCGTACTAGGAGGGCGGGAGGGAACGGAAAGGAAGGCGAGGGAGTAGGACTAGGAGTAATGCCATTATCGTAAGTAATGGACGCATTACCTCCAGTCCCTCCCTCGCCTTCCATTCTTACCAATGAGACATAGCAAGAGAAAAATAGGAGACGGACACTGAGTTGCAACAAGTTTAATCACAACCGAAAAGGACACCGGACAACCACACCCCTATTACATCATAGAGGACAAGACACTGTGACCCAATAACGACTCCAAACCCCCCAAGTCCGCCAGCCTGTAATGCCGAACAAAAATAGAAGGTGAGGCCCAAGTAGCGGCCCTGCAAATTTCCACCACAGAAGCGCCCTGCAGCTCAGCCACCGTAGCAGCCATACCCTGGTAGAACTGCCCTGTATCGCATGAGGCGGAACAACACCTTGCAAAGAATAAGCCATCAAAATTAGAGAGTGAACCCAACGACTCGAGGAAGCAGTGGACGGCTTCTCCCCCTTCTGAGCCGGACCAAAATTAACAAACAGGGAATCACCCTTCCGGAAAGGAGCAACCACCTGTAGATATTCCAACAAAGACCTACGTACATCCAAAGAATGCAACCGAAACTCCTCAGCAGAGGAAGGATCGGGACAAAAAGCAGGCAGGATAACCTCCTGCCGAGCAAGGAAAGCCGAATTCACTTTGGGAACAAACGAAGGAACCAGAACAAGCACAACCTGATCAGGAAAAACCTTACAAAAAGGAAAAGAGCAGGCCAACGCCCCCAACTCCCCCAAACGACGGGATGAAGTAATGGCCACCAGAAAAAAAGTTTTCAAAGATAGATGACGTAAGTCACAGGAATCCAGAGGTTCAAAGGGAGGAGCAGTCAAGGTATCCAACACCAAAGAAAGATCCCAGGAAGGAAAGGTCCGCACCGGACGAGGAAGCAAGTTAAGAAGGCCATGGAAAAATCGAGGCATCAAATGACTCTCATCAGACAGATTATGCCACGGGCCCCTAAAAGCCTGAATCGCAGCCCACTGCACATGCAGTGAAGCCACAGACAAACCCAACTGGGCCCCATCCTGCAGAAACTGCATCACCTCAAACAGAGAAGCTGCCGCAGGATCGAACCTATGCCGCAAACACCAGGAAGAAAAAACCTTCCACTGCCGACCATAAGATAGCAACGTGGAATGACACCGTGAAGCCAGCAAAGTAGAACTTAAAGTGATCGGAACCCATAAGCTCGTCAATCCCCTCCGTTCAACTTCCAAGCCGTCAATTGCAACCACCGCAACGACCCCATCGGGAGGCAAGGAAACTCCAGAGGCGAGGGACAGAGAGGGAGAGACCACATGTGACCGGATGCCATCAATCGAAGCAACGGAAACCAATTTGCCCGTGGCCAATGGGGTGCGATCAAGAGAACCCTGGCCTTCAGAAGACGTACCCTCACCAGAAATGCTTGGAGCAACTGGAAGGGCGGGAATGCATACAGAAGATCCGGAGGCCAAGGACACGACATCCCGTCCACCGCCCAAGCCTGATGACAACGAAACCGGGAGCAAAAGTGCCTCACTTTCGCATTCTCTGGGAAGGCAAACACATCCATCACCGGAAGACCCCACAGGCAAACCAGGCGACGGAACGGTGACAACCGGAGGGAGAAAAGCTGAGACGAAGGAATGACCCGGCTCAGAAGATCCACCCGAACATTGACCACCCCCTGAATGTAGGTGGCTCGCAGAGACAGAACCCACTCCTGAGCCCAAACAAAAATGTCCCTTGCAATGCGGAACAGCGACCTGGTCCCTCCCTGCCTGTTCACGTAAGACTTGGTCACCAAGTTGTCTGTCCAGATAAGAACATCCAGGGGCATATTTATACTCCGTTTGCGCCGAATTTGCGTCGTTTTTTTCGACGCAAATTCGACGCAAAACTAACTCCATATTTATACTTTGGCGTTAGACACGTCTAGCGCCAAAGTTCATGGAGTTAGCGTCATTTTTTGGCGTGAACACCTTCCTTGCGTTAATGATATGCAAGGGAGGCGTTCCCGTCTTAAAAAATGACTCCCAGGCATGTGCGTGGTATTTATACTCCCGGGCAAAAATGACGCCCGGGAGTGGGCGGGGCAAAAAACCCCGCATTTGCGCCTCTTTTTAACGCCTGGGTCAGGGCAGGCGTTAAGGGACCTGTGGGCTCAGAATGAGCCCAGAGGTGCCCTCCCCTGCCCCCAGGGACACCCCCTGCCACCCTTGCCCACCCCAGGAGGACACCCAAGGATGGAGGGACCCATCTCAGGGAAGAAAAGGTAAGTTGTGGTAAGTATTATTATTTTTTTTTTTTGTGGTATAGGGGGGCCTGATTTGTGCCCCCCTACATGCCACTATGCCCAATGACCATGCCCAGGGGACATAAGTCCCCTGGGCATGGCCATTGGGCAAGGGGGCATGACTCCTGTCTTTGCTAAGACAGGAGTCATGTTGATGGGGGATGGGCGCCAAAAAAAAATGGCGCAAATCGGGTTAAGACGATTTTTTTGCCTCAACCTGACTTGCCCCATTTTGAGACGCCCATACGCCATTTTCCCCTACGCCGGCGCTGCCTGGTGTACGTGGTTTTTTTTCACGCACACCAGGCAGCGCCGGTCGGCTAACGCCGGCTAACGCCATTCTATAAATACGGCACCCGCATGGCGCTTCAGAATGGCGTTAGCCGGCGCTAATTTTTTTGACGCTAAACTGCGTTAGCGCAGTTTAGCGTCAAAAAGTATAAATACGGGCCCCAATCCCTTCAGGGATTCCTGAAAATGCACCAGAGCAAGAAGCACCACCTTCAACTCCCGCCAATTCGAGGAGCGTCTGGCCTCCAGAGGCGACCAAAACCCCTGGACCTGAGCCGACCCCAGCCAAGCCCCCAACCGAAGAGGCTGGCATCGGTCGTCACTACCACCGAGTGAGGAGGAGATAAAGACACCCCCAAACGAAGATGAGCCGGCACCAGCCACCAACACAACTCACTGCGAACAAACCCCGACGCAGGAATCCTTGTCCACAGAGAACTCGACACCAGAGACCCACGAACGAGAAACCAGTTCATCGGGCAAAGAAGATGAAACCTTGCCCACCGCACCAGAAAAAACACAGACGCCAAATGACCCTGCAGACGCAACCACTGAAGGGCTCTGGGAGCAGCCTGCGATAAGATCAACAATACCTGTGACTAGAGGCACAACAACAGCTTCTCCGACACAGTCACCAAGCTTTGAAGAGTCAGAAATCGGGCCCGACAAAAACCAGATCCTGGGAAGGGACCAAATCTGACTTCCCCCAGTTGACCAAAAAAACTTGATTTTGCAGGACCAACAGAACCCGGGCCACATGACTCCTTAACAGAACCTGAGTGGGAGCTTGAATCAGAATACGGTCCAAATAAGGATGGACAAACACCCCCTCGAAATGTAGAAGAGCTACCAGAGGGGCCAGCACCTTGGTGAAAATCCTTGGAGCGGATTTGAGGCCAAATGTCAGCACAAAACTGAAAATGGTCCTGGCCTACAGCAAAGCGTAGGAACCTCTGAGAAGACAGAGCCACTGGAACATGCAGGTAAGCATCCTGCAGATCCAGAGACCCCAGGAAATCCCCTGGACCGACCAAAGGAAAAATCGACTGAATGGAAAGCATACGGAAATGCCCAGGCTTTATCCAGGAATTTACACCCTTGAGATTGAGAACAGGACGAAAGCCCTTTGACACCTTTGGAACCAGGAACAAGATGGAATAAGTGCCCAGACCTCTCTCCCCCACAGGAACATGGGATATGGCCCTCTTGACGAGCAAGTCCCGGACCCCCTCCAACGATGCCTGCTTCTGGGCACCGTTCTCAGGCAGTGGAGTAGGACGAACCCCTGTATCTAGAGGTACCACGTCGAAGTATATGGCGTAGCCATTGGTCACAATGTCCAGCACCCAGAGATCGTTGACACCCTCCTGCCAAACGTGAAGAAAGTGCCTCAGCCGCCCCCCAACCAGCCCGCTGCCAGGCCCACAGTGACTGTCAGGGACACTTCTTGAGGCCTCCCCGCCCCGAAGGAGCAGGCTTTTTAGGAAAAAAATGGAGCTGAAAACAACGCTTCCTGGAAGAAAAAGACTTGGAATCAAATTTGGGAGAAGAACGAGAATGATTCTGCCAACCCTTGCCAGAAGAAGAACCACCTTTGTAAGGCAAGGTGTGCTTCCTCTCCTTAAAAGCTTTCAAAAGCATGGAAGGCAACTGATCCCCAAATAAATTGCGCCCTTCAAAAGGCCGCCTCAGGAGAGCAGACTTCTCTCCAGGATCCGCCTTCCACATTGTAGAAAGTTGGCTCTGTATGTGCTATTTCAAAGTAAGGAATAGCATGCATAGAGTCCAAGGGTTCCCCTTAGAGATAAAATAGTGGTAAAAAGAGATAATACTAATGCTCTATTTTGTGGTAGTGTGGTCGAGCAGTAGGCTTATCCAAGGAGTAGTGTTAAGCATTTGTTGTACATACACACAGGCAATAAATGAGGAACACACACTCAGAGACAAATCCAGCCAATAGGTTTTGTTATAGAAAAATATATTTTCTTAGTTTATTTTAAGAACCACAGGTTCAAATTTTACATGTAATAGCTCTTTTGAAAGGTATTGCAGGTAAATACTCTAGGAACTTTGAATCATTACTTTAGCATGTATAGTTTTTACATAAAACACAATAAGCTGTTTTAAAAGTGGACACAGTGCAATTTTCACAGTTCCTGGGGGAGGTAAGTTATTGTTAGTTTTCACAGGTAAGTAAGTCACTCACAGGTTTGAGTTTTTGGTCCAAGGTAGCCCACCGTTGGGGGTTCAGAGCAACCCCAAAGTTATCACACCAGCAGCTCAGGGCCGGTCAGGTGCAAAGGTCAAAGAGGTGCCCAAAACACATAGGCTATAATGGAGAGAAGGGGGTGCCCCGGTTCCAGGATGCCAGCAGGTAAGTACCCGCGTCTTCGGAGGGCAGACCAGGGGGGTTTTGTAGGGCACCGGGGGGGACACAAAGTAGCACAGAAGGTACACCCTCAGCAGCGCGGGGGCGGCCGGGTGCAGTGTGCAAACACGCGTCGGGTTTCCTTCAGTTTTCGATGGGAGACCAAGGGGTCTCTTCAGCGATGCAGGCAGGCAAGGGGGGGGCTCCTCGGGGTAGCCACCACCTGGGCAAGGGAGAGGGCCTCCTGGGGGTCACTCCTGCACAGAAGTTCCGTTTCTTTAGGGGATGGGGGCTGCGGTGCAGGGTCTTTTCCAGCCGTCGGGAAATGGAGTTCAGACAGTCGCGGTCAGGGGGAGCCTAGGGATTCCCTCTGCAGGCGTCGCTGTGGGGGCTCAGGGGGGACAACTTTGGTTACTCACAGTCGTAGAGTCTCCGGAGGGTCCTCCCTGAGTTGGTTGTTCTCCACCAGTCGAGTCGGGGTCGCCGGGTGCAGTGTTGCAAGTCTCACGCTTCTTGCGGGGAGTTGCAGGGGTCTTTAAATCTGCTCCTTGAAACAAAGTTGCAGTTCTTTTGGAGCAGTGCCGCTGTCCTCGGGAGTTTCTTGTCTTTCTGGAAGCAGGGCAGTCCTCAGAGGATTCAGAGGTCGCTGGTCCCTTGGAAAGCGTCGCTGGAGCAGGTTTCTTTTGGAAGGCAGGAGACAGGCCGGTAAGTCTGGGGCCAAAGCAGTTGGTGTCTTCTGTTCTTCCTCTGCAGGGGTTTTTCAGCTCAGCAGTCCTCTTCTTCTTGTAGTTTCAGGAATCTAATTTCTAGGTTCAGGGAGAGCCCTTAAATACTAAATTTAAGGGCGTGTTTAGGTCTGGGGGGTTAGTAGCCAATGGCTACTAGCCCTGAGGGTGAGTACACCCTCTTTGTGCCTCCTCCCAAGGGGAGGGGGTCACATCCCTAATCCTATTGGGGGAATCCTCCATCTGCAAGATGGAGGATTTCTAAAAGTTAGAGTCACTTCAGCTCAGGACACCTTAGGGGCTGTCCTGACTGGCCAGTGACTCCTCCTTGTTGCTTTCTTTGTTCCCTCCAGCCTTGCCGCCAAAAGTGGGGGCCGTGGCCGGAGGGGGCGGGCAACTCCACTAAGCTGGAGTGTCCTGCTGGGCTGTGACAAAGGGGTGAGCCTTTGAGGCTCACCGCCAGGTGTTACAGCTCCTGCCTGGGGGAGGTGTTAGCATCTCCACCCAGTGCAGGCTTTGTTACTGGCCTCAGAGTGACAAAGGCACTCTCCCCATGGGGCCAGCAACATGTCTCTAGTGTGGCAGGCTGCTGGAACCAGTCAGCCTACACAGATAGTCGGTTAAGTTTCAGGGGGCACCTCTAAGGTGCCCTCTGTGGTGTATTTTACAATAAAATGTACACTGGCATCAGTGTGCATTTATTGTGCTGAGAAGTTTGATACCAAACTTCCCAGTTTTCAGTGTAGCCATTATGGTGCTGTGGAGTTCGTGTAAAACAGACTCCCAGACCATATACTCTTATGGCTACCCTGCACTTACAATGTCTAAGGTTTTGCTTAGACACTGTAGGGGCACAGTGCTCATGCACTGGTACCCTCACCTATGGTATAGTGCACCCTGCCTTAGGGCTGTAAGGCCTGCTAGAGGGGTGTCTTACCTATACTGCATAGGCAGTGAGAGGCTGGCATGGCACCCTGAGGGGAGTGCCATGTCGACTTACTCATTTTGTTCTCACTAGCACACACAAGCTGGTAAGCAGTGTGTCTGTGCTCAGTGAGGGGTCTCTAGGGTGGCATAATACATGCTGCAGCCCTTAGAGACCTTCCCTGGCATCAGGGCCCTTGGTACCAGAGGTACCAGTTACAAGGGACTTATCTGGATGCCAGGGTGTGCCAATTGTGGAATCAAAAGTACAGGTTAGGGAAAGAACACTGGTGCTGGGGCCTGGTTAGCAGACCTCAGCACACTTTCAATTCAAAACATAGCATCAGCAAAGGCAAAAAGTCAGGGGGTAACCATGCCAAGGAGGCATTTCCTTACACACATCCTTAACCAGAGGGACCTACGAGCCCCAATCAAATCTCCCGAAGCCAGAGCCAAAGTGAGGACAACATCAGATGACATGTCCGCCAGCAACCTGGCCTGTTGTTCCATAACCACCAGCAGCTCCAAACACTCTGAACCCTCCTGAACAGCTACTGCCAGCTTGTCAAAATCCTGCACCAAGTATTGGGCAGAATAAGCAGAAAGAATCCCAGCTCTGAGGGCTAAATTCTCCGCCGCAAATACCCTCTTCAGACCCGAAGCCACCTTTCTGTCAGTGGCATCAGCAGGAACACAGTCCTCCTGATTGACTGCCGTCTTGCCAATCAAAGTTACCAAAATGGAATCAAGCTTAACAGAAGGTGGCAACACATCCTTCTCCTCCAGTAAGTACAGTTTCTGAAGGAAGCGCAGAACCTGAGACTTGTCCACATCCTTCCACTCCCAGAACACCATATCCTTAACAGGGTCCTGGAAAGGCATGGCAAACCGCGAATGTGTTTGATATTCAGGGAACAAGTGGGAATCAGTCCCCGAAGGTTGAAAAACAGGAAACCCTAAATTGTCCCGAACATGCGTCAGAACCTCCCACATCTCCTCCCTGGAGACATACTTCCCACAAGAAGAAGTAGAAGGAGCGTCATCATCCGATGAAGAGGACCCCTCCGCAGCCCCCAAAGGACGGGATGCCAGAGAACGTCCAGGTCTAGGCGCTCCAGCCTGAAGAGCACGAGAGACAACTATCTCAATCATGTCTTGAACCTCCTCTCTGGACATGAGAGGGGCAGGAACCCCTAGCGCAACCTTGTGTCCACCAGGAGTGGGAAGGGGAACCGCAACATCCTCACCCGAAGAAGAAGAAGAGACAATCCTGCGCCGCTTGGAAGGAACCTGCCTCGACATTATCCCAACAAGAAATGTACACAAGAGGCCAACAGCATCCAGTAAAATAATGGAGAAAGCCCCCCCCCCAATCCAACAGCAGCAAATGAGAAAAGTGTATTAATTAACTCTAAAATGATTAAAAAACACGCGGGCAGAAACGCCCGTCCTACCGCAAAAATGCAAATTTCCACAACCGGTACTTCAGCCCAGCAAACGCGAGCCGAAGATCTGGAAGCACAGCCCCAGCCACCACAGAGCTGACCGACTCCATCAGCCGACTCCAAGGATGCGTCTCCGAGGCTGCGCCGCCTGCCACAGGAAGAAGTGACCGCCGGGAAACTCACTGCGAGGTGCACCACGCTTGCCGAGAGTCAACACGATGCCCCCCCAGGCCCTGCCGTGGAGGAGAAGGAAATGGTAAGTCTAGCTGGGCTAGGAAAAAAGAACAGGAGGTGGTGGGGGTGTAGGGGGCTTTTTTAAAAGGAAGGGAGGGGTCTAGGGGGAGGCAGGGAGCCTCATTGGTAGGAAAGGAAGGCGAGGGAGGGGCGGCAGGTAATGCTCTAGTTGCTTATGTTGATTTTTTTACTCCTGAGATAAGCTTTATGAGTGAACTAGGTGAAATTACAATGCGTGGCGTGATTACATAATTTAGAAAATTTGTGTGATAAAAGCAATGCAAAACTTGTGAAATTGCGTGAGATAAGATTATGATGGTGCTACAGCAATTTTGCCTAGGCCTACTTATATTCAATTGACCTTCTTCATACTACATTTCTGTTGTTTCTAACCGCTGTTAACACCTGAATTTATGGCACCCTATTTATCACTCCAAGATTGAAAGTTTTAATCTTCCTTGTCAAAATTCAAAATTCTGATCTTCAGAGAACTGTAGTTGCCTGCAACGACGAGCTAGTGCAGCCATACTACTGGCAAAAATGGATTGAGAAATATGGAGATAATCATCACAGTAATGATTAGAATAGTTTTATTTTGGTATTTCATATACCGAGCTTGTATCTAGAGCTTTTTCTATGTTCTGCTCCACTGCCACATGATCAAAGGAAAGATACACGTTGGTGTAACTCACAATTAAATACCCAATTGCAGCATGATGTAGGAATACATATCCATTTGAGACACTTTTTCTGCTACTTTGCACTGGTGTATATGTGTATTTTTGGTCTATTTGAGAGATACGCTGATGCCATTGCAACATGTACTCTCCATTTAACTCTCTATAATACACTGCATATGTTATATTCAACAATATTAGACCGCTTGTGGAAAACAGTTCATCAGCATTCAGCGAACTTTTAGGTGCGGGAACTTCATGGCCGGTAATGTCAAAGATTAACATCTTTACAATCTCTTACTCTAACGTAGCCTCTGTCTACCATTTAGTTTTTGCCATCAGCAGCATATGGAGGACTTAGCGACAGGAGAGTTCTAACATAATACTCAACGTTAAAATATTTTTACAACACGTTGCCCTCTAAAAGAGGCTTTTACAACACTGTCAGATATGTGTCTGAATACAAATTGACCTATTTCATTGGCATTATATAACTCACAGAACGTCTGATATTGTTTAGGTAACAATGTTCTCACATACCATTGCTCATGGCAAGTATACCCTTGTCTTGGAGTATTTAGAGGCTGTCTTGTTTTCTGTTACACTCCACAATCTTACCCTGCCCCTTGCCAGTTAGAACCTTGAACAGTTTGCTACTTTGGGTGTAGGCTGTCTGTAATGAATTGAGGGATGGGACTGTTGTAGCTGGCTTTTTCTACTCTTACTTGACTTGGACCAGGTCTTCAGCCCTCAACCCCAAGCTGAAAATAACAGGTCCCATGAGAACATAATTTCATAACATAATGGCTGCTAAAACTGAATAACGTTTGTTGTTTGTACAGGGTTTGGAATTCAAGGGCTTTGGATTACACACATAAAGTCCATCGTAGCCACAGTGTAGTGTCACCTGTCATTTGTTGGTAAACGGTTCTGGGAGAAGGAAGATTTGTGAAACTTGAGCCAGCTCGACACTAGGATCTGTAATCTGCTGAAGAGACGCACCACACCAGAAGATATGTTGTCACACATGCTTTCCAAGCCCCTCCTTTGCATAAAAACAACCACCGACCAGAGCTTGTACACTAGAGATGTGAGGGTACACTTCAGTAGATCAAGGATCCTTCAATGGCCATTTCTAGGTCTTTTTTATAACATCTCCTTTAGTGATATCATTCCTTCTTTTTCTGACACCTTCATGCCGACGACACACAGATCTTCTTTCACACCTTCTCTTTGTACCTCCAAGTATGCATCCCTGAGTGCCTCACTACTACCCAACATTGGATGACCAGCAGGTCTCTCCTCCTGAACTCCACCAAAATTGAGTTACTGTGCTTTCCCTGCAAATCTGTTCCTGCTTATCTGCCTAGTTCTACCCACTTTCCTCCATGCATTCCGATTGCCTTTTCCAAATCCAAAAACCTCACGATTCTCTTTGTTCCGTCTGTGCCTATGGAGTAATTTCCTAGTGTGACCACAACTGTAGCGGACCACTTTCTAAATGTAACTAAAATAAGCTTTGTCTCCTGTTCTACACTGCCAAGGCACCAATTAACTCGTTGGTACTCAGCAGATTAGATAACAGCAACAACTATCTTGTGGCCTCCCTCAATATTCATTGATCCTAATATAGTATGCATGTACTGAACTTGATTTTAAAAACCACAGAGCGTTGGACTTAGACCAAGAGAGGGCATTACATTAATCAATCCATGTGGGAGTATAGAGGCTGAGAGATCATTTACCTGAGGAAATGGATAAATGCAGCGGATTTGCTTCGTGCAGATCTTTGGTGTAAAATCAAGTACAAGCAGTACTCAAGCGGTGGACCTTTAGTCCCGGACTGAGGCATGACTCAACAAATCAAATATGTTAGACACAGTAAAACACACAGTGCCCCTCAATGATGACAGAGAGTGATGGATTTGTAAAGCACGAAGGTTTATTAACAAAGATTTACAGTTACAAACTCAAATCATTCGAATTAGGTGTACATCAGTGATCAACACAGTAATGCACGGATCAGTATTTTTCAAATCAATTCAAACTAGCAAATATAAAAAAGCTGTTAAAGTTACTATACAGCAAATCGAAGCAGGCTCAGCTTCCCACAAAGGGAAGGCCCCTAATGTGCATCAGGTAAATTTGGGAGAAGTCAGGCAGAAAGTGTCAGCAGTAAACCCTCTAAAGGCAGAATCAAGTAAATATTCAGTCAGGTAAGTGAGAAAGGATTGGCCTAGCAGTCTAACTCTTTCGGGGACGAACAAAGAAAGTGCCTCCTCTGAGGAGAACCAAAAGGGCATCTGAATTTAACTAACTCAGCAATACACAAATCAATCATGTATTCTACGGACACCTTCACTCCCTTCCTTTCCCATGACCGGAAGCAATCAGAAGTAAACATTTTATGAAACCACAGTTTTGGTTTTCTTCTCAGCTACCACACAGTTTCTGCAGCACGACCTTCAGAGGATATCTTTAGTTGAATGATACAAATCGGTTACAATATTCCTTCATGCTGTGCAGGTTCAGTGTTCAGCTCTCCAAGGAACATACACAGATAATCGTGCACATAGAAACCAAACAATAGGATACATTTTAATTAGCCTGGATTGGTGCAGCTTGGCTGCTGAAGCAAAAGAAAGGAAAAATACACATAGGACAGAAAAGCATTGCACTTTACATGGGCACATTTAAATTGAGGTCTCCATTAACTATGGTAAACTTTAATGTGAAAATCACACGTGCAGGTTAACGTAATTGCTTGTGCAAAGCATACAATAATGGAAATCCACTGCCAGGCTGCTTGGGGCCCTCCTCAAGTGTCTTTGGGAAAGGGCGGGAGGCACTGAGTTGGTGAAAGGACTAATGGTTCACTTTGTGAGGATTTAGACACAATTAAATAAAGAAACAATTTTAGCAAGGACACAAAGGTGTAAACATATGGTATTTCTTAGAGAGGTAAAAAAGTGTCTCGGTGGACTGCATGAAATACACTGTAAGTGAGCAATTGAAGATCTCCTTTTCACTTTTTTCATCCTAGATTATACCTACGGGTATCAACCAACATTTTCCTTCTGCTATTTGCACACAGCCATATCAATCTTCTTATGCCTTGCTTACTGTTCCTTTTTTGTTGCTTCCTGGACATTCTTTACGTAGCACGTCACGCCCACGTAGGGATTCCTGGGCTGTCGATTGGTGACATAAGGTAGAAGAAAGAAAACAACATCTGCCTTTCTTTCCCTGGTCATAACACATTCCGCAGACTGTGCGCTCCCAGCAGCAAATGGTCCCTGAGTTCAGCCGCTTTCTCAGGTTCCTCCTGGGATATCTGTCTGCTCAGGGCTATGAATTCCTTTTGCCCAAATTTTCGATTCAGCCGCCCCCTGTATTTTTTCAATATCCGGATGTTATTTACGCTTCTGGTGGAACGTGCTACACGGCTGATTTCCTTCTGTAAATCTGCCACTGGCTTCTAAGCGCACTCATCGGCCTTCAATTCTTCGCCAGAAAAATATTGCTTATAAATGCCGTTTACTCTCCATGACACATTCTTCAGTATTGTCAATTTGCACTGTTGTCTTTTAGTTTCTTTCTCTGTAAATAAAAAAAAAGTCTTGAACTTCAAAACTTCCATGACCTTATGTACCCGGAAAAACAGCTTCACACGGTATTCACTGTTATTTGATTCTCAGCGGTAGCTGAGAGTTAAATGCTCTTTGTTTTGAAGTGTTTTTCGTATTATTAATTCTTTGAATTACCTTGTGAATGTTTACATTCCTTGTTACGAATCAAATGCCCTCGCGATCCATGTGCGGTCTAGACATTACATGTTACTTTACCTTACTGCAAGGCGAAAGAAATCACTCTTAAATCTGCATCTCAAAACTCCATATGGTTTGATCGCCATTTTGATCATTTGACAGGCCCTGTTGTTGCATTTAACGTACTGAGGAAGCATTTGAATACTGATGTACAGAAAATATCAAGTTTTTTTATAGAATACGGGGTGACAGTTCAGACAGATCTAGTTGCAACAAGTGGTCATTGTGTGTTTAAAAATAGGAAGGCGACAGACACATTCCAGTCTTTCCCAGTCATTCGATGGATAGACTTAGAGGGAAACAAGCATATAATTCGTCTTCTATTCATCCTTAACACGTAACAGTGATGAAAACCACATGTTTCGTTTTTTAAAGCTAAAAGCTTGCCTATTGATCGTAGGCATTTGTTACTTACACCAAATAGAGCCCCTATTAACTCCGTTGCTCTATAACACGTTTAGGACTGTCTAGAGACGTTTTTAATTGGCTGGAAGAGCTCATGTCAGCAAAACATATAACAAAGGACTTGGCACATACAGAGAGGGGCTTTCGGCCAGCCTCTTACAATCAGTGGCTTGTGTGGGTGTGTCCTCCAAGGTCCATGTTCTACTTATTTGAATTTTTATTCTTCTGAAGCACTGCCATGTCTGAAAGTCGTTCGTTTACTATACAGATAACTGAAAGATAGGTAAATAAAGGTGTGCAACATTTGATGATTTAGTATAATAACAGCGTCAAATGGAAGGAATGAGAATTTGAATATATGCAAATCAGTTTAAGTCATAAAGGAATACAATGTGTTTGCAACTGTTTTCTAGAGGAGAGGTGGTGGGATTAAGTCCTAAACTGGGTTGGGATGGAGTTCATCTGACTGGATGCAGCACTGAAGAAAGATTGCTTCACTGTTGGAGATGTTTTAAATTTAGGGGGTTCCAGTTGAAGATTGGTTCTATAAGTTGTCCATCAGGTTTTGGAATGTTGAGGCTAGTGTTTGGCCTCTACATATTTGGGCACCTGACTAGGGAAGCAGAGAGATGGAACTTTACTCTTTGGAGAGCAGTTCTGAGAAGGCAGATCCAAAGAATCACTCTTCGAAAACTCAGGAACTTAATCTATTAGGTTAACCCTACATTTGGAGTAGATTTCCAACATCAATGGGTTGCAAATATTCCCAGGAACACACCCAGGTCTGAGTTATAGATAGGGCTCTCCGTCTCTGTTTGGGATGTGGTGAACTTTTAGGGGGTGCGTCAGATCCGCACTGGAAACGCTCACCCTTTAAAAGGTAATACACAGGCCCCAAGTGCAGTTGTGAGTACTGTGAAATAAGGCTGAAGGTCAAAAGAACTAGATCAGAAATATTCACTTTGGGGAGAAAATCTAATTTTTCCTTCAGGTGAGGTGGCACCAAGTCCTTGTCCTGGGGACAGCCCAATATTTTTGGAGGGCAGAAGTACATGAACGTGCTATAGAGAGAGTGGCAAAAACATCAAACACAACCAAGTAACACTGATTTAACTTTCAAAATGTGATACTCATGTGCTCAGAGTTTTTTTAAATTCTAGCTTCTTGTGGAATATGGATTACGGGCGATTCCATAAAAAGAACTTCGATGTCCCTATATTGCAGAACATTACATGGGCTCTTTTGCTGGTGGTCCCTCTCTTTCATCCACGTTTTAAAACTACAAATTAAAAGTGTCATCTGCAATGTTTTTTTAACAAATCGTTCCTTTCCTTATGTTACAGATTTGGAGAATTCGATAAGTAATACAATGAAAAAGAAAGTCAATTCTAGAAAAAGTGTGACATAATGTTTAGATTGGATGATTCATTAAGACGTTTGTATCCTTGAGCTCAAAAGCAACAGCTGGGGGACGTAGTCTATGAGCTAGGATTGCATCTATAACGTGGCGCTGAGCCAAAGTGCTCCCTCATTTACATGTGGTGTCTCCCACATGCAATTAGAGAATGCCCTCGTCAGATTACTACAGTGCCACATCTGTATTACTGAAGGGGCTGAGCCATTGTTTTCTGTCCCTTCTGTAATGCCAAAGTGGCCCGGAAGCACAGAAAGCGGGTGTACACACCCATTGCACCAAAGTAGCACTTTGTGTAATACAACCCCTGGAAATCTCCGCCAAGCATACATTTTCTAGAGTGCTTAAATGCGTATAATGTAGATATGCAGATTTTTCATCACATGGATCAGACGGAAAATCTGATGCAATGTGCGTTTGCTCATGTAACCTGTTTTGTTTCTCTATGGGGAGAATATATTTCACTGTGGAGAAGCCACTTTCCCTACATCCCTATTACATAGTGAGATGTACTTTCCCTTGTCTCACGCTTGAAATGCAGTTAGTCCTCTCTTGGCGGGAGTACACTGATATGCCTTTCTAGGAATTGTGGGTGTTTACTTACTTTTCCTTCTTGGCCAAGCCAAAAATGATCACACACACCGCTCACGTCTAAACTTGCAAATGCAGACATTCTGTCAAAGTGGCAGAGTTCCAAACTTTGTAATGCTCTAAATATGTAACTTTTCACCAAGATTAGGAATTTATATTTCTAAAGATTGTTTGCTCTCCTAAGTTATATTAGATAGCACAATACTTTGTGTATCAGGCCTTCAATGTTATTCTTTACTGGACATTGAGCTCTTTCAAAGAAGTGCTGAAGTAGTTGCAACGAGGTGAGGGGATTTATGTCGATGATAATCCAATCTAGAATTACATCCTTGGGGTAGCATCAAATAGCATCATTGTAATGTACTGTGGTGGTTTGGTTTGAAGTGGACACGGTTCCGCTAGAATTATTTGGTGTCAGGATAGTAGGGATTGAGTGGGATATTGTTGTGTTGTCACTGATTGCGGGTATCTGTTAATTTAAAGTATCCAACATAAGTGTGTAAGGGAATATTTTTTATCTTTATGCATGGATGAATTACTTGTAATACAAAACATGCAAGGCACTTTTATTTGTATTATGAGCACCTGTGAGTTCATGGACGTCAATTCACCACAATGGCAGGTGTAGAGGAAGTGACGTAACAAGCACTTTGCCACTTCTTTGCAATCACAAAAAGTAACATCATGAGGTCTTTTAATATAATGACATCACCGGAAGAGGAAACACAATTTATTTCCCCCTGATGACTATGTAGGAACTGGCATAACTAAAGTTTACAAAACTCTACATTAAGTTCAGAATAATAAAATAACACTGTCAATTAGACAGATAAAAGTCTAGGTTAGTTTTCACCCATACGTTGAGTAAGGTGCTGCCATGCTATTCCAGGCGTCCACCCATCACCGATCCAGGTTCAGCATTTATCTGCTGAAACAGCCATAACATGCTAAAGCTCAGTCCCAAATGCCCTGGCAGTTTCACATTTTAAGCCAAACCTGCGACATGCCCAAAACCAGCCTCAAATGCGAAGGTACAACTAACACAAGAAAGTGAAAAGTCTCTTATGCTAAGATATGGCTTGAAATGGCCAGTTCAACTTCACAATGCACAGGTATCGAGTCAGACGGCTACACAACATACTCATGCACCTAGGGCCATCATGACCCAACCCACTTTAACAAACGGAGCAAGGGTGGGGATCTTCATGGGCCTCTTCTGTCTGCAACTTGGAAGACAAAAGCTCATCATTAGCACTGGTTGTGCGCCATTTTACAGACATATGGGCCAAATTGTGGAGAAGAGTGGAGCTGAAAGCAACCGAGATGAGAAGAGGAAGTATGAAGAGAAAGCAGTTCATGCATGGGCAATTGGCATCAAAATACCTAGACCCAGAGGCTGCAGTAAAAGTAATCCCCTAATCCCACAGTCCATGGTGGGGTGGTGGCGTAAGGCTGGTCCTTTGACCCTAGCAAGAGGGGACAAAGGGATTGTTCCAAGGAGACTAAGATGGCAAAAAAGAAAGCATCAGTAGAAGTGATGTGTCAGAGGAGTACAAGAGAAAATGTGCACTGTGTGTGGTGAAACTTGGTTCGAGATAAAGAAGTCTATGACATCTAGGGCAATGCACAATTGTAATCAATGCTGGTGTCTTGGAGTGCAATTTAACTGGTACAGTTGTTGGGCCCTTTTATGGATAATCTCAAACTGCCTAATCTGGAGGCCATCCTTATAATCATACATGATTATAATTCATACATAGCTCACATATGTCATAACCTGTTCAGGGCAATGATTCATGCAAAGGCCAAAAACTCTACTTGCAGCAACAAAGGTGGGTATGTAGGATAAATATAAGGCAGAAGTATCATCAAAACCCAGGAAGACAAAATACAGACAATAAAGGACATTCTCTTCCCTACTACAAAAGAGAATTCCGAGTCTTCCTTAGGTTTTTGGAATTTTAAGGAAATTCATTACTCACATTGCTAGTTTGGCTGCCCCTTTGACTAATCTACTACTGGACACTATTCCCCATAAACCATCACCACCCTTGATATCGTGCATTAACACTTTTTCTTCTTTGAAATCCCTCTTATGTACCAAACCTGTTAGGATCCTGATTTTTCAAGGCCCATCCAATGACAACTGGGCTCTATGGGGGCTGGCTGGGGTCTGTTCTCTCACAGCTAGATGACAATAATGCTGACAGGCCATTAGACATTTTATACATAAATTGTTGTCATCGGAATTCTGATATTCCACATTTAAAAAGAATACCCGGTGATCTACCGGATTATTGCAATATTAAAAGCTAGGTAGGAGTTTATTCTTTTCACTGATCATAGTCCATAGTTTTGGATGACTGGAGCCCTGGTTGATAATCCAGTGGTTTCTCACCCTCTTGTCAATATCCTTTCAGGCAATTCATTGAGCCAACCCTTCACAAATCAATGCAAACTACATGTCCTGGATCCACACAGTGATTATGTGTGGTGGACACATGCTGAGAGAAAAACCTGGTGGCAAGGAGCATGGCAATCTGACCTCCAGGCACACTATTCTCTTATCTGATACTTTCATCCTTTCTTTTCTATTGTTCATCCTCCCGGGATCTAATACAGACACATGCTCTAAATAGTATTCTAAATCTGATGGCAAGACCAACTTTGTCCTTTGCTGACTCATGGAGTAGTCACAACAAATATATTGGGATTACAGAACATGCCAGGCATGGAACAGTGAGCAGCAGAGGTGTGGGGGAGAGGGATGGATCTGAGAGGAGGCAAAGTGAGTAGAAGAAGAAAAGGTCTCAGGGCAGATGAGATAAGAGAGGAAGGACATGGGGGATGAAGTATTGTAGTGATCCTCAATGTGGACAATAATTGAATCCAGATCAGCACACGATTGTATCTTCTTTCATGAGATTTATTCCAGGATAAGGTTACTGGAAACAGAAACTCCATCCACACCAGAAGCAGGCTGCTCTCCACTTACTGCCAAATAGAACACTACACAGTGTTCCAGGCACCAGCCAAGATAGTCCAAATGAAGGGGAAAGGAGCATACCATATTAACACAAGTAAGGATAAAAGGTTACAATAGAAGGGAAAAGAGACCAATAACAAATATACACTTTAGAGAAAATAATAGAAAAAGAATGCCAATACTACAGGGCAGTAGCACAGCCATGGACAACTGGCATCAAAATCCTCATACCCTGACTCTGATGTAAGCTGAGCCATCAAGTCCTGATCCCAGAAGGGTATCTTGGGCTTAGGAAAGTCCTTGGAACCCAGTGGGAGGGGCATGGGTATTAATAGGAAGGACATGAAATTACAAAGATCTCTAATAGAGAAAAAACACTTGCAAAATAAAGTGATCCACGAATGACATAGAAGAGAGGTGGCGCATAGTATGTACATAGACAGGGCTAATTAAAAAGAGGTCTGTGAAATCTAAGGCAATCTGACCTGGTGTCTTGGGGTGGAATGCAAATGGAACATTTGGCAGGTAGTTTTTGATGTAATCGCAAACATTTTTTTGTTATTGTTGCATTCTTTTCAACTGGACACATACCAGTTATATAATATATGTATGTGTGTGTGTGTGTGTTTGTGTTTGTGTTTGGTGCAATAATTCTAAATGGAAAAAAATAATACTGGATCAGCATCAAACTATTTGTTATTATGTGTTACTCATTTTTATAGTTCATCAGTTAAGAAGGTGAATAGATGTCAGAATATAGAGGGTTACTTTGCCTGCTTCCTTCTTGTGTTGAAATTTCAACTTATCGACTTGATATTTACATTGTATCGTATTGCTATATTTATATATTACTTAGAGCCCCTATGTGGGGTGCTGAAGCGTTTGCCTGCATGGGTAGCACAGGAGGTATTTTTATGTTTTGCGTGAGGACAAACAAGTTGCAGTTATCGGATTATAGGATGCTTCACTTAGCACTGTGATGGATAAGTGAAAGACACAGGCAAGCAGCTTTGAGCAGCTCTGCAGGTCCATTTATGGTTTTTCTCATGTACATAATCCACTTAGTTTGTTTCTACACTGGGTTGTCTATTCTGAGAAATTTTGTTGAAAGTTAATGGTTCTGACCAGACATAGATTAAAGGAAGTAATGGTGGAAAGATTTGCTGGGATGGACTTTGTTAATATCCCACATTTGATTGTCATCATAAGATGTCAAGAAGTGTCTGTAGTATGCTGCTAGTTGGCACCTGCAGTAGTGAACTTAACGTCCTCCTTTTCCTGCCGTATGTGGCAGATCTCTTCATTTATTCAATACTAAATCTGATATTTCTGGGTGGTTTATTGTTGTGGACCGGTACAGTACTGGGTGAAGGACATGACCCTTAGCAGTTCTGTATCAAGTGAGTGTAGGAGTGTCAAGCAAAAAAAAAGAGGATTGTTATGCAGTCTGTATGAACTACAGCAATCTGACTGCTGAGTGTTATGATATTAGTTTTAGTAGTGTTTACATATTGTATGTGATTGCATTCTGTAGCGCTTACGATCTCTGATGACGGGTTCTAGCGCCCTACTCTGGACAGCATCATTTTTTTGGGATGTTGTTGGTTATTTGGATCAGTTCTGCTCTCTAAAGAAAGCTATTCCTTCCATTCATTCATGTTTTCCAGTTTCTATGTGGTACACTAAATCGTAGTGAGGTGAGATTTTTAGTGGAAGAGGGGGATTTGCGAGTTCATGCAACAGTTGGCAATATTAGCAGATGCGCTATAGGAGGTTAGGTATTGTTAGGTTGTAGGGGTATGACTTTAAAATGAGGTGAGGGCAATTGGGAGCGATTTTGAACAGCACATAACAATTTGATATTAGAGATGATGCTGGTGAAGGAAGGAAATGTAAGATGTTTTTTACCGTAAGGGGGTAACAGATGCCGTCATCGGGAAGGGGCACAATCAGAGTGCAGATACAGCAAAAAGCCTGTAGCGTTCTCTTCTCAGTTATGCCAATAACCCAATCAAGTGTTTTGCTTTGGTACATAATAGTAACCAATAATAGGAAGCGATGTTGAAATTAGTGTTTCCAAATTGATTCAGAAGGCAGAGGCTGTGTATGGTACCTCTTTTCTCCTGCCGGTACCTCCAAGAAGACACTAATGCCAAACCAAAGAGATGTCGCCAGAATCCAGAACGGAATTACGGAATTTCTAAGACCTCAGAAATTTTTACTCATAAAAACTATTCTATATTACCATTCAAGTTGAATCTAGGGCTAGAATTGTTAACACCCACAGAACGCAGTAATGCAAGAAAATCTTCGGCACTGCTTTGGATAAACGTTCAAAAATTGTGCACCACTAAACTGGTTAAAAGTCACGCGCTGATGATGTCGTGGGCTGCTGTTGCTCACAAGAAGCCTGTGAAGCGCCATGGTCAGTGTTGCTCAATGAAAGTGTGAGCAAACAGAGAGCAATAAGATTGGTACTACGTCGCAGCCGTTGCAATCTGAACAGGAAAATGGTGTGCTGTGCGAAGTGTGTAATTTTCACTGAAATTACACTTTTTATGTGTGGAAATATCAAGAGGTGTTCTGCTTGTCCCTTCTTTGCACTTGGTTTCATTTGGCATGAGGAATTAACACAAAGCCAAGTCAGGCTATCTTATTAGGTGAAGTTTTGTGTCAGATTCTAGGAGATTTGTGTCCATCTCCCTCCCCTTTACCTGTATATATATCAATAGGTAATTACTCTGAAATGCAAAATCTGTGAATTATATGTTAAAAGTCTACAATTTGGCAACAGTCTGTGGTGAAAATGTTAAAAGTCTACAATTGGTCAACAATATGTGTTTCAATTGAGCTTTTTTGCCCTTTGCTTTGGAGAGCCACCCAGTTGCTGACGATCAGCAGATCGCGATTCAGAAAGAGCTTTTTACATTAAGTATCACCGAAACAATAACATTCATGCACATGAGTAGTTTCATGCAACTCATTGCTCTGCATCTAACCGATCATTGAGAGAAAGGCCTCATTTGAGGAGCTAAAGAGTCCCTTTTCAATTCTAACAAGTATTTAATCTATGAGTGTGACACAATGATTTGCAGCAAAACAGTGGATCACCTGGGCCAATTTGGACTTCTGTACATTACGTTAAAGCAAGTGGATGCATGATTAATTGGTCTGCCGTAGACCACCATCCTTCTAACTTTGGCAATGCTTGTTTTGTTTTATCATGGTTTTTGCAAAACTTTATTGTGGGGAAGCTGCTTGGCTGTCATCAATCTAAGAAAAGAACATGGGCTAAAAGCAAACATATTTGTTTTGGTCTCAAAAAGCACATTTCCATAGTAGGCTCTGGCACCAAAAGGAACTACTTTGTGTGTGCGTACACTCCTTGTGAAAGGGCAAAATGTTGTCACGGTGAAGTTACAACCAAAAATAAGGTTTTTCCAATATCACACTATGGGGCCTCAACTCTACTAAAACCAATAAATATAACCTGGAGACAAATCTGCATAGAAAGAGAAAATAATGTTATAGATTTCCACTTTTCTATAGGAAGGTCACTTGCTCACCAACAATCAATTCCAATGCTTCAAACTACCTCACCATCGCCGATTTAAGCGATGCTTATGTATTTTAACCAAGAATTGGTGCATCATATAAAAATTTATTTATACTTAAACTTTTCACTTCTTTTCTTCATTGACCTTTTACATACAACTGTATACACATTAATACATGACAATAAAATGAACATGAAGTCAAGCAGCTTTCTACATGTAACTGAATACACATATAGGTGGTCATTATGACATTGGCGGTGACTGTTAAAGTGGCGGTAATACCGCCAACAGGCTGGCAGTAATTACTGCCAAATTATGACCTTGGCGGTGATAACTCCTATAGCCAGCCAATGTACCATACCAATCGCCAGGGCATTAACACCACTGACCACGGCAGTAGCCATCAACAGCCAGGCGGAAGACAAGATACGGCCCACCATATTAAGACATAGCAAACCGCCACGATTTCCGGGGCGGTTCCAACGCCATCAAAAGCCTGGCAGAAACAGAACACAGAAGATGGAAGACTCACCAACAGACACACAGAGAAGATCAACACAGCCATGGAACAGGAACTTCAAGTCTTCCTGATGCTCTTCTATGCCATGCTCCACCTGGAACACCAAAGCCGACGAAGACGACTACGGTGAGTGCAGCCACCTAGCACACAAGAGAGGGAGGGAGGAAAAGGAGAGTTACACAAACACACTCACACACACACACACACCCACAACACACACCATTCACACATACACACAAGCAGATGCAGAGAAAAGCCGGTCTCACAGGACATATGTCATAATGCAAGGACTACATTTATCCAGAACTGATAGTGTAATTTTATGCTAACAGCCACTGTATTGTCCACATGACAAGAAATACATGAGTCACTGTTCTGAAAGGGCCAATGGCTAGTCCAAGGTACAAAAGGCCCACATGGCCACAGGGCATAGTCCAAGCCCCAACTCGTTCCCTGACGTAATCCACACTATACTGTGCAGGGGCATCATGTTGGGAAAGGCCAGGCACCTCAGGGGGAAAGGGGTGGGGGGCACCTCAGCTAAAGTGGGAAATTTGCCCACTGGTTCTGGAGGTGGCTCCACGCCCATTTAAATTTGCTGGGGAATGCAAGGTCACAGTCTCTGAGGTGGGGAACGTGCCCACTGGTCCTGGATGGGGCTCTTTGCCCATTTCACTTTGCTGGGGTGTGCAGGGTCACAGTCTCTCAGGTAGGGAACTTGCCCACTGGTTCTGGAGGGGGCTCCTTGCCCATTTCAATTTTCTGGGGAGTGCAAGGTCACAGTCTCTGAGGTAGGGAACTTGCCCACTGGTTCTGGAGGGGGCTTCTTGTACAACAGTCTCTGGAGGGAGGTCTACATGCCCTCTGCAGGAGGTGGGGGCCGCTGTGTCCCAGCTGGAGGTGAGGTCTGCTGTGTCCCAGCAGGTGGTGAGGGCTGCTGTGTCCCAGCTGGAGGTGAGGACTGCTGTGTCCCAGCTGGAAGTGAAGGCTGCTGTGTACCAGCTGGAGGTGAGGGCTGCTGTGTCCCAGCTGGAGGTGAGGACTGCTGTGTTCCAACTGGAGGTGAGGGCTCCTTGCCCACTGCTGTTGGAGGGGAAACCCTGCCAGCCTCTGCTGGAGGTGAGGGCTCCTTGCCCACTGCTTTTGGAGGGGGGCTCCAGCCTCTCTTAGTTGGTGGAGTGGGAACCTTCCCTTTCATGAGTGGTGTAGTGGGATCCTTCCCTCTCTTGGGTGATGGACTGGGATCCTTTCCTCTCTTGGGTGGTGGAGTGGGATCCTTCTCTCTTTTGGTGGTCAAGTGGGATCCTTCCCCCTCTTGGGTGGTGGAGTGGGATCCTTCCCTCTCTTGGGGGATGGAGTGGGATACTAATCTAAATCTGAATCTAAAAGAACAGAAAATCCTATACTAAAATACTGAAGGCCTGATTACAACTTTGGTGGTCCAACTGTTGGACCGATGAAGTCATGCGGTTGAGCCCACCAGAGAGCTGGCGGCCACACCCCTCATCATTTTACAATGTTTCCACTGGGCTGACCAATGGAAATGTCATATCATGACGTTTCCACTGGTTGGCCTGATGGAAACAGTGAGGCAGCTTTGGCTCCATTAGGGAGCCGAGGGCAGTGCTGTCACACACCAGCACCCTCAGAATGCACACTGTCTACATAGCAGGCAGTGTGTATTTTGTGGGTGCTGGCATGGGGGTACTTGTACTGCTCACGACATGGTTGTGGGCAGTGCAGGGCTCCCCCCTGTGGCCCCCAGCACTGGCTTTCCATCAGCCTTTCTATGGTGGTGGCACCGCCATGGAAAGGCAGGCGGAAAGTGGAGTCGTGATCGGCACAGTGGTGCAGAACTAGGCGCCGCCTTGACTGACCACTACTTCGACCACCGCCAACCCGTCGGGAGGTGGCAGTCAGACCGCCAGGAGTGCAGCGGTCCAAATTCACCTTACTTATATCTGCCCATATTTCACAAAGGGATTTCTAATTGACCTAATTACGGGTCAATGACAGAATATCGATATACAAAAACATGGTAAATTAAACACTGTTCACCAAAATATTGCCTTTCTTTTCTTAACTAATAAAACCACAAACATCAAGAACACAATTACTGTCAAAAATATTGTTTTTGACTAGTATAAAAAGCAAAATTATCAGTGCACAAAATATCATTACCCTTAAATAAACATATGAATAGTCAATAATATTGCCTCATACAATATTGACTACGATAACATAGCCATAATATTAACATTGTCTTTAATAAACATAAAATAACTAGTTTTATGTTAAACAAACCGTTACTATAAACATTAAACACCGTACACATGTTTTAAAAATAACTAAATACAAAACATTAGTAAAGAAAATATTTACATAAATTACAAACGTTTATAAAACAATATATATATAAATACAATAAAATTCTAAAGCACTGAACTTCATATTAACCATGATAAATACAACATAAATCAGCATTTAGCATACAAGAACATAACTGGAAACAATTCAAACCAAAACAGAACTAACCAAAAAAATTAAACTATAAACTAACTTAACCCGTTTTGTGAGGGCGTCGGCCACTACCCCCCCTGTGCGGGTCACGACCAGTGGGCGACACCAGGGAGGGGGGTAAAAAATCCTCAGGTGCAGTGCACCAGAGGATTATTATTTTTTACTTTCATTCCGGGAGATGTGGAAGAACTTCTGCGTCTCCCCAAGGACCCCCTCCCACCCCCCTGTGATGTCACAGACATCACATTTTTCCCCACCGGAGCAGTGGAGGAGCAGTTAAGCGTCCTCTCCCTACCCTGGTGGGGGAAAAAAGGCCAAAACAGCCTCCCCAGATGCCAGGGAGGCATCGATGGAAAGAGGAGAGTCTCCCCTTTCCATCGATGCCTTCCTGGCACTGTTTCCTGGCCATGGATCGTAGCGCGGCTGCGATCCATGGCCGGGAAACGCCCCTAGACACAAGGGATCTTGTTTGGGGGTTGGGTCAGCCCTCGTGTAAATGGGCCGGCTCTCCCCTGTGGGGGCATAAATAAATAAAAAAATAGGTTGGGGTTCTTTTGTGGGGGGGGGCGATCGAGCCCCCAGATTAAAAAAAAAAGTACATTTAAAAAAATAAAAAAATAAAAAATGGCAGGGTTGGCCCTCCGAACACGGGCTGACCCCTGGGGCTATAAATCATTATAGTTTTCCCTGGGGGGGCCCGATTTAAAAAAAAATAGAAAATGTTGGGATCATTTTTTTTATAGATGTGATTGTTTTTTTATACATGTGTGCTTTGCCAAGGGAAAGCAAACAAGGATGAAAACAAAAGTGATGTAGAGAGTCAGTCTCTCTTTATTATATATATATATACAAATCAACATAGATATGTGTGTGTGTGTGTGTATATATATATATAGATATATATATATATATATATATATATATATCTATATATATATATACATATATATATATATTTTTCATGTGTTGTTTTCTGGGAGCCACAATTGCCCCCCCAGGGAAACCACACATATATAAAAGTGATATATATATCTATATGTATATATATATATATCTGTCTTTTGTCTAGTGGCAGTTTTGATGCCATAAAGTAGCGCAGATGATTTATTGTCCTGCTGCAAAGGATATACATTTATATGTATTTAGCTGAGTGGATTAGTAAAGGCAAGCTTTACCTGTGCTTTAAAACAAATGAAATGTATGTGCGAGGGGGACTATGGCGATATGAGGGACACTTTTGCTGGGTGGTACTGAGGAAATTCGAAGAGGAGGTCATGGGAGGCAGAGCACCAAAAATGACTGTCGCACTGGGTGCCACCAGCGCTAATGGCTGCGATGTTGGGTATGTGGTATGGTGAAGTAATAATGTCTTTTTTGTTTTGTTCAGTGTCTTCAGAGAATCTGCTGAACTGGAGAAGAAGCTAAGGTAAGGTGACAGCATTTCCTATTGGACACATCGAACATACCCATGAGCAATTTTGTGACTCTATCTGCCTTCTACGTAGGCTAGTACTTTAGAGGGACAATTTAGCCAGCAGCAGAGGTGGCGTCTCGTTGGATGACTGCTGCTCAAGCCCCAACTCAGGTTATAGAGGACAGCTCTGATGTAGGATCAGAGACTGAGACAGCAGATACTGAGACAGCATCTGAGAGAGAGGACAATGGGGCAGAATCAGGGAGTGATTTTTCAGTCGGCGGAGTCCCATCTGATGACACCTCTTCCAGTGATTCTGAAGGAGACGATGACAACAGCTGTGCTGTCCCTTCGCAAGCACAGTCTGTACAGCGGGACAACATTGGGTTAGCCAAACCCAGAGAGCAGGTGCATGCAGCCACAAGCACAGAGAGATTTCTCTCTTGGCAGCCCCCCTGTTTAGTTCAGCCCCAAATTCCACCTTTTACTGGTGACGCTGGATGTAAAATCAATACAGCTAACTTTTTGCCAGTCGACTACGTCCATCTATTTTTGGATGTTGACTTCCTTCAGGAAATTGTGCAGCAAACAAATTTGCATGCAGACCAATTTCTGAGGGAGCATGGAGGCAGTCTAGGGCCCCGTTCTAGGTCACACCAGTGGACTCCCACTTCGCTGGCGGAGTTGAAGATAATTTTGGGCCTAACACTCAAAATGGGGCTAGTGAAGAAACCCACCTTGAAGTCCTACTGCACGACTCGCACGGTTTGGGTAACCCCCATCTTCCCACCATACATGAGCAGAGATCGTTTTTTGCTACTGCAGCGCATGCTGCATTTCAATGACAATCCTGCTACATTGCCCTGGGACCATCCAGACCATGACAGGTTGTTCAAAATTCAGCCTGTGGTGGAACATTTGTCTGCCAGGTTTTCAGAGATCTATACTCCTGGAAACATTATAGCAGTCAATGAGTCCTTGATCCTGTACAAAGGACGGCTGCTTTTCAGACAGTACATTGCGAGCAAAAGAGCTCGCTATGGCATAAAGCTGTGCATGCTGTGTGAGAGCTCTTCTGGCTATGTGTACAGCTTGAGAGTGTATACAGGGAAGGACTCTACCCTAAACCCTGTAGGTTGCCCTCCTGCTTTAGGGGTCACAGGTAAGATTGTATGTGAACTTGTCCAGCCACTTTTTCACAAAGGTTATAACCTTCATGTTGACAATTTCTATACAGGAGTAGAGCTGTTC
This sequence comes from Pleurodeles waltl, assembly GCF_031143425.1. Classification (NCBI taxonomy): domain Eukaryota; kingdom Metazoa; phylum Chordata; class Amphibia; order Caudata; family Salamandridae; genus Pleurodeles; species Pleurodeles waltl. The sequence goes on along the minus strand of NC_090449.1, from coordinate 248,339,396 downwards.
AGTGAGCTCTACAAAGCTGGCACTGTGGCCTACGGTACAGTTCCTTGTAACCGCAAAGGATTCCCGCAGCTGCTTGTTTGCAAGAAGCTCCAGAAATCCCAGAGTACTGCTGTGTGAGAGCTCTTCTGGCTATGTGTACAGCTTGAGAGTGTATACAGGGAAGGACTCTACCCTAAACCCTGTAGGTTGCCCTCCTGCTTTAGAGGTCACAGGTAAGATTGTATGTGAACTTGTCCAGCCACTTCTTCACAAAGGTTATAACCTTCATGTTGACAATTTCTATACAGGCGTAGAGCTGTTCAGTGAGCTCTACAAAGCTGGCACTGTGGCCTACGGTACAGTTCCTTGTAACCGCAAAGGATTCCCGCAGCTGCTTGTTTGCAAGAAGCTCCAGAAATCCCAGAGTACTGCATTGCATTCCAACGAACTGCTCGCAGTCAAGTTCTCGGATAGGTGTGAATTGTACGTGCTCACTACAATTCATGATGAGAGCACTTCCCCCATCACGGTTTGGGGTCAGATGGCCGAAGTCCACAAGCCCATCTGTATACTTGATTACAATAAGTACATGGGCGGAGTGGACAGGAACGACCAGGTTCTTCAACCACACAATGCGTGTCATAAAACTTGAACTTGGTACAAGAAACTGTTTACCCACCTGATCCAAATGGCAACATATAATGCGTATGTTGTTTACCATGAGACAGCCACAGGAAGACTCATGACTTTCCTTGATTTCCAGTTGTCTGTAATTGAAAGCCTCACTGCTGTTACAGCAGCAGCCTCCACCTCATATGTTCTGGAGGATGTGGCAAGGCTGCAGGAGCGAAACTTTGCTGATGGCATTCCTAAAACACCCAAAAAGGATTGTCCATGTTGTTGCTGTAAAGTGTGCTCGAAGCATGGAAAGCGGCAGGAGAGTCGGTATTACTGTCCCCAGTGCCCATCACAACTAGGCCTCTGTGCCCCTACTTGCTTTATGTTGTATCATACTAAAGCAAAGTTCTGGGAAATCGACTGAGGTGGAGCTGCCGTTGGGTAATCCTTTCAGTGGCAGTGCATGGATGCTGAACATCCATGGGCCACTGCTTCATTAGGCATGGAGCCACAGAATGTTACTTCATCTACTTCAGGAAATCATGGACTTCCTTAGGGCCTGCTTGAGACCTAAATCCACCATCAGAAGGTGGTAGGTGTTCTCTTCAATTATCGTGCATTATAGTCCCCATACTGCATATAGTAGTGGACAGAACATATGCCACATTGTCACAGAGTACCCTTTGTTGCAGAATGTTAAAAGCATGACTGAATTGTTAGGTAACTTATGTATACTACACAAGGACCACCATGATTGCCAACGAGAACCAGAGTAAGTGTAATAAGTCAAACAAATGTCCTGTTGAACACATTCACCAACATCTCTACTTGTTTGAAATTATGCAAACTCAATTTGTAACTTCACTTTCCAAGCAAAAGCATGTCTGCCTTAGTTTCAACTGTAGATTTGCTCGCTCATTTTGAGGAATAGTCCTCCCAAGGCATACTTGGACACCCTCAACTTGCATCCACAAACTAGTATAGGTTCACTTGGCAATTATACAGGATTAGGCAGTACTCTGATGAGAACAGAGACACGAATGGGTAAGGAAAACTTATGATAGGTGTGCCTTCACAGGGATATTGCACAGGCAGAAGGCAGATAGTAAAAGTAGTAAAGATGTACATCAGCTACACCTGTAGATTCAAACCCATTGGTGCCATCCCAGCACTGAAGGACCATGACATGTATAGGTCAGTGTTTGACCTTCTTTTCATGTTCATCCTGCATCAGAACTTAGTAGATGTTCAGTTTACTGTATGATAAGTGCATTACAGTCACAGCACTGCACATAATGTTGGCTGGGACATATGCTATGTTCTCACGGACTCCCCGGTGTGCCAAACACTACACTTTTTCATAGCCTATGACCTTCTCTTTAGGGAACATCATGAGAATTCCCCAGCATGTCTCCCTTAGTTTCAAAGGTAGAATGGTCACTCAGTTCGAGGAATCGCTTTGTATGGCATACTCGGACACCCCCAACTTGCATCCACAAACTGGAAGGAGTTGGATTTAGCACATTGAGTGCGTTAAAGGCGCATGAAAAACATGTCTTCCTGAGGCTCGGGTGGCTGTCATGGGAGTCATTAGTAAAGGTTTATTACGCATGCATTCGATAATGTTAAGGAAAAAGGAGGCGGTTACTTGACAGGTGGTAAAATGTAGTCAAACGTGTTCAGTTCTGTGGCGTGTGAATGTGATGGACCATTGTCTGGCAGCGGTAAGTTAATGTGAGTGCAGTGATTGGTTAGATTGGGCCATTGGCCGGCAGTATGAAAGGGTTGTTTGTTGTACGTGAATGGCGTGTGAATGGACCATAAACAGGTTGGTGCCTGGAGGTGGCTTTATGGCCCACCTTCAGAAGACTTGATTTCAATATTCAGATACTTTGATAAGTATTCATGCTTTGAAACTATAATTTCTGGAGGTGCTAAAACCAACCAGCGTGAGTGGTGGGTTAACTTTAACAAACGAGTACCAGGGTAGTCCAAGGGTGCAGGACTTGCGTGGCTCTCACCAGTTTTCCTTCACCCAGAATCCCCTTGAAATCACAAAATGTGCTTAAAAAACACTTATGCCTTGCATTTCAATGAGCAGAAGTCCATGGATCTGCAGGAAGTCACAAATTTCTACCACTCAGCGTTTCACTAAGTCTCCAGCGAAAAACGGCCTCACTTTAGTGAGTGGGCAAGTGACCACAAAAGGGAAGTACCCAAAACGGATTGTGGAGACATCAAAATTCCCTACCACAAAACAGCTTCGTTTTGTAAGACAGTCACCTGAGTATTTGGTCCTGGGCTCGGCAGCCATATAGGGAACCCTACCAAACCCAGACATTTCTGAAAACTAGACACCCACGGCAGATCACGGAAGTGAGCATGTTTGGATTTTACAAAGTTTTCTTACCCAGAATACCCTGCAAAAGTGAAACGTTGATTTAAAAACACTATTTTTTTCTTTCTTTTTTAAGACAGAAACTACAGGAATGTACAGTGATCCTCAAAATTCCTACCACCCAGTGTTTCTCCACTTGTCCTGATAAAAACACAACCCCACTTGTATGCCTGTGCCTAGTGCCTGCGTCAGGAATGGATCACTCCAGTGTTAACAGTAGCCCTCATGCAAGGACTACCATTGACCCTTGTGTGATCCATTCCTGTCGCGGGCACTATGATTTTCCCACATTGTGTTTTGGGGCATTTCCTGTTGCGGGCACTATGCCTACACACACAAGTGAGGTACCATTTTTATCGGGAGACTTGGGGAACGCAGAGTAGGAGAAATCTGTGGCTCCTCTCAGATTCCAGAACTTTCTGTCACCAAAATGTGCTGAAAAAGTGTTTTTTTTGCCAAATTTTGAGGTTTGCAAACGATTCTGGGTAACAGAACTTGATGAGAGCTCCACAAGTCACCCCATCTTGGATTCCCCTAGGTGTCTAGTTTTAAAAAATGCAAAGGTTTGGTAGGTTTCCCTAGATGCCAGCCAAGCTAGAGGCCTAAATCCATTGCTAGGCACTTTGCAAAAAACAGGTCATTTTTCTTTCGGAAAATGTGATGTGTCCACATTGTGTTTTGGGGCATTTCCTGTTGCGGGCACTAGGCCTACCCACACAAGTGAGGTTCCATTTTTATCAGGAGACTGGGGGTAGGAGGAAATTTGTGGCTCCTCTTAGATTCCAGAACTTTCTGTCACCGAAATGTGAGGAAAAAGTGTTTTTTGGGACAAATTTTGAGCTTTGCAAAGGATTCTGGGTAACTTGACCTGGTGAGAGCCCCACAAGTCACCCCATCTTGGATTCTCCTATGTGTCTAGTTTTCACAAATGTGCAGGTTTGGTAGGTATCCCTAGGTGCCGGCTGAGCTAGAGGCCAAAATCTACAGCTAGGAACTTTGCAAAAAACACGTCAGATTTCAATGTAAAAATGTGATGTGTCCATGTTGCTTTTTGGGGCGTTTCCTGTTGTGAACACTAGGCCTACCCACGCAAGTGAGGTACCATTTTTATCAGGAGACTTAGGGGAACACAGAATAGCAAAACAAGTGTTATTGCCCCTTGTCTTTCTCTACATTTCTTCCTTCCAAATCTAAAACAGTGTGTAAAAAAATACATCTATTTGCGAACTGCCCTGTATTTCACATGCTAGTATTGTTGCATAGGCTCTTATTATTCTAATAAGACTACTGTATTTTGAGCGGCAAAATTGCCTGCGGTGTGGGAGACTGACTCTGACCCACTGCAGGTGACACCTGTCGCTCCAATCTGGGTTTTGCTCCGGCCAACTGGCAGTGCCTCATCCTAACCCAAGGGCAGGGATGACTGGGCAGCTGAGCACATGACACAATTAGTTTCTCAGGGAAGCCGTGGCCACGCAGGTCTCATCCGTTTCTCTCAGTTACCTTTAGTCTCATATATAAATGACAAACAGAGGCATTATAGGTTTCAATAATGGTTTTATAAAAACGACTGCATCTTAGCTAGCAAAGCATGAGCTGCAATAACCAGAACGACACAGCATGACAGTATTAAAACTGTGACGAGGAGAGTGAAGCATAGAAATAACGCTATCATATTGTCACTATGATCAATAGACTAACTCCTACTTAGGCTATGATAGAGCACAGCATGTTACGCTCTAATTCTGCCCTTCAGGTTCCCCTGGGAAGACATCATCCCCCATACCTGATCAAAGGCCTGTAGTCTGCGTTAGCATCTGTAGCGAAGCATTCAGCAATCAGCATGCAGTCGTGGTTCTCTGGCTGGAATCTCCCTCTAACGTGTAAGGGACAAACAAGTGTTTTTATAACAATACAACTGGTGTTCTGGAAAATGTCCCTACGTAAGGATGTGCGTTTTCTACAAATGCCGGAGACTAAACTTATACCACGTCCACCGGCAATGTACTTTGCTGTAGCCTTGGAAGGAGCACAGAGTGAGCAAGAATGTCGTGTTTGAGAACAGAGTGCTGGCCTAGGCAAAAACAGTTAGATAAACAGAAAATAAAACAAGACCGTAAAAGTGACTATTGTAACAAAAAATAAAGCTGAATAAAAGATATCTAGGTTAGAGTGCATAGCGACTTGGCCTAGAGTGTTAAAATAACATGCATGGAGCTATAGCTGAAATGGCTATACGACAGTATGGGCACCCCGGAATTCAGAGATGTGCAAATAACCACTGCTTTTCAACACCTTATCTTGTGCCCATTTTGGAAATACAAAGGTTTTCTTGATACCTATTTTTCACTCTTTATATTTCAGCAAATGAATTGCTGTATACCTGGTATAGAATGAAAACCCATTGCAAGGTGCAGCTCCTTTATGGCTCTGGGTACCTAGGGTTCTTGATGAACCTACAAGCCACATATATCCCCGCAACCACAAAAGTCCAGCAGACATAACAGTATATTGCTTTAAAAAATCTGACATTGCAGGAAAAAGTTACAGAGTAAAATGTGGAGAAAAATTGCAGTTTTTTTCACCTGAATGTCTATATTTTTTTATTTCAGCTGTTATTTTCTGTAGGGAAACCTTGTAGGATCTACACAAATGACCCCTTGCTGAATTCAGAATTTTGTTTATTTTTTAAAAATATTTAGCTTTAGGGATCCAGCGTTGGTTTCACACCCATTTCTGTCACTAACTGGAAGGAGGCTGAAAGCACAAAAAATAGTAAAAGTGGGGTATGTCCCAGTAAAATGCCAAAATTGTGTTGAAAAATGTAGTTTTCTGATTCAAGTTTACCTGTTCCTGAAAGCTGGGAAGCTGTTGATTTTAGCACCTAAAACCCTTTGTTGATGCCATCTTCAGGGAAAAAAACACAAGCCTTCTTCGACATCCCTTTTTTCCCATTTTTTAAAAAACATTACAGAAATAGAAGTAAACAAGGTAGTGCAGGATATAAGAGAGGAAAGCACAACCTCTCAGGAGCCCACAACAAATCTTAAAGATATAGGGCGTCACTATGAGGCCTCATTACAGGGCTTCATTACGAGGCTGGCGGTCTTGAGACCACCAGCCTCACAGTGGCAGTCAGAGCACCGCACTCCAGGCAGTCCGACTGCCACTTTATATCCCTGGCAGTCGGACCACCGTCCCGCCAGGAACCTGGTTCCCGATGGGCTGGCGGCAGTTGGACTCGTGTCAGCTTTGGCGGGGCTGAGTTCAGTGCTGCTGTGCTGATCGTGAGTCCCATTTCCGCCAATCTTTTTATTGTGGTTCAACAGCCATAAAACAGCTGGGGGAAAGGAAATGCAGGGACCTTAAGGGGGGCCCTGCACTGCCCACGACTGCACTGTTGTGGATGTCTTAGGTGCGAGTGTGTGCAAGGTATGTTTGTGTGTGGTGGGTGTCTGTTGGGTGGGTAAGTGAGGGTGTTTATGTGTCTTGGGTTGAGGGGTGCAGGCGCTGGGGGATGCCGTGGCAGGTGGGTGGGTGACTGTCTGTTGGGGTGGTGACTGCAAGTATCGTGGATGTGCTACATGTAGGTGTGTCAGTGGTTGTGGTGTCTGTGGGTGTGGTGACTGGGGTGGATGTCTGAGGGTCTGCTGTGGTGCTGTCTGTGGGCAGGATTGGTGTAGTGTCTGGATCTGTGAATGTTGATGTTGTGTGTGCAGGTTTGTCTGGTGTGCTGTCAGTAATGCTGGGGTGGTGGGGGTCTCAGGGCAGATAGTGACTGTTTCTGTGTGTCCATCTAAATGTTGCTTGTGTACATGCCAGTGGTGTGTCTTGTGGTGCTTGTGTTTGTCTGAGCTACTCTTGGATGTTGAAGGGGATGTATGCCTGTCTGTCTGTGCGCTTTGGCTGGGTTGGGGAAGAAGGGTTTGGGATTGGGAAGAGGAAGGCGGCGGGGGGATGGGAGACAAAGGCTGACTTGCTGCAGTCAGTGTGGAGGTCAGAGTCTGAAAGGATTTCTGTAGGCCAATCAGTGCACCGTGAATGCCCTCCAGGAATACATCATTCTGTTAGATCCAAGTTGCAAGTCCCTGGATGCATTCACAATGGTGGGCTGACCGACAGCTTTGGACCTCAGGAGGTGAATAGCCTCTTCACTGAGGGCAGCAGGGCTGACAGTGGAAGGGGCAGAGGTGCCTGCAGCAAAGGAGATGCCCATCCTCTTGGGTAAGTGAGCAGGACCAACTAGGCAGGGAGCTACAAGGAGGGCAGTGATAGTAAGGCGGGGTGGCAGACTTAGATGTTGCTGGGGTGGTCTCAGATGGGTCGACCACCACTAGAGAGATTCCACTGGAGGAGGATTCTGAAGATGAAGACATGGATTCTGTCTCCCCCATGGCACTCCCCTCTCCCTCTGGACCACTTGGCTCCTCAGTGTTGGTGGTATCATCCCTTCGGGTCCTGTGGCCAGCAGCTTCCCTACTCTGCTGTGCCCCGTCTGTTTTGCCAGCCATTGTTGATGCTGAGAAACAGAGAGAGAGGTAGGGTCTTCACATTCTTCATATACACATACATTAGACCATACACAACAGTAACATCACATTTATGTGGAAAACAACCCCAGGTAGGAACCATTTTGATCCAACATCATGTCACAACATGCTTTCCACCACCCTACATGACAACAATGCCACACACAACGTAAGCCAACTATTTGACCACTACATCACCATCCAATCAGTACAGCTATAACACACACTATACCTACACAAGATGATTTGTCAACATAAATAGTGTGTCCCTATATAGAGCTTAACTATAAAACAGCAAACCATCAATAGGAAATGGTGTTAACAATGATTTCATCATCATACATACTCCAAATCTACACTTGCTCTGTCATTATCATATGTCCTGGTCCATGTAAGTTACCTCATCACATTCCAATTACAACACAGCATGTTGCTTAGCAATCACATCCATAACATTTAACTATGCCTGTAACATTCACAATGGAAAAAAACACAGATGCACCTACTCCATTAGGCATATTTCATTTTGAAGTATAATACACTTCTAATTAATTTATGCAACAGATGTATCAATTGTGCGTTTGCAAAGGTGTATACATACTTTGTGGATCTACTCATCTCAGTCACTCTCACATAGAAAACAAAGTCATATACAGCAATAGGGGACTACTTAGCACACAGGATTTACACACAGACAACCCCAGGGAGTATACCAACACCTTCAATACAATGGACACCTGTCATGTGCATGAAGGCCACATACAGTCCTACTAATCATGATGAGTATAAACCTCAAATTAACAATATCAAAATTCCAACATCACTATCAACACTTCAGACAGGAGTGACCTTACATTTTTGGATTAAAGGTACACTGACATAAACAATTTCTAAAGTAACCATAATTGAGACATACATCTAGAGTCCAACAAATTGACTGATAACATATACCAGTCCACCAACATGTAAATGTCAACTACAACTTCTGCAACACACTGAAGTCAGTATAAATTGAGCTTAGGGATACTAAAATCCTTCAAAACAGATTCAGTATAGCTAAAGTAAGGATGCCAAACATGGTTCACAAATCTTATAAATGGCAGGAATTATTAATGTACACATGATGTTGGCTGGCGAAAACAGTGTTTATTGTACCTATACAGGAGATGTTCTGCCATATGTAGGATGGCCACAATACATTGGCTAAGGGAATAGCAGGCTAGCCACTTAACTTCACAATACCATGTACATGGTTCAAATAGTCTGAACTCACATGTCAATGATACATCTTTCACTGGGAATGTAGTATCAGCACCATGCTTTTCATCATGTGGGATGTCCACCCTTATTAAACATCATATTTGCCAATGTACAGTTCACACCTAACAATGGGGGCACCGCTTCACACCTCTGAGTAAGTGTTGCAAGTATACCATGTGAAATTTCAGATTAAGATCACACTCTCACATGAACCTTACATCTATTTCACAACTCAGTAATATTAAGACTGTTTCTCGTCTATCAACCCTATGTTGCACATAGAGCTAGATCCAGTGGAATAGTAATGGACAGAGACCAAAGACCTGGACAACTTACTGACAGGATATCTGGAGTTTGGATCAGTAGCTGGGAAGGATGACCCAGCAGGTCACATGTGTATAGCAGTATATAGGTACACATATGACACAGTCACATATGCAACACCACATGCTGTTATACAATAGGGTTGACATAGGTTAGTATTATGTCCCTATACACAATACAATGTTCACACCTGTGTATCAGTGGTAGCAACTGTACTTCTATGTTCTCATAGCAGGCTCTTTACCTTTACCACTTACCACATTGTCACACTTTAGGTAATTACACATCAGACACTGAAGTGGCAGAGGGATTTATATGTGTGTAGTCAGTACTTACCCCCTTGTGGCTGCTGTGCTGCCCTAAAACGTCCATCCAACTCAGGGTAGGCCACCGCCAATATGGGAGTAGAAAAATCAGGCACACGTCTGTCTAGCAGTCCAGTCGATATGATGTATCTCTTTATTTCACTTGATGGTTCATATAATTCCACATTCAGCCTGGCAAACACGTGTTTCGTCTGGGACAATCACCCAATGACTTTTTCAAGGCTTGTTACAGCTGAAAAAGTATTATAAATATCAATAGTCTCCTGAAATTACTGTTCAGACTAAGAAACCACACCATGTCAATTTAGTGCTCTTCATTTCAAATGTGGAAACCTCTCATGTTACGTTCCCAATGGGGTCCATTAGGGGGGTCAAGGTCCAAGGGGCACCCCTTCCTCCTTGGGATGACATCCCCAGCTGGTCCACTGCGGTCTTCCGGGCCCAGCATCGTAGGTCCTCCCACCTCTTCCTACAGTGGGTGCTCCATCGGCTGTGGACCCCCAGGGTCCGCACTTGTTTGGTGATGGCATGCCAGATTTCCTTTTTTTGATGGGCATCGACCTTCATGGATGACACAGACAAAAGGAACAATTTATGTCCACATGTACCATACCAACGCAAGTGGTCAGAACACTTCAGTCACAGCAAGTACACAAATGTTCCCTTCCTCTCAGTCCAAACTCCTTCCCAATTTTCCATCTTCAGCCAGCCCATGTGTGAAGTGGAGACACCCATACATCATGCATGATCAGTACCAGGTATTGACTACAAACATATGACCAGGCAACCTGATTATACATAACATTGTATGTCTCTATTAACATTTCTCACACAATTATTGTGGTAGATGCTGCAATCTATGTTGTATATAAAGGAAGTTAGATTACACACTATCTACCAAGCATCACTACTATGGCCCTCATTCTGACCTTGGCGGTCGGCGGAGAGGCGGCGGTCGGACCGCGAACAGACCGGCGGTATTAAAAATGGCATTCTGACCCTGGCGGGAACCGCCAACACAGCCCGCCAACTTAACACTCCGACCGCCACAGCGGTACAAACAAACAGCGCGGCGGTTCCCGCCAACAGCCCGGCGGCAGACAAAGTACCGCCCACCCTATTACGACCCACCAATCTGCCACCTTTTCCGGGGCGGGAGCACCGCCGATAAGAACACGGCGGAAACAGACTATGAACGGGAAAACGCTCACCTCTACGCACTCCACGCGAGATTCCGGCAGTATGGAGCCAGAGTTACAGGTCATCCCCGCACTCCTATTCCTCCTCATATACCAGGAGCACGCCCGGCGGCGCGGAAGACATCGGTGAGTACTGCACCTACGACACAGGGGAGGGAAAAGATTACCGGCACACAGCCACCCACCCACACCCACTACAACACACACATCAATGCATTCCCACAGATCACTGTCACAACCCACAAACCACCCCCCTCCGAAATAATGCAAAGACCAAAAGAAGAGATCATAAACGGGCAGATATATTGAAATATGGACACCAGTAATCCAAATAAATAAATAAACTATGTACAAAATATATACAGCTACTAAATGTAGTCCAACCACTGTCCGTGGATCACAGGGGTCCTGTGCAAAGGGGCAAGGCCCAGTCCCACGACAAGAACTCCACGGAGAGAACACTGCAGGGGCATCAGAAAGAAAATAGGACAGGCACCTCAGGGGGAAGGGAAGGGGGGGCACCTCAGCCACTTGAGTACACGACGCCAGATCCACGAGGGGACTCCATGACCACTGGCCCATCCTGGGGAGTGCAAAGCCACAGTCCATACAGTCCATACAGTGGGTGGCCTGCCCACTGGGCCATCCTGGGGAGAGCAAAGCCACAGTCCATACAGTCCATACAGTGGGTGGCCTGCCCACTGGGCCATCCTGGGGAGAGCAAAGCCACAGTCCATACAGTCCATACAGTGGGTGGCCTGCCCACTGGGCCATCCTGGGGAGAGCAAAGCCACAGTCCATACAGTGGGTGGCCTGCCCACTGGGCCATCCTGGGGAGTGCAAAGCCACAGTCCATACAGTCCATACAGTGGGTGGCCTGCCCACTGGGCCATCCTGGGGAGAGCAAAGCCACAGTCCATACAGTCCATACAGTGGGTGGCCTGCCCACTGGGCCATCCTGGGGAGAGCAAAGCCACAGTCCATACAGTCCATACAGTGGGTGGCCTGCCCACTGGGCCATCCTGGGGAGAGCAAAGCCACAGTCCATACAGTGGGTGGCCTGCCCACTGGGCCATCCTGGGGAGAGCAAAGCCACAGTCCATACAGTCCATACAGTGGGTGGCCTGCCCACTGGGCCATCCTGGGGAGAGCAAAGCCACAGTCCATACAGTCCATAACAGACCCCACTGCCACTGGAGGAGGCAAGTTGGCCAGAGGACATCCTGCAGCCCTGCCCGAGATAGATCCTGCCCTGCCACGTCTGCCAAAGGGCCAGCGGTTCTTGCCCTGAAGGGCCCAGTTCAGCGGTTCTTGAGACGGCGGGGCCCAGTTCAGCGGTTCTTGCCTTGAAGGGCCCAGTTCAGCGGTTCTTGCCTTGAAGGGCCCAGTTCAGCGGTTCTTGAGACGGCGGGGCCCAGTTCAGCGGTTCTGGAGACGGCGGGGCCCAGTTCAGCGGTTCTTGCCTTGAAGGGCCCAGTTCAGCGGTTCTTGAGACGGCGGGGCCCAGTTCAGCGGTTCTTGCCTTGAAGGGCCCAGTTCAGCGGTTCTTGCCTTGAAGGGCCCAGTTCAGCGGTTCTTGAGACGGCGGGGCCCAGTTCAGCGGTTCTTGCCTTGAAGGGCCCAGTTCAGCGGTTCTTGCCTTGAAGGGCCCAGTTCAGCGGTTCTTGAGACGGCGGGGCCCAGTTCAGCGGTTCTTGCCTTGAAGGGCCCAGTTCAGCGGTTCTTGAGACGGCGGGGCCCAGTTCAGCGGTTCTTGCCTTGAAGGGCCCAGTTCAGCGGTTCTTGCCTTGAAGGGCCCAGTTCAGCGGTTCTTGAGACGGCGGGGCCCAGTTCAGCGGTTCTTGCCTTGAAGGGCCCAGTTCAGCGGTTCTTGAGACGGCGGGGCCCAGTTCAGCGGTTCTGGAGACGGCGGGGCCCAGTTCAGCGGTTCTTGCCTTGAAGGGCCCAGTTCAGCGGTTCTTGAGACGGCGGGGCCCAGTTCAGCGGTTCTTGCCTTGAAGGGCCCAGTTCAGCGGTTCTTGCCTTGAAGGGCCCAGTTCAGCGGTTCTTGCCTTGAAGGGCCCAGTTCAGCGGTTCTTGAGACGGCGGGGCCCAGTTCAGCGGTTCTTGCCTTGAAGGGCCCAGTTCAGCGGTTCTTGCCTTGAAGGGCCCAGTTCAGCGGTTCTTGAGACGGCGGGGCCCAGTTCAGCGGTTCTTGCCTTGAAGGGCCCAGTTCAGCGGTTCTTGAGACGGCGGGGCCCAGTTCAGCGGTTCTTGCCTTGAAGGGCCCAGTTCAGCGGTTCTTGCCTTGAAGGGCCCAGTTCAGCGGTTCTTGAGACGGCGGGGCCCAGTTCAGCGGTTCTTGCCTTGAAGGGCCCAGTTCAGCGGTTCTTGAGACGGCGGGGCCCAGTTCAGCGGTTCTTGCCTTGAAGGGCCCAGTTCAGCGGTTCTTGAGACGGCGGGGCCCAGTTCAGCGGTTCTTGCCTTGAAGGGCCCAGTTCAGCGGTTCTTGAGACGGCGGGGCCCAGTTCAGCGGTTTTGGAGACGGCGGGGCCCAGTTCAGCGGTTCTTGCCTTGAAGGGCCCAGTTCAGCGGTTCTTGAGACGGCGGGGCCCAGTTCAGCGGTTCTTGCCTTGAAGGGCCCAGTTCAGCGGTTCTTGCCTTGAAGGGCCCAGTTCAGCGGTTCTTGAGACGGCGGGGCCCAGTTCAGCGGTTCTTGCCTTGAAGGGCCCAGTTCAGCGGTTCTTGAGACGGCGGGGCCCAGTTCAGCGGTTCTTGCCTTGAAGGGCCCAGTTCAGCGGTTCTTGCCTTGAAGGGCCCAGTTCAGCGGTTCTTGAGACGGCGGGGCCCAGTTCAGCGGTTCTTGCCTTGAAGGGCCCAGTTCAGCGGTTCTTGAGACGGCGGGGCCCAGTTCAGCGGTTCTTGCCTTGAAGGGCCCAGTTCAGCGGTTCTTGCCTTGAAGGGCCCAGTTCAGCGGTTCTTGAGACGGCGGGGCCCAGTTCAGCGGTTCTTGAGACGGCGGACGGTCTATGGCCAACTGCTAATTGCCTGGTGGTGCCCTCCTGGGCAGCGGGGATGGTGCTCCTTCACTGCCCACCTGGGCTGTGGGTGGTGGGGCCCTCCTGGCCAGCTGGGCTGGGTCCTCCCTGGGCAGCGGCTATGGGGGTGGTGGGCTCTCCCGGGGCAGCTGTGCCGGTTCCTCCCGGGGCAGCGGCTATGGGGGTTGTGGGCTCCTCCTGGGCAGCAGGCCTGCTGCCTGACCTCTCCAACTTGCTGCCCTTGCCCTCCTTAGTCGTCGGCCTGTGGCCCTTGCCTCCCTTTGGAGCTGTGGCTGGTGACTGTCTCTGGGTGGTGTCCGGGGGGGATGTAGAAGGCGGGCTCCTGCGGCGCCCCTTCCGCCTTCTGCTCCTCTTCCCAGGGGGTGGGCTGGCTGTCCCCTTGCTGCTGGGCGAAGATCCAGACATGCGGGCTGGCGGGCTCCAATACCCCTGCACCCTTGTCAAGGGGGCTGCAGGGCTGGTGGTGGCTGAGGTGCTCTTCTTACCCCGACGAGAAGGAGGGGGGGGCTCAGGGTCAGGAAAGAAGTTAGTAGTGGCGAGGAAGAGCTTCTTGGGACAATGGAGAGTGGTAGGTACAGTGGGAATGGGAGTGGAGGGAGAGGATGTGGTTGTAGGTGAGTCACGTTTGCTGTCTTTGGGTGCAGGTGCCGGAGGGATAGGCTGTCGTGAGGTGGATGGCTGTTGGGTGGGTGGGTGGCTGCGTTTGTGTGGTGTGGAAGAGGGGGTGACAGACACAGTGGGAGAGGACACAGGGGACGTGTAAATGGCAGTGGGGATGGTGACTGCACGTGTGCGGACTGGAGTGGAGGGTGTGCTGGTGATGGAAACACTGGCTGATGGTGAGGTGAATGGAGGTGTGAGTGTAGACGTCACAGGGAGGGAGGAGGGAGACGAGGAGGTGGGGGTCACAGAGGTGGTAGTGACTGTTGGCATGTCTGCATCGGAATGTTGCGTGTGTGAATGTCTGGGTGATCTGTGGTGCTTATGTTTGGATGAGCTTCTCTTGGGTGTTGAGGTGTGTGCAGGCTGGTCTGATGGTGTGGGTGGGACAGGCAGAGGAACAGGAGACTGGGAGGAGGGAGTTAGTAGAGGCAGGCAGGAGACAGGGACAATGGCTGCCGTCAGTGCTGAGGCCAGAGCCTGGAACGATCGCTGATGGGCAGCCTGACCCGAATGAATGCCCTCCAGGTACGCATTGCTGCGATGAACCTCCCTCTCCACCCCCTGGATGGCATTCAAAAGGGTAGTCTGCCCAACAATGAGCGTTCGGAGGAGGTCAATGACCTCCTCACTGAGGGCAGCGGGGGTAACAGGGGCAGGGCCTGAGGTGCCTGGGGCGAAGGAGATGCCCGGCTTCCTGGCAGAGCGGGCACGGGGCGAACGCGGAGGGGCTGCTGGGAGGGCGGAGATGGTGCGCTGGGTGGCGGCTGTACCTGTAATGGCGGGGGGCACGGATGGTGCCACCCCCGCAAGGGAGCCCCCTTCCGAGGACGTGTCCGTGTCGCTGCAGGGTCCAGTCGTCCCCGTCGTGGAGCTCCCCTCGCCCTCCGTCTCACTGGTCCAGTCTGACTCTGTGGCATGGCCCTCCTGGGCCATGTGAGATGCAGCTCCCTCCTGCCCCGATGCCACTTCTCCTCCGCCTGATGATGCTGATGCACACAAGCACAGAAAGACAAACAAAAAGGGGGGGGGAGAGAGAAATAAAGGGATATTGAGTACATGGATCTCCGGTACAGTTAGCGGACATGACAGACACAGATGCCCCCTGCACTAAGTTGCGCACTTGGGGTCCGCTACGCATTCCGTGGAACATGCCCTACACGCCTAGAGTTGTCAACTGCACCCATGGATGACACGGCCCAGGGATGGCTGTACTGACACACTACTGAGGGTGGTGGCTGGGGACACAGGGGCTTACGGGGGTGCCCAGCCTACAGATATCGCCCTGGCCTAGGGGGACCCACAGCCCTCCTCCCCCACCCAGACACCTCCACTGCACGACAACAGAGTAGATGATGCTTGTACTCACCCCCTTGTGTCTGCTGTGCTGCCCTCACGCGCCCATCCAAATCAGGGTAGGCCACCGCCAGGATCCGGAACATCAGGGGGCTCAGTTGACGGCAGGCACCCCGCCTACGTTGGGAGGCCATCCCCAGCAGAGACTCGGCGGTCTTCTTGGTCCCGCGGCGGATGTCCTCCCACCTCTTGCGGCAGTGGGTGCCCCGTTGATGGTGGACCCCCAGGCCCCGGACTTCCTTGGCGATGGCACGCCAAATCCCGATCTTCTCATGGGCGCGGACCTATGTGACACGTACAGGGAGGGAGAAATACCACGTTCAAGTTACTCAGCATTTTCCTTTCCAGTGGCCCAACGCCCCCCATCCCCGCCAGGCCCCCCGCCAGGCCCCCCGCCATGCCCAACATGCACCCCATCCCCGCCAGGCCCCCCGCCAGCCCCAACATGCACCCCATCCCCGCCAGGCCCCCCGCCAGGCCCCCCGCCATGCCCAACATGCCCCCCATCCCCGCCAGGCCCCCCGCCAGGCCCCCCGCCATGCCCAACATGCACCCCATCCCCGCCAGGCCCCCCGCCAGCCCCAACATGCACCCCATCCCCGCCAGGCCCCCCGCCAGGCCCCCCGCCATGCCCAACATGCCCCCCATCCCCGCCAGGCCCCCCGCCAGGCCCCCCGCCATGCCCAACATGCACCCCATCCCCGCCAGGCCCCCCGCCAGCCCCAACATGCACCCCATCCCCGCCAGGCCCCCCGCCAGCCCCAACATGCCCCCCATCCCCGCAAGGCCCCCCGCCAGGCCCCCCGCCATGCCCAACATGCCCCCCATCCCCGCCAGGCCCCCCGCCAGGCCCCCCGCCATGCCCAACATGCACCCCATCCCCACCAGGCCCCCCGCCAGCCCCAACATGCACCCCATCCCCGCCAGGCCCCCCGCCAGGCCCCCCGCCATGCCCAACATGCCCCCCATCCCCGCCAGGCCCCCCGCCAGGCCCCCCGCCATGCCCAACATGCACCCCATCCCCGCCAGGCCCCCCGCCAGCCCCAACATGCACCCCATCCCCGCCAGGTCCCCCGCCAGGCCTCCCGCCATGCCCAACATGCCCCCCATCCCCGCCAGGCCCCCCGCCAGCCCCAACATGCCCCCCATCCCCGCCAGGCCCCCAAGCCAGCCAGTGGCCCCAAATCCAGATAGAATTAAACTCACTTGTTGGTCTGGAGGACCGTAGAGTAGCGCATACTGGGGGAGGACCCCATCCACAAGTTTCTCCAACTCCTCTCCAGTGAAGGCAGGGGCCCTTTCCCCAGTCGCAGCAGCCATTGTCCCTTCCAGACCGAGGTCACAGCAACACTTGCAGTATAGGTCCTCTCCTGTGAAAGTTCAAGTCGCAAGTGGATAAGTAGATAGAAAATGGCGGTCACGTCCGCGGCGGTGCGTACCGCGGCGGTGCGTCCCGCCACCGCCGGCGCCCTTCGCCATTGGCTCCTGAAACCCATAGGCTTCAATGTTAACCAATGCGGCTTCGCGCCGCGGTCTTGGCCCGCCGCCCGCCGCGGTGTGCCACGCCAGCGCATTGACCTCACATCCCATTGTCACACTTCACAGGTCAGGCAGCCGCCATTTCCAGGGCCCACATGGCTCAATTTCAACTGCGTCACACAGGCCTAGGCCTTGCATAGCCACTCATACACGCCATTCACTGCATAGAGAATCGTATACTGTGCTAGCTG
The DNA here is from genome assembly GCF_031143425.1 of Pleurodeles waltl. Lineage (NCBI taxonomy): Eukaryota > Metazoa > Chordata > Amphibia > Caudata > Salamandridae > Pleurodeles > Pleurodeles waltl. The sequence goes on along the minus strand of NC_090449.1, from coordinate 248,321,979 downwards.
TGAGTACGTACCTGTGGGTTGCCTGACTGTGTGCTCCATGTTGTCCTTCCTAGGCACCGTCCGCTGGGTTGGGCGAGGAGACGGATGAATCCTCCCGTGTACCGACCGCTGGTGGACCTGTCGACAATGGAAGAACGCCACATTATCCTGACCTACCGTCTTAACCGTGCCACTATCCATGAACTGTGTGCCCGGCTGGAGCCCGACCTGATGTCCCCCATCCGCCAACCCACAGGGATTCCCCCTCTGGTGCAGGTCATGTCAGTACTCCATTTCTTGGCAAGTGGGTCATTTCAGACAACCGTGGGAATTGCTTCTGGGATGTCTCAGCCCATGTTTTCAAAGGTGTTATCCAGAGTGTTGTCTGCCCTGATGAAATCCGTGAGGAACTACATCATTTTCCCTGAGGTGGGCGAACTGGCTACAGTGAAGGGTGATTTCTACGCCCTTGGACATATTCCCAACGTAATTGGTGCCATTGATGGGACCCATGTGGCTTTGGTTCCCCCAAGAGACAGGGAGCAGGTGTACAGGAACAGAAAAAGTTACCATTCAATGAACATCCAGGTGGTGTGTTTGGCTGACCAGTACATCTCGCATGTAAATGCCAAATTCCCTGGGTCAGTGCATGACGCCTACATCCTCAGGAATAGCAGCATCCCTTACGTGATGGAACAGCTACAGAGACACCGTGTATGGCTAGTGGGGGACTCTGGGTACCCCAACCTGTCGTGGCTACTGACCCCAGTAAGGAATCCCCGGACCAGGGCAGAGGAACGGTACAATGAGGCCCATGGGCGTACTAGGAGGGTGATCGAACGCACCTTTGGCCTCCTAAAGGCCAGGTTTCGCTGCCTGCATATGACCGGTGGATCCCTAATGTACTCACCTAAGAAGGTGTGTCACATCATCGTGGCCTGCTGCATGCTTCACAACCTGGCTTTGCGCCGCCAGGTGCCTTTCCTGCAGGAGGATGGTCGAGACGGTGGTGTTGTGGCAGCGGTGGAACCTGAGGAGAGTGACGAGGAGGAAGACGACGGGGCTGAAACAGACAACAGGGACAGAATCATTGAACAGTACTTCCAATAGGACACAGGTAACATTTCAAAGATAATTTAGTAAAAGTTAACTACTCTGCAGCATCTCTGCTGCCTGTCTATTTGCCCCAGTGTATGATGACTGAGTTTTGGCTTTTCCCTCCCTATTTCAGATCTGGGGTCCCCACTACGAGTCCTGTGCTTCGTTTCCCCATGGACTACAGCTTTGTGGCAGCTGTTTGTTGACTTCACCATGTACAAGGACATATTTGCACTGTCATGTCAATTACAATCTATTGAAATCACAGCCAGACTCCTGATATTTTGGTGCAAAATAGGTGTTTATTGAAGTGCTCAAAATGGGATGGGTGGTTTCAAGTGGGTGGGGGCTATGGTGAAGGAATGTCCATGGCAGAGTCCAGAGTAACAGTCACACAGGTGCATTGTCCAGAGGCCTGTGGAGAGATGGAGCATGGGCAGTTCGAGGATGGACAGGGTGACAATGTGGGACAGTGGGATGACATCAGGTGGTATCCATTGCTGGCGGGGGTCTTGACATCCTACTCTGTCTTGCGAGATCTCAGGGCCCTCTTGCGGGGTGGTTCTTCTCCTGCAGGAGGTGGGGGTCTGGTGGGCTGCTGCTGTGCGGGGGCCTCCTGTCCACTAGCGCCGGCGGAGGTGGATGGCTGTTCTTGGTCCCGGCTAGTGGCAGGGGCCCTTGGGTGTTGTTCAGTGTCCGCCCTGCTGTTTACGAGGTCCTGCAGCAGCCCTACCATGGTAACCAGGGTGGTGTTGATGGCTCGGATGTCCTCCCTGTACCCCCGATAGTGTTCCTCCTGCAGCACCTGGATCTCCTGGAACCGGGCCAGTACCGTCGCCATCGTCTCCTGGGAGCGGTTGTATGCTCCCATGATGGTGGTGAGGACCTCGTGGAGAGTGGGTTCCCTGGGCCTCTCCTCCCCCCCCTGTCGCACAGCTGCCCGCCGAGTTGCCCTGTTTCCCTGGGCCTCTGCCCCCTGGCCGGTGTGCCCACTACCACTGCCCCCAGGTCCCTGTTGTTGTTGGGGTGGTGGGTTATCCTGGGTGCCCTGTAGTGGTAGACACACCGCAGATTGACGCGCCCTGGAGACAGAGGCATGGGCCCGCTGGGTGGGAGCTGTGCTGGTGTTCCCAGAGGGGTTAGGGTCTATAGTGGCCTGTGCCTGTGTGAGGGGAACCGACTGTCCAGAGGTCCCCGATGGTCCGGGCTGGTCATCGGTGTCCAGATCGACAGAGCTGCTGTCATCGCTGACGGCCTCTTGGGTGGGGGGTGTGGATAATTCTGGCCCCTCCGCCGCGGTGTGTTGACGGTCGGGTCCTGCAGGGGTATAGAGGTATGGTTATAGTTTCAATGTGTGGCATATGGGTGTATCTGTGGGTTCCCGTGTCCCCAAGTGCTGGCATTCGTGTGTGGGGGCTTTGGTGAGGGTGGCTTGTGGGGGGGATGTGTATATGCATTGGGCATGCTTTGGTGATGGGTGTCCATGCTTAGTGGACGCATGCAGGCCTAGGTTTTGGGATGTGTGGGTTGTGATGGTGAGACATTGGCGGGGAATAGGTGTGCTGGGGGTGGGGGTGAGGATGGTGGTGGGGGTGAGGATGGTGGTGGGGGTGAGGGTGGGGGTGAGGATGGTGGTGGGGGTGAGGGTGGGGGTGAGGATGGGGGTGGGGGTGAGGGTGGGGTTCGAGGATGGGGGTGAGGGTTGGGGTCTGATTTGGCATGCAGGTGGGGGGGAAGCAGTATTGAAGCTTCAACTTACCAGTATCCATTCCTCCGCCGACTCCTGCGAGGCCGTCAGGATGCAGGATGTTCAAGACTTCCTCCTCCCATGATGTGAATTGTGGGGGTTGAGGTGGGGGTCCTCCGCCAGTCTTCTGCACGGCGATGTTGTGCCTGGATACCATGGAACGCACCTTCCCCCGTAGGTCGTTCCATCGCTTCCTGATGTCTTCCCGATTTCTGGGGTGCTGTCCCACTGCGTTCACCCTGTCGACAATCCTCTGCCATAGCTCCGTCCTCCGGGCAATGCTGGTGTATTGGACCTGTGTGCCGAACAGCTGGGGCTCTACACGAACGATTTCCTCCACCATAACCCTGAGTTCTTCGTCTGTGAAGCGGGGTTGTCTTTGGGGTGCCATGGGGTGGGGTGTATGATGTGTGGGGTGGAGTATGTGTATTTAAGTGAGTTGAGTGTGGTGGTGTGTGTTGTTTTGTGTGTGGATAGTGTGTGGGTGATGGTGTTGAGTGGCTGTGGCTGTTATGTTTTGGATGCTGGTGTCTCGCTCTTGCCTTCTTTACGATTTTGTAAGCGTAGGGGTTTGTGGGTGATGTGGGTGGGTGTTTTATATTGTATTGTGTGTGTGGGAGTGGTGTGTGTATGTGTATCAGGTGTGTGGGATTCAAATCGTCCAATGTGGGTGAGTTTTGTTCGTTGGTGTGTATTCTGACCGCGCCGGTGTGTCCCGCCAATGGAATACCGCGTTTGAATGACCGCCGCGTGGATTCGTGGGTCGTAATGGGATGGGCGTATTTCTGTTGGCGTGGCGGTGGAGGTTTGGTCACCTCCACCTTTCCGCCGACCGCTGGTCTGGCGGTCTGTTGTGGCGGTCGGATTTTCGGAGGTTTGCCTTCTGCGGGTCAGAATGACCGTGGCGGGTTTCCGCGACCGCGGCGGGATTATGGAGGATTTCTGACCGGCGGTAGGCGCCTTTTACCGCCGAGGTCAGAATGACCACCTATGTGTCTGCCTATGCACATGTACACATGTCCATACACCCACACGATTGCCCAATCCTTCACTACTGCACATTTAATTGAACCATAATACACTCCACCTTTCACACATTGGTATACCATTGGACTCACCTGTTCCTCTGGTGCACCATATATCTGTCCATACAGGACAAGCTTGTCCAGCTCTTCTGGAGTGAAGGCTTGGGCCCTATCACCTGCTGGATGTGGCATGGTAGCTCCCAGAGGCAGTACACAGCAGCTCAGGTAGTGGAGGCCTTGCTGGCATCAGAGTCAGGAGTCAAGCGAGGGACTGTGCAGAAGATGGTGGTCACGGCTGCCATGTACAGGGCCGTCACAGCCAGCGGACTTCGCCATTGGCCCAAGTCCACCAAAGACAGCAATGTGTTCCAATGGCAATGTCCACCATGGTTGTAACTGCCTACTGCCATGACAACATCGGTCGGCGGAGCTAGGTCACTTCCTCATATGCAGTACATGAGGTCAGGCAGCTGCCATTTTGAGGCAATTATATGTATAGGAAAGTAATGGCAGGTGCGTCACATACCATTATCGATATTTAGCAAACATGTTTTGAGTACTGCCTTCATATTTATTAGATGAATGTGCATGTGAGTAGTAACAGCTGTTTAAAAGAGGTATGGCTGGTAATGGAAATTAAATTCTATTCACAAGATCCTATTTGTGACAGTGCAGTATAGGTGCAGCAAATATGTTTCACATGTAAACTAGGTAGGACTATCAAACACTGCCAGTCACATATATATGCATGTACGGTATGTCTGAGGGTTTAGGGAATCTGCATCAAAGGGAACAGTCATAGAATGCACAGCAATGTGCTATACATCAAATGTCATGTTTCATCTGCCATCATTTAGAGATTTGTGTGACTACTATATGAACTTATTCATTACGTGTACATTGTAAAATTCACCTAAATCTGTTTTTATTATACATATTTACCCTGGCATGAGGCGAAGAAGACAACCTCCAGTATACCGGCCAATAGTAAACCTGTCCGCATGGAAGAGAGACATATTGTACAAATATATCACCTGAATAGGCATACAATCATGGATCTATGACATCCGTTGGAGCCAGATCTGATGCCTGCTATTTGCAATCCCAATAGCATACCTCTCATCATTCAAGTCATGTCAGTGCTACACTTCCTGGCCACTGGGTCATTTCAGAATACAGTGACCCTAACAACAGGGATGTCTCAGCCCATGTTTAGTCTGGTTTTGAAGGCTGTGCTGTCTGCATTGTTGAAACACCTGGACACCTACATCAGGTTTCCCCAACATGTGGATTTGGCCTATTTAAAGGCAGAGTATTATGTGTTGGGACACATTCCACTTGTGGTTGGAGTCAAACATGGCACCCATGTAGCTTTGGTTCCCCCCAGTGCCAATGAACAGGTATAGAGGAACAGGAAAAACTACCACTCTATCAAAGTCCAAGTGGTGTGTTTGGAAGACCAGTACATTTCAAAAGTATGTGCAAAGTATCCTGGATAAGTCCATGATTCCTTCATCATACAGAATAACAACATCCTACTGGTGATGACACAACTTTACACAGAGGGGGCCTGGCTGGTTGGTAAGTCACATATGACATGTGTCTCTGCAACGTTTTTCTCCTGCTATCACAAATGTCCATGTCCAAGTTATATGTTTGTGTTGTTCATATACCATTCATACCAGATGAGGTGGGGAGCCAGCAGAACCTGTGGGTGGAAATACAGATTTGCCAAGTGAGGATGAGCCTGATGAAGAAGAAGCCGGAGACAACAGGGCAGATCTCATCAATTGGTATTTCAACTGACTAAAGGTATGTGATGTATTGTTAGAAGTGAGATTCCATTTTGAAGTCTATAACTGATGCCTGGCATGTCACCTTCTATTTACCATAATTTGTGAGGTGTTAGGTTGCTGTAATGCCAATTACTCAGGTATGCATGCAGATTGTTAGTTGGTATTGTGTACTGAACAGTGTGGTATACAGTGTCATGTTTTGTTACTGCACAAACGAAAGCACACTTGTACAAACAATTTGTCAGAAGAGATGTATATTTACAATTATGCCCTATCCTTTTTCTTTGACAATCACAGATTTGCTGAGTTTCTGTTTGGCTCATCCTCAATGGCAAATCACAGAAACTGTCGGAGGCAGATGGGATTTGCAGGCAGACATGAGAAGTGGACATGGATGAAATCAGGTACTGATTAGCATGAGTATGTGGAGTGTCACTTATATGGCCAAACTGTCAAGACACTGGGATGGAAGTGTGTTTTTCCTACAACAATACCTGTTTGGTACTGGAGGTGGTCAAATGGTGCCATGTGTGTGTCCATATGTGTCGGACACATGTGGAACCAGAGCCTCTACCATCATATTGGTTTCTGTTGTATGTGACCTACCTTGTACAATGCTGTTTTAATGCATTGCAGTTCAATGTACATGTCTCTGGGGCTGACATAGGTGAGTGGCAAGCCTACAGGTACCAGTCCATAGTAAGTGAAAGGTTCCAGGGCTGGGGACATCAGTACTGATCTCTGTCTGTATCATGGGCTATGATTATTAGGAAACTAAGTTGTGGGTATGTGATAAGGCTTTACCTGGTGATACAAAGGACCAATCTGTGTGTGTTGGAAAATGGGTTATTGGTAGGGCAGGTAGGTACCTACACCTAGCAACAAGCCACTAACCTCCACATAGGTACAGTTAGGTCTCAGTAAATTAATCCCAGCTCAACCCTTGGTAGCTTGGCAACGAGCGTCAAGGCTTAACTTAGGAGACAAAGGGCCTGATTCTAACTTTGGAGGACGGTGTTAAACCGTCCCAAAAGTGGCGGATATACCACCTACCGTATTACGAGTCCATTATATCCTATGGAACTCGTAATACGGTAGGTGGTATATCCGCCACTTTTGGGACGGTTTAACACCATCCTCCAAAGTTAGAATCACGCCCAAAGTGTAAAGCATTCAAATATCACAAAACAGTAATTAAATAAAACACAGGAAACAGTTTAAAAATCCAAAACCAATTTATAAAAATAGTTTATATTTTTATCTTTAAAATGACACAAAAACGATTAAAATCGGTTCAGGGGAACCGGAGATATGAATTTTTAAAGAATTATTACTTTTCTAGCGCTTAGAAACAAAAAGCGCCAATTGGGTCATCTGGTTGCACCTCGACCGGGGCAAAGTCAAACTTTCAGGCCGACCGCGATGGAGCCCTGCTCGGCTACAGGTCGCGGGAGGCCTCGGTTAAAAAGTTACCTTCTGACTTAGGCCCTCATTCCGAGCCTGGCGGGCGGCGGAGGCCGCCCGCCAGGCTTCCCCCCTCCGAAATACCGCTCCGCGGTCGTAAGACCGCGGAGGGTATTCCGAGTTTTCCCCTGGGCTGGCGGGCGGTCTTCACAAGACCGCCCGCCAGCCCAGGGGAAAACTCCCTTCCCACGATGACGCCGGCTCGTAATAGAGCCGGCGGAGTGGGAAGGTGCGACGGGTGCAGTTGCACCCGTCGCGTATTTCAGTGTCTGCTTTGCAGACACTGAAATACTTTTAGGGGCCCTCTTACGGGGGCCCCGCGACTCCCCCTCCCGCCATCCGGTTCCCGGCGGGAGAACCGCCAGGAACTGGATGGCGGGAGGAGGAGTCGGAATCCCCATGCCGGCGCAGCATGCTGCGCCGGCTTGGAGGATTCCTTTGGGGCAGCGGGAAAACGGCGGGAGACCGCCGGTTTCCCTTCTCTGACCGCGGCTGAGCCGCCGCGGTCAGAATGCCCCGCGGGGCACCGCCGGCCTGTCGGCGGTGCCACCGCGTCCCACGGCCCTGGCGGACTTGTTCCGCCAGGGTCGTAATGACCCCCTTAGTCTTTATTTTGAAGTTTTTCTTCACCGGGACGAACCTGCCAGTTGAATCCGACCTCCTGGAGCCCTTGTCCGGATACGCGATGTGGGTTTCCTCGGTGGAGACTTTTACCTTCGGACTTAGTCGTTTTTTCGAGATGAAAATCCTTCGACCGGGGTAAACCTGGATCTTGATCCGACGTCCATGGAGCCCTTCTCGGATACGATGGCTGGGAGGTCCCGGTCAACTTTTTACGTTCGGACTTAGTCTCTTTTTTGGATGTTTTTCTTTACCGGGACGAACCACGAAGTCAGGCCGGGTCGCGGTTGAGGCAAGCCGGCTAGAATTTCCGCGGCGGGTCGGTCCCTCTCTGGAGCTTTTTTCCAAAAATTCTCAAATCTTTTCCAAACTTCTGGGGCTTCACCCAGATGTTCTTTTAAGGTTCTTTTGGGGTCCACAGCTCACCCCAGGGGTCCAGAAGTTCTGTGATGGTCCTTGGGGGGTGCGGACTTCAACTCCCAGAATGCACCTGGCGCAAACTCCTTTTTGGCCACTGAACAGTGGTCAGCTGGTCGCTTTCTTCAGGAGTTGGTGCAGGGGACTCCGGTTAGCAATTTTTCACCTGTAGCAAACAGGGAGTCCCTCCTTGAACCAGTTGAAGCCAGGCAAAGTCCTTCTTGTGGTGAAGCCCAAGTGTGCAGCTGGTGCAGTCCTTCTGAGTGCAGGGTCCAGGTGCAGGCCAGGGGTCCAGCAGGGCAGTCCTTGTTCTTCTTTAGTTCCTTTCTTGTTGAATTCTGGAGGGGATCTGAGGTGTGGGTGCAGGTCTGCCAGTTTTATCCTTGCTCCTGGGTGAAAAGCAGGGGGGCCCTGGTTCTCCAATCAGGGACAGGGTCGTCCCCCTGTGATGACCACTTCCTGGGAAGTGTGGCAAAAATCCATCCCAGAAGGCAACAGTCTCTAAAAATCCAACATGGATGAATCTGATTTTTGGAGGTTACATCTGGCTGAGCCCACCCACTGGTGTGGCTAAAAATCATAAACACACCCCTCTCCTGCCCTCTCCTAATCTAATCAAGGGGGCACCTAATTGTCTGGGGTTGCAGGATGTGGGGGTGTTGCTGGGTGCTGCAAATGTCCTTCTCTGCCTTTGAAGACCAGTTTGTCAGCCCTCCCCCTTCCTGCCTCACCATCTGCTGAGGGGAGATTCTCTCCCCCAAGCACATTCCTTTGTGTGAAGCCAGGCCACTTCACACCTAATCAAGGCAGCCTGGCAGAAGCTGCTGCAGGCTGGCCAATCAGAGCACAGCAGCAAAAACAATGCAGAGCTGAAATTGGCAACTTTTTAGGTAAAGTCTAAACTTTTTACCTGAACAAGTTATATTAAATTCAACAACTGGAAGTTGTGGGATCTATTACAACAATCAATTTGATACCAAATTCTTGGTATGTAACATTTAAGGAGACTTTAAAATTTAAAATAAAGTCTGCCCATTCTAGCCTATGAAGGCCATTTACTTCTATAAGGGAAAAACGAATTTGGCTGTTTTTACCTCACCAGGGCTTATAAATCTATTTTTATAAAGTCCCTGCTTATAGTTACATGGCACCCAGCCCTAGGGGCACATAGGGCACACCTTAGGGGTGACTTATATGTAAAAATAAGGTAGTTTAAGACTTTGGAAGTACCTTTAATTCCAAAGTCGAATTTGCATATAACTTTAATTTAAAAGCAGCCAGCAAGGCAGGCCTGCCTTTAAAATGACACTGGGCACCTCAGCAGTGCACCTAGGTGTGCATCACCTATGCTGTGGTCCCTAAACCTACATGCCCTACCATATACTAGGGACTTATAGGTAGGTTGACTTAGCCAATTATAATTAGCCTAATTTGCATATCCATTTTACACAGAGCACAGGCCCTGGGACTGGTTAGCAGTACCCAGGGCACCATCAGAGTCAGGAAAACACCAGCATAAAGTGGAAAATGGGGGCAAAAAGTTAGGGGGCCTCTGCAATCAGCCCTGTTTTCCCACACAACCCCCCCCCAGCCCACACGCCCAGGAGACTCAGCCCAACCCTGGGAGAGTCTTCCTGGCTTGTTAGGCGAGGAAGACAGTGAAGAAAACTGGCTGTCCCTTTGCAGGGCCTACTCTGCCTTACATCCTCCTGTCAGGGTCACTCCCTCTGGGTAGTGAAGCCATCCCAACAGTAAAAGGACCCAATTCAAACTGAAACTTCCCTCTAGGGGGGTCTTCCTCCTCTCTCTCTGCCAACTTGGGTAGTGAGGTGCCCACCTCCCCTACTCCAAACTTTGCTAGGGCAACACCTAGCTTACCCAAAGAGGTCACCCAACACTTGAGCAACCCCACCATGACCAATAGGGTCAGGGGGCCTACTTTGCTATTGGCCCTGGGGTCTGCCTCCCACGCCAAGTACAGTGCTGCCAGGAAGGCTAGCACCCAGCAGAGGCTACTGACAGCTGTCAGTACCCAGAACCACACCCTAAGCTCTCCACTGAGAGGTGGCTGAGCTGCTTTAGGGGCAATTGTGAGGTCCTGGCACCCCTCTTGCTGTCTAGAGTGGGGGGCTACCACTTCCTGTGGCAGACACCCTCCTTCCACTCTCCCTTCTGTCAGTGCAGGGGCAACACCTTGCATCTGGACAGCTGCCTGACTACTCAGGACTTCCTTGGGGTCAGGGGAGGCCTCACCAGTGCCAACTCTGGGCTTCCCCCCTACTGGGGCAGAAGGCCTTTGGCTCCCTGGAACTCTCTTTAAGAGTGGCCTACCCTTCCTTTTCTTCTTTCCTTTTCTTGGGGACCCCTGTCTCCTAACTGTAGGGACTGACTCCCCAGGACTTTGGGTTGGGCGGGCGCCCTGGGCGACCACCCCATCTGTGACCAGACTCACCTCTGGGAGGTCATTGCCCAGGATACAATCTAGGGGAAGGTCAGCACTGACTACCACTCTAACCCAGTCAAGGATACCCTCCCTCTCTAGGGGCACTATGGCTACAGGTTTGGAGGTGACCTCCCCTGTGGCTATCCTGACTTTCTTTGTCTTTCCTGGGACATACATGTCTGGGGTCACTATCCGATCACTCACTATAGTGTGACTGGCACAGGTGTCTCTCAGGCCAGTGGTAGGGATCCCATTCACCTGAATGGGGTGGAAGTGCCTACTTCCACCCTCAGGGATCACCAGCTTACCATCTGGTCCTGTCTCCCAGCTCAATGCTAGGAGGACTTCATCATCTGAGGAATCCTCCTCTATGGCTACACTGGACAGCCCAGTGCTAACCACCTTCTTTGGACAGGCTGCATCTCCTCTGAAGTGACCTGTCTGCTGACAGTCAAAGCAAGCCCTACTGTCCAAGAGTTTTTTTAACCCTGGGTCTCCCTGTCTCTGCTTGTCAGAGTGGGAGTGGGATTTACTCTCCTCCTTCTTAGGGTTCTGGGGTACAGAGGGAGTCTCTGTGGTGGGCTTACCACCTCCCTCCTTAGGTTTTTGGGGACCTGTCCCCCCCCTTCTTGGAGTCTCCCCCCTGGGACTTGACAACCACCCTGGTTCTCAACCACTCATCAGCTGCCTCCCCTAGCTCTCTAGGGTTGGTCTGCTTAGAGTCCACTAGATGCTGGCGTAACCTTTCTTGGGTACAATTGGTCAAGATGTGCTCTCTCATGATCAGATTGTATAACCCCTCATAAGTATCTACTTTGTTACCAATAATCCAGCCCTCTAGTGCCTTTAGTGAAATGTCCACAAAGTCAACCCAAGACTGGGTACTGACCTTCTGGGTGTCCCTGAAATTCATTCTATATTGCTCTGGGGTCAGACCAAACTTCTTGGCTAAGCACCTCTTCATACTAGGGTATGGATCTGCCTCCTCCCCCCTTAAGGTCAGAAGCCTATCCCTCCCTGAGTTGGGGACCAACTCCCACAAAAGGGAACCCCAGTATTGAGGCCTAACCCTTCTCATTTGGAGTGCCCTCTCAAAGGCCCCCAGCCACTTATCTATGTCATCCCCCTCTACATAAGCAGGAACTACCCTCTTGGGTAATCTGGGGTAAACTCCCCCACCCATGGACACCTCAGCTTCTTTATCGCTGCTTCCATCTCTTTTCTCTTTGTATGCCCACTTTTTCTTTTCTAGGGCCAGCATCTCTGCTTCCAAAGCTATGTATGCTAGCTGGGCCTCCAGCTCTCTTTCTCTGATGGATGGGTTCTCTCCTCCTTGAAAGGACCCCCTTCCCACCACTAGCTTTGGATCTGCCCCTAGTGACTGTATTTACTGAGGACCGTTCTTCCTCATCCTCACTTGGGCTCAGATGCCTTCCCTCCCCTGAGTGGTTAGAGCTTGCATCCTCCCTTCTTTCTCCCTCCTCTGGAGCTTCTTCTGACTCTACCTCTTGGGCCTCAGCCCATGCTGTCAGGGATGTGATCAGGATTTGCTTCCTGAGATCAGTGGTTGCAGGCAACCCTCTTTCAATACACAACCCCCTAAGCTGGACTACTGTCAGTGTGGGTAGGTTAGCCAGATCAAGCTCCATGGTTCCCTAGTTTTGTGTCAACAAAAACTTTTTGCAAAAATTGGAAACAAGAATTTAGAAAAATTACAAAAATTCAATAATTGAAATGAATCCAAATTAAAAATTAAAAACAATTTTTGCACTAGGACAATTTAAAGGATTTTTAATTTGTTTTACCTAAAACTGTAACGTGATATTGAACACAAGTACAGGATCCCGTCGCTGCTTCCAATTATGTTGGAAAATGGGTTATTGGTAGGGCAGGTAGGTACCTACACCTAGCAACAAGCCACTAACCTCCACATAGGTACAGTTAGGTCTCAGTAAATTAATCCCAGCTCAACCCTTGGTAGCTTGGCAACGAGCGTCAAGGCTTAACTTAGGAGACAAAGTGTAAAGCATTCAAATATCACAAAACAGTAATTAAATAAAACACAGGAAACAGTTTAAAAATCCAAAACCAATTTATAAAAATAGTTTATATTTTTATATTTAAAATGACACAAAAACGATTAAAATCGGTTCAGGGGAACCGGAGATATGAATTATTAAAGAATTATTACTTTTCTAGCGCTTAGAAACAAAAAGCGCCAATCGGGTCATCTGGTTGCACCTCGACCGGGGCAAAGTCAAACTTTCAGGCCGACCGCGATGGAGCCCTGCTCGGCTACAGGTCGCGGGAGGCCTCGGTTAAAAAGTTACCTTCTGACTTAGTCTTTATTTTGAAGTTTTTCTTCACCGGGACGAACCTGCCAGTTGAATCCGACCTCCTGGAGCCCTTGTCCGGATACGCGATGTGGGTTTCCTAGGTGGAGACTTTTACCTTCGGACTTAGTCGTTTTTTCGAGATGAAAATCCTTCGACCGGGGTAAACCTGGATCTTGATCCGACTTCCATGGAGCCCTTCTCGGATACGATGGCTGGGAGGTCCCGGTCAACTTTTTACGTTCGGACTTAGTCTCTTTTTTGGATGTTTTTCTTTACCGGGACGAACCACGAAGTCAGGCCGGGTCGCGGTTGAGGCAAGCCGGCTAGAATTTCCGCGGCGGGTCGGTCCCTCTCTGGAGCTTTTTTCCAAAAATTCTCAAATCTTTTCCAAACTTCTGGGGCTTCACCCAGATGTTCTTTTAAGGTTCTTTTGGGGTCCACAGCTCACCCCAAGGGTCCAGAAGTTCTGTGATGGTCCTTGGGGGGTGCGGACTTCAACTCCCAGAATGCACCTGGCGCAAACTCCTTTTTGGCCACTGGACAGTGGTCAGCTGGTCGCTTTCTTCAGGAGTTGGTGCAGGGGACTCTGGTTAGCAATTTTTCACCTGTAGCAAACAGGGAGTCCCTCCTTGAACCAGTTGAAGCCAGGCAAAGTCCTTCTTGTGGTGAAGCCCAAGTGTGCAGCTGGTGCAGTCCTTCTGAGTGCAGGGTCCAGGTGCAGGCCAGGGGTCCAGCAGGGCAGTCCTTGTTCTTCTTTAGTTCCTTTCTTGTTGAATTCTGGAGGGGATCTGAGGTGTGGGTGCAGGTCTGCCAGTTTTATCCTTGCTCCTGGGTGAAAAGCAGGGGGGCCCTGGTTCTCCAATCAGGGACAGGGTCGTCCCCCTGTGATGACCACTTCCTGGGAAGTGTGGCAAAAATCCATCCCAGAAGGCAACAGTCTCTAAAAATCCAACATGGATGAATCTGATTTTTGGAGGTTACATCTGGCTGAGCCCACCCACTGGTGTGGCTAAAAATCATAAACACACCCCTCTCCTGCCCTCTCCTAAGCTAATCAAGGGGGCACCTAATTGTCTGGGGTTGCAGGATGTGGGGGTGTTGCTGGGTGCTGCAAATGTCCTTCTCTGCCTTTGAAGACCAGTTTGTCAGCCCTCCCCCTTCCTGCCTCACCATCTGCTGAGGGGAGATTCTCTCCCCCAAGCACATTCCTTTGTGTGAAGCCAGGCCACTTCACACCTAATCAAGGCAGCCTGGCAGAAGCTGCTGCAGGCTGGCCAATCAGAGCACAGCAGCAAAAACAATGCAGAGCTGAAATTGGCAACTTTTTAGGTAAAGTCTAAACTTTTTACCTGAACAAGTTATATTAAATCCAACAACTGGAAGTTGTGGGATTTATTACAACAATCAATTTGATACCAAATTCTTGGTATGTAACATTTAAGGAGACTTTAAAATTTAAAATAAAGTCTGCCCATTCTAGCCTATGAAGGCCATTTACTTCTATGAGGGAAAAACGAATTTGGCTGTTTTTACCTCACCAGGGCTTATAAATCTATTTTTATAAAGTCCCTGCTTATAGTTACATGGCACCCAGCCCTAGGGGCACATAGGGCACACCTTAGGGGTGACTTATATGTAAAAATAAGGTAGTTTAAGACTTTGGAAGTACCTTTAATTCCAAAGTCGAATTTGCATATAACTTTAATTTAAAAGCAGCCAGCAAGGCAGGCCTGCCTTTAAAATGACACTGGGCACCTCAGCAGTGCACCTAGGTGTGCATCACCTATGCTGTGGTCCCTAAACCTACATGCCCTACCATATACTAGGGACTTATAGGTAGGTTGACTTAGCCAATTATAATTAGCCTAATTTGCATATCCATTTTACACAGAGCACAGGCCCTGGGACTGGTTAGCAGTACCCAGGGCACCATCAGAGTCAGGAAAACACCAGCATAAAGTGGAAAATGGGGGCAAAAAGTTAGGGGGCCTCTGCACTCAGCCCTGTTTTCCCACAGTGTGCCTCCTGGCTTTTAGAAAGACTGACAAATCCCTAACTTCTGTATCCTGTGGGTTATTAGTGCATGCCACCTATGCTGACATTCAGAAGTCACCAGTAGCACTACTCCATCTACTGATTGTACGTCTACAAATAAATGTATGGAGATGTACAAAACAGCTGATTTGGGTCATGTCTATGTTACAATCCCAATGTAATGAGTCTCCTGGTTATAGATTACACATGTGATGTCCATAACAAAGGTTGTACAATACAGAGGGACATATTGGGGCAAGAGGTGTCATATATGACAGTTGTACATGGTTGATACATGACCCTTACACAGTACCTGTGTTTAAGTTGTATTTATTGGGGAGTGCAAAACAATATGTGTGAATTGAAACTGAGATAACAGAAAGTAAATAGTGAATGGTTCAGTAATGGTGGGTGCAATCATTAGGGGAGCTGCTACACCATTTGTACACACAAGTCCAGTGTCCTTGCACCATCTGAAAATGGAGTTGATTATAAGTACAGTCAACAGGGTGTATCTGTGGCACACAAGGGAAAACAATCAGGAGAGGTTCACTTCCTGGCAGGGGTTTTGGTCTTGGCATCTGCTCCTCCTGGATGTCTGTGTTTATGTCCTCGTTTGCAGGGGGGTTCATCTGCTACAAAGGGTGGGGTGTCTGAGGCATGTTGTTCCCCTGGCAGGGCCTCCATTCCACTAGCAGCCACAGTTGTTGAAGGGGCTGATGACTCATTACTAGTGACAGAGGCCTGAAGTTGTGTGGCAGACCTACTCAGGGTAGTGTTGATGTCCCTCAGTATCCCAGTAATGGAAGACAGGATTAAATCTTGTGCCTACCACTTCTGCATGGCTTCCTGGTGGTTGTCCCGCTGCAGCTGTTGGATTTCCCCTATCATGGTGGGTACCTGGCCCATCATTCCTTGGGAATTTTGGTAATCACCCAAGACTTTGGGAGATGGTTTCCTGGTCAGTATTGTCCCTTTGAGTCCCCATCCTCTGGCCCACACCATATACCCCCCACGTACCCTAACCCCACAGACTGTGCCCCTTGTACAGTGTGCCACTCCTAGTTGTAGCAGGTCGATCACTGACAGGGGGGACAAGAAGAGACTTGGGTACCTGTACTGGGGGCACACAATGGAAGAAACAGTCCTTGGGACACAGGTTTGGGGGCAAGTGGTTGCCTGTGATGTAGATGCAACAGGGCTGGGAGGAGTTAATATGGGCAGGGAAAGGCTGGCAGTTGTTGACTGACCAGGTGTCCCTGATGGGCCATCTTCGTCGTCGATGTCCAAACATCCAGGGGTGTTGTTGTCATTGGGGCCTTTATCCTGAGGGGTTGTAGCATTCTCTGGTATCCTCTCCATGGTGACAATGGCAAGGTTACCTGTGGGAGAAGTGGAACACACATTTGCTGTAAATGATACAACAAGTTATGTTTAAGTTTGAGTAGTTGTGATGTTGTGTGAGGTGCACACACTGTCTTAAAATGATCCCCAGAAATGGTAATGACAGCTGCTAACAATTCTCAGTTTGAACAAAATGACACTCAGTTATTTCAATACCATACACCATGCTCAGAAATATTACACTATGTTGGTAGTTATATGACTGCTGATCCCCTCTTATGTTGTCTACTAATGACATGGGTGATAACTTTTTTGCCTAGTGAAGTATATGGCATGATACATGGCACTAAAAAATGAACAATGCACAATAGTGTCAGAGTAGGGACACAGTATAGGAGTCTGAAATTGACATTGACCTCTATCTGGATGTAATGCATGTGCATCAACTTTGGCATCTAGATTTCCCCCCCAGGTGAGTCAATTTAGATCTTTAGAATCTTCTTTCTAAGGGCAGTTTGATTAGCACTCAGCTGTAGCTGTGTCTTGCTTGTAATGGTAGCGGGACTGGGCCATTGCATTGCTGTCAGTTCCAAAAATGTTTTGACAGTGGTACGTTCATGATTGGTTACATTGGTTGCTAGTTTCACATGCAGTGCATCTCAAATTTGATGCACTATTCTGGTTTTCCTTGTGGTGGAATATTGCCTTCTAGTTGTAGTGCTATCATT
Source organism: Pleurodeles waltl (assembly GCF_031143425.1). Lineage (NCBI taxonomy): Eukaryota > Metazoa > Chordata > Amphibia > Caudata > Salamandridae > Pleurodeles > Pleurodeles waltl. The sequence continues at coordinate 248,304,947 of NC_090449.1, read as the reverse complement.
TCCCAGGACTTAACATGCCATTTCCAAGGGCTGTGGACCGAGGTGGGTTTAATGGACATATGACATGCAAGAGAGGCGTATTTGTACATTTGGCACAGAGGGGTGGAGGTTGATTTGGTAAATGAGGTGGGAAAATGGAGTGCAAGAGCATGCTAGGCAAAACATTTAGGTGACATGAATGTTGTAGGGACTTACCCGACTCCACTCCCCCAGGTATTCTTGTCAGGCCCTCAGGATGCAGGATGTCCAAGATCTTCTCCTCCCAAGATTTGAAAGTAGGGGGAGGAGATGGGGGTCCATCGCCAGTTTTGAGTACCGCAGCTGGGGGCTTGGATGCCTTGAAATGTACGTTCCTCCTGAGGTCATTCCACCTCTACCTGATGTAATCTCTTGTGCTTGGATAGCTGCCTACAGGATTGACCCTGTTGACTATTCTTTGCCATAACTCCATTTTCTTGGTCATTGATGTTTGCTGGACCTGTGCTCCGAAAAGGTTTGACTCTACCCTGACAATTTTGTCCACTATCACTCATCATCTGTGAAACGTGTGTGTTTTTGTGGGGATATGGTAGTGGTGGTAAAGACGGTGAGGTAGTGTAATATAAAAGAGGTGGAAGGAAACATTAGCGATGAGGTGTGGGTGCTGTGATGTGGGTGGGTTACGGTTGTTTTGTATTGTGTGTGATAGTAAATTGTGTGTTGTGTATTTTGTGCAGGTGTGGGATGTATGCGTGGTAAAATGTGTAGAGGTGCAAAACTTTTTTTTTATATATCTGAGATCGTTATTACCTGTCTGTGGCTCTGAATGGTGTTCCGTTTGCAAAGGATTGTGGGTTGTGCAGAAGTGTGTTATATAGTGCAGTGTATAGGTGTGTTGAGTGTTTGTATGTGTGTCAGTTGTGGGGTATTCAAACTATCCAATGTGGGGTGGTGTTCTGTGTGATGTGAGTTGAGACTGCTGCGGTTTGCTCTGCCAATGGTTTTTCGCCATGGTAGAACCATTGTTGTGATTTGTGGATCGTAATCTGATAGGATTTATTTCGGGCTGGCGGTGCTGGTGGTGGGACTTCCTTTTTTTCCACCCTCCAGTGTCCTGACAGTTTAGAATTTTTGGCTGTTTTTTGGCAGACTTCACAGTGTGACTCTTAATATGGTAGTCAGATTACCGCCAACAGCACGGGGGCCTTCACAAAAGACCTCCATACTTGTAATGAGGCCCAAAATGTCTTTATTAATGCTAGACCTAATTAGGGGCCTAATTCTTAAAGAAAGTCATAAAAGTGGACCCGTGGTGTATGTCTTTGAATTAGTGGCTATCATGAATTCACAGGAACTTACAGAACCAAACAAGGAAATGTCACTCCTAGAAAATATTTGTGAACTGTATTTTAGCACGAGCAAATATGCATGTGTAGATTTGCTCAAGTGAAAAGCTATTAAGCGTTTGCAAGTTTACTTTTCCTTCAAACACTTTTTTCCCAGCCCTTGAAGAACTTCTAATTATGCCATTGTCAGGAGTACATTTCAACCTTTCTCATTATGGGAAAAGATTAGAGAAGAGCTGGAGAAAACCCTTAAAACATGCAAGTTTTTAGGTGTGCAGATTTAAAGGCATTCAAGCCCTGGAACTATTGCTTACTGCTTCCTCCAGCCCGAGGTTGTAGCTCTGTGGAAAGGTGGCAAAATAAGGAAATTGCTATAGTACGGATTTAAATTGCAAGTATTGAAGCCCTGCTATAGTAATAGCCATGGCATATTCAGAGTGGCTAATATCAGAGCTCTTGCATAATGAGATTGATGCCATAATTTGTTGCCGCACTACATGGCACCAAAGGGACAAGTAGATTATTTTACAGGACAAATACATTTAAGAACCAACCTGTGCCATGGACAAGTAGATATTTTATTAAATTCCACACCCCTGAAGGCCGAGTACCAGTAGTGGATTTCAGGGAAGAAGAATACTTCTTCTTTTTAAAAAGGTTTTTAATTTTATTTTCCAGCTCAGTCCCCAAACAATACGCAGCCATGGGAGGGCAACAGGAGTGCTGAAGACTTCTGGGCTGCCTCCGTCCGTCCCTCCACATCAAATTGCATCAAGCAGCCACACAGGCACCGCCAGCAAGAGCAGAGGCTCTTATGAGGTCAAAAGACACATCAGACAGGAATTCCACCTGATGTTCAATAAGTTCTAGAACATGGGATGGAGAACATGGTGGGCTGCACCGTAGTAGCAGCGCGCTAGGACGCTTCCGGTTCCTGAGGAAGTGAAGAGACGGTCCTGCTGGTTGAACTGCGGTGGATACACGGATGTGCGCACTGCAGTTCTTTAGACCGGATAAAAGGCGGAAGGCAGCTGGGGCTGCGTTGTGGTGCCATGCCGTGCCGGAGTTGCACCGAACACGGAGAGGAGCTTCGCGTATTCCCCTCCGGGGGAATATCGCCAGCGGCAGCACCAGCGAGGTTTGGACAAAGCAGGCAAGGCGAGGAGCACCGACTGGCAGCATTTTTGCTGCAGAAAGGGGGACGGAGACCAGATTCCCTCAAAGAACAGTGAGGCAAAGTGGGGAGGACGGTGATACCCCCCTCCCCCCTTTGGCCTAACGAGTGTGGAGAGGACTGGTCAGCTTCGGACTGACAAACCTGATTTTGTATTGGAAGGTAAGGGAGGCCCAGGCAAGGAGAAGACTGCAATTAAACCATTTGAGGGAAGAAGGAGCGCCGCGAGGAAAGAGGGGGAAAGTAAGCTTAAGGGGAAAGATAAGTTGACACCCTCACTGAGGTCATTTTTTAAAGTGAGGCTGGAGGTAGTCAAGCTCCCCCCCGGTCAGGTTAGAGCGGTGATGGAGGCTTCTGCCTTACTGCTTGCTGATTCCTCTGGCGAGGGCAGGGGGTTGGTGGATAATAGTATGGTTTTGTTGTCCCAAGCTGATGGAGGAAATAAAGAGGGAGCAGGGTTGGAGAAGACACTCCCCCTGACGCAGTCTGGCGAGGAGCAGATTGGCGCCCCTCAAGTTCGGAGTTTAACCTCAGTGGTTCTACAGTCACAAGACCCTTTACTTACGGTTGTTGAAGAAACCTCTCAGGCTGTTTCTGCCCCCTTACTTTCCCAGAGCTCCTTCGTTTGAGGCGCTCATTTTGTCTATCTCTGAGGATGTAAAGAGAGGCTTTGCGAATTCAGAAGTAAATCAAGGGGAGATAAGAGAGGGTTGCGCGGTGCTAGAAAGAAAGATCAATGGCTTAATGGAGAGAACTCAGGTTCTCGAAGAGGCTATGGGCGGTATGAAGGAGGAACTGGGTCAACATAAGGTTGAGATTGATGTACTGAAGGGAAATGAGCAGGTATTAAAAAATAGGATTGAACAATTGGAAAATTACTCAAGAGGAAATAACTTAAGACTTTTGAAAGTGCCAGAAGGTGCAGAAGGCAACGATCTCAAAGCCTTTGTGGTTTCGCTAATCAAATGGGCAGTGGGACCGGAGGAGAGTGATAAGGAAATCGGAAAGGATATTCAGAGAGTCCATCAGGATCCTTTTAGGATGCGGATGAACAGTAGTAAACCTCAGAGAATTTTGATACATTTTTTGACATATGAGATGAAAGAGAAGATCTTATCTAGAGCGTTAAAACAAAAATCTTTAAAAGTGAATGATGTTGTCTTTGAGATCAGGTCTGATTTATCTACGTCTACTATGGACAGGCAGTGGGAGCTCGGGAAGTGTTTGGAGATATTTAAGAGTCTAGGGGTTTCGGCTCAGTTGAAATTTCCAGCCTTTCTCCGGGTTAAGTACAATAACAAAATGTACAATATTAGAGATACGATTGATGCGGATGAACTATTGGAAGTAGTTAAAAGTGGGCAGACCGTAAAATAGCATTGTTTTAGGGTTTTTCTAAGTCAAAATCACCCAGGAATGCGGGGGCGTTCTAAAATTTTGACCAACAATGGTCTTTATATGGGAGGGGTTTTCCACGGGTGGGGTAGCTGGGGAATGGGAGTTGGGTAGGGTGGGGGTTGGAGGGGGAAGAGTATAAAAAAGTGCCTTGTTCAACCCAGTTATTTGTCTTGCAATATTTGAGAGATAGCTAGTAGGGGGAGAGGCCAGGGGACAAGGAGTACATCATTGCAAATTCTCTCTTGGAATGTTAATGGTCTGAGGACGAGAGGAAGAAGGGATCAAATATTGCAGTACTTGCATGATTCATCCGCACAAATTTTGGTTTTGCAAGAAACCACCTTAGCATAGGCTGAGTGTATGAGTGTAATAAAAAAGCTGAGGTGGGTTCAAGCGTTTGCATGTACAGAGCACAATTATCACACTAAAGGTGTGGCTATTTTGTTTAAACGGCTACAACATGGAAATGTAGTAATATTGGAGGTAAGATCGGACACAGCAGGGCGGTGGGTTGTAGTTAAAGTACAGTTTAATGGTCGTAATTGTGTTTTAGTAGGGTACTATGGCCCTAATTGTGACGATATAGAACCTCTAAGACAGCTTTTTTCGCAGCTTCTTGAATTCTCGGACCCAGTCGTTATGATGGGTGATTTTAATGTTGTGTTAGATAATGAGCTGGATAGGGATAATTGTTAGTCGCGAGACACTCCCAAATCGCAACAATATTTTAGGACAATGATGAAAGAATTTGGGTTGTGTGACATTTGGAGACAAAGAGTGGGAAATAGTAGGGATTTCTCTTTTTTCAATAAGAAATACAGACATGCCTCCCGAATTGATTATTTCTTATTAGATTTACGCTTGAGAGAGGCTGTGAAAAAGTTAGTATATCTGCCCTCTCACTTATCTGACCATACTGCGGTTGTGCTAGATATGAGTTTTCCCACAGAGAATAAACAGTAATCGGTGGACCATTGATCGTTCTTTACTACTGGATCAGGAGGTGGTGATGCAATTGCATAAGGAATCAGATTTTTTTTTTGTGTGCAAATGCAGGGTCTGTCCCAATGTCAGTGGTATGGGATACATTTAAGGCTGTTATCAGGGGGGAGATAACGAATATCTCATATCAGAAGCATAAACTGTTTAGAAATGAAATTAACTTGTTAGAGCAAGAAATGCTGAAGTATAAGGTTGAGTTGATAGAATCAGGCGAGACAGAGGCTTTGAGGGCTAGTTTGGATGGGCTGAGAAAACAGTTGGAGAATGTATTACAGGGAAGAATTCTAAGGAGATGGGAGGCAAGCAAATTGGCTCATTTTGAGTATGGGGAAAATGCTGGGAAGTTGTTAGCCTGGAAGTGTAAAGAAGATCGAGTAAGGAACTATATTACGGAGATTGAAATGGAGCAGTCAGGAGAAAAAGGAACGGACAATGCTGCGATTGAATCTGCTTTTCAAATTATTTTTACACAATTATACTCGGAGGAGTTAGAGGTGGGAGAAGACCTGGTGACGGATTGGTTGGGGTCTGATATATCTTTATGTATAGCACCGCAGGAAAGGGAAACACTGAATGCCGCAATTACGTCAGAGGAAATTAGAAGAACCTTGAATAGCAGTAAGACCGGGACCGCTCCGGGCCCTGACAGCATCCCAGTGGAGGTATATAAGGCATTTGGGGATTCGATAATCCCAGCCTTGACAGATTTGTTTGGGAGGGATTTTTGAGCATGGCAACAGTATTCCTTTTTCGTGGAATGAGGCTGTTATTTCATTAATCTTGAAACCTGATAAAAACACTGCAAAATGTGCTTCTTATAGGCCTATATCGTTGTTGAATAGCGATTATAAATTATTAGCTAAAATTTTAGCGGACAGGCTGAGTACGATAGTCAATAACTTGGTGCACCCAGACCAGTAAGGCTTTTCTAAAGGTAGATACTTGTATGAGTTGACTTTTGAATTGAACGGGGCGATAGATTTGGCTACAACCTTCGGGTTACCGTTGGCAATTATTATTTTAGATGCAATGAAAGCCTTCGACCAGGTAAACTGGAATTATTTAAAATCAATTCTAAGGTGGGCCAATCTAGGAACTAAGTTCTGTGGGGTTATCGATCAGATATATACAGCACCTTTTGCCAAGGTGTTGGTTAATGGGAATCTTACAGGGCCTATCATAATGTCTAGAGGCACTAGGCAGGGTTGTCCCTTGTCTCCTGTTTTGTTTAACCTGTATATTGAACCATTTGCTAGAAAGATTAGGCAAAATAGCCTCATCCCTCCCTTTCGCTGCAACGGTTGGGAAAAAAAAATATCTTTATATGCAGATGATCTTCTGATATTCACTAATAATTTACCATTGGCCTTTAATACAGTCAAAGAATTGGCTGAGCAATTTGGAAGCATATCGGGATATCGGGTTAATGTGGGAAAAACGGAAACTATGCAATGGAATATGGAGGCAGGGTTGATACCGAGTAAGCAGGAAGTACGGTATTTAGGCATTTTAGTGACTCATGACCTTAAGGATCTAGTTTAAAGGAATGCACGAAAACTGTTAGCTGAGTGTAAAGGTATGTTGCAGAAATGGGCACATCTCCCTTTGACGATACTCGGGAGAGTAAATTTAATTAAAATGTTTATTTTGCCTAAATGGAACTTTGTGTTTGCAGCTATCCCTTTGGAAATGCATAAAGGGTATCTGGATAAAATGCAGCAGGCGATAAACATTTTTATTTGGAGTTCAAAGGGGCCAAGGATATCTTGGAAGAAATTACGTAGAAGAAGGGAAAAGGGAGGATTGGCTTTACCAGATCTGGCATATTATGCTTGGGCCTTCTTATTCAAGAATTCAAGGATGTTGTTTGTATGCCCAGATGTTTCAGCGGTGGGTGTGATGTATAAGGCAATGGTCTCAACTGTTAAAGGGGCTTCAAGGTATTTCCTTTTCAAATTTGGCGATCCCAAGTTAAAAAAAAAAATCAAATTGAAAGTACTGCAAGGGCTGGCAAAGAGCTGGTATCAGTTGAGACGACGACTTGGTATTCTTTATTACAGCCATTACACGCCTATTTGGGATTCCCCGGGCACCCCAGAGTGCTTTAAAGATATTTTAGCATTACCACTTAAAAAGGCAGGGGTGGAAAGTTGGGGCAATCTTTCTTGAGATGGAACTTTGCTTTAATGGGAAGAGTTAGTAGGGATAACGAGCGGATCGCTGTCTAGGCTGAAGTTTTTGCAGATAAAAGTGTGGGAAAAAGGAATTAACGGGGGTCTGGGGGTGGGAAGCCCATTGGAGGATTCTTTTTTAGAATTCTCTGTCTCTGTCCCTGTAAAGAAGTTGGCGGTTTGGTATTAGGAAATGGTAGAAATGTTTGATGGGAATTTCACACTGCCGACTGATCTGTGGGGTAATGATATGCCCAGGGATAAGGTTGGTGTATGGTGGAAGAAGTCGCTGTCGATTCTCTACGAAGTAGTGAAGCCAGCCCCGTTGAGGAAGAATCATCTTTATATTCTACACAGAGCTTATATCTCGCCGGCGAAATTTTCTAAGTTTAAGAAAGGAGAAGTGGTTAAATGTTTGAAATGCAGTAATGTAGGAGCAACAGATGTTCATATGTTTTGGGATTGCCCCACTATCCGTTTGTTTTGGGAGGAAGTTTTTGGTGTTGTATCTTCTATGTTGGGCTGGGAGATTACTGTATCGCTCCTGCTGATTATATTTGGGCAGCTACAGGAAGAGGGCATAGGGAGTAGGGTGAGTAATGCTAAACTTAAATTTTTGTTTCATGTAATTTTGTTGGGTAGAAATGAAATTTGTAAAAACTGGATGAAGGACTCCCCTCCGATTTATATGGATTGGCTCAACGCAGTTTTTCGCATTTCGAACATGGATTTGAATACGCGGTGTACTAGGATAAATGCGGAACTGTGGTTGCCTTTGTTTAATTGGGGGGAGTTATATGAATTATTTGAAATTTGCTGGTTTTAAATATTTGAAATTTGCCTGTCGTTTATCGTTCAATGATTATTCACCGCTCACTACTCTTGCTTGTCTGTTAAAGCGGACTGGGAGATGTAATGGTGCCCCCCTGACTTGGGTCCCTCTCTTATCTAGATGGTGAGAAGGGTGTACAGATTAAGAGGTGGCTCAAAATGCGGGGTAGAGTGAGGACAAGAAAAATAAAAAATAAAAAAAAATAAGTTCCAGAACACCTGAACAGTCTGAAGTCTCATCCAAAGACCTGTACAGAGTCTTGATAGCAGAATTAAGCGATTGGGCCACATATGTGCCATAAATACAAGCCTTAAGAGCTAGATGTGCCCCTGAGTACACCTTCTTGAGGGAGACGTCCACCTTTTATTCCATGGGATCCTTGAGCACTGCATCTTCAGCCAAAGAAGGATGACCCGCCAAACTGGCCATAAAGGAATCAACAGGAATGGAGTCTGGCAAGTCTTTTTGTATGTCTTGCAAGGGATACAGTTTGGCCATTAAGTGTGGCTTATCAGGATCCCTCCACTACCCGGTTTTGCAACTCCCAGATACAGGGATGCACAGGCACATCAACAGGCGTCGAACTCTAGAACTGGCACAGTAAAGAGGTAGAAGACGACTCCGGAAGCTTTTCCTCCTGAAATCCCATGTTGGGCTTCACATGCCGATCCAGGGCTGGGAATTGGTGCCTGGAGATTTATTTACCCCTCTGCTTCTCAGGACCTGGACACTCCTCCGACCCTGAAGAGGGAGAAACAACCACAGGGACGACTTTCTGTCTGCCAGCCTTCCCCATCTCCAACAAGGTCTCCCGAATGAGGCGGTTCAGCCAAGACTGTTCACCCTCCTTCCCACTCTGTGACCAAGAGAGTGAAGGGGAGCTAGGGGAAGAAGAGGTACAAGGCAAAGAAAACATCTCCACATGTCTCCTCTTATGCATGTGTTCCCCATTTCCAACAAGAATCAAGAATGGCCAAAAACGCAGCATGAACTGCAAGACTGCCACTAAACAGCAACTTCACTATGCAGCACTCATCCTCCCGGGTCATCTGCTTTATAGCAGCACAAAAACCAGGCAGGCAAAGAAGACTCCCCCCGCCTACCTCATGCATCTCCTCCAAGCCACCCAGCAGCCTGGGGAGGCCTCTGCGCCTGCTGCAGCAGGAGCCCGGAAGAGGCAGGAGACCCGAGAGAAAACGACCCGACCAGAGGGTCCCACTTGTCACAGCAACCATGGCCCCCTGTGTGCCCAGAAGGAAGGGGGGAGCGCAACAGAACACAGGCACTTCATCAGAAGTCATTAAATCACAGGAATTATACCGGAAGTTTTACAATACGGAAGTTACATCGGAGGCCTTTACATTTCAGGCGAGTTTTCAGTGTTTTAACTTTGCAGGTTTGTATTTCACAGGCATGTTAGTTTTAAGTGTGTTAACCTCAAAACTCTATGTGTGTTTATGTTTATACATATGTATACATATATATATGTAGAACTCTACGAAGAAAGCATGCTTTTTTAGTTTTGTATAAATCCATCTAGTAGTTTTTTGAGATATTTGAGGTTGAAAAAGGTGCCGAGCTGGACATGAAGTGTTAACACTTTTGTATGTCACTGCCATTCAAACACACAATCAAATCCCGTGAATCATGTCAATTACATGTTAAATGTTTTTTTTTCAAACAATGTGATTGTCTGAAATAGGACTGCATTTTTTTTCTTACTTCTTGAAACTCATGAGTCAGAGCTCACTTCCATGTTGGCCATGGTGACCAGCATCAGATCAGTGATAAGGTGTACCAAGATGTGTGGAAAATATAAAGCACACCTAAAAAAATGCTATATACAGTAAGTGTCACTTCGAGCTGACTCGTGAGCTCGTCAGTGGCCATTTTAAGTGTTCTATTCAACCACTATTTTGTCCCTGGATCTCAAGTCAGATCCAACTTGAGAGTTTCATGCAGAAATAAACAGCACAAGCAAAGTCAAACACTAAAACCAGTGTCTGGTTTTGCTTTGAAGGCAAGGTTGAAGACCTTGACCAGCGGGGTTTGGACAACCAAGGCAGGTTGGACACGGCCTCGACGAATGCATTTCTGACAGAGGAAAATAAAGTAAAGGAACAAATGAGTGGTTTTTTTGTGCTAGAACTTACGGCTAGTGCTCTAAAAAGCTAAAAGGAGAATAGCTAAAATGAAGACGTATTTTCTCAAACGTCTTCCGCATCCATGTTAGTAAAACATTCTAAAATGCAGAGAGAAACATGTTCTTCCAAAACCAGCACCAGTTTATTTGTTAACTCCCTAGTGATCAACTGAAGCTTTACACAAGGTACTACTGGATAATTAGAGAGCTAATATTCTGAACTTATGACAATGGAAGGCCACCTGAACGCCATATTGCTATTCAGAACCGACGAGTTCCCTTTAAATTGGCCAATCAGAGCATATCTGGTTTCCAACACTCCAGAGATGCCTCACTTTTTAATTCCTTAATACCTAACTTGAAACCACTTTAAATGCTAATTTCTCAAAAACGACTGAGGGAATTTAAACAAAATTGTAAAAAGAACTATTTCTGAGTAAAGTTCTAACTCTTTACTAAGTTTGGCGTAAACCAGTGCAGTCATTTTTCTGTCTCAGAGAACAAAGTTTCCTATGGGAATTGGCATGGGAAATAGCACTTTTGAGACCCCACTTTTTCTTGGATGCCAAAGGAACCAAGGTGGGTGAACTTTTTGTTCTGAAAGGTTAATGTAGGTTTGTGAAACAGCACTAAAGTTATTAGTGAAACAAAAAAACACCCTTTTCCTATGGTAACTCTAAACTAACAATAACTACACAGTGGTGACGGCCTCTGTGGTAACACATATATATTTGTGGGTATGTGTTTGCTTGGAAGTTAAAGTAATATAGTAGTATTTACAAATGTAGCTGCAAAGTAAAGGCACTCTGGATGTAATGGAACAGTACAACTGATATAAAGACGATGGTGTAGTGATTCCCGATTCGATGAGATGACCTTGGAAGTAACAGCTGACATTCCAGAAAAATGTGTACCTCCTCTATTTTGCCCACACCATGCATTTTCTTTCAGCAACGCATCTCACATGCAGACAGCTTGCCCGACGAGCACCCTCTATACGCCCCAAGGATCGCCAAAATGTATGAACATTCCAGAAATCATTAGAGGAACTTAAGACCAATATATTTCCAATCACAAACTAGACCAGATAATTGTTGTAGTGTCTCTGCGTCGAGACATGTGCATGCAGAGACAGCTTTCTAAACGGCCATCACCAGCAAACACGTCTCCAGACTTCCGTGGGCACCAGTGCTTAATTTATGACTGTGGTTGGAAGTGCTGTGCACCAGCAGTCATTTCTGGGAATTGACACTTACATTCCATTATCAAACTTGGACCCAGAGAAAGAGAGAAAAAGCAAGAAAAGGAGCTAGAGGGTGGAAGAGAAAAATGGGAAAACTGTGAGAAAGGGAGATAGCAAGGAGGGGTAAAAATGAACCCACAAGAGTGAGATAAAGAAACAGGAAGTGCAGACTGGCAGAAGAAAGGGGCATGAGGTCGTAAAAAGAATAAGCAGCCTTGATATTCAGGAACCACGGCATTTGGCCCTCGGCTCAAAATAAAACCTTTAGGGCTATTCCAGTAGGCACTTGTTTCTCTACAAGCAGCAGTCCATTGGGTGGCACACAAGCTTTTGCCACACAGCCTAGGGCACTTTCTTAAGCGCACCTCTGTTGCACATGCCTATGCCATCCATGCATGGTGGGAGACCCATTCAGACCGTCCTGCAGCCTAGACTCTTCCATTCAATGGGTCTGGGGCACTGATGTGTTTTGACTTGTATGGTAGAGGCATGGACTGGATGCATTTTGGAGCTTGACTTTTACAGACAGAAGACGTCTTTGAGGGAGACCATTTTTCAATGTATCAGTGTGTATAGCCCTGCAGAGTGTATAGTCTTGCAGAGTGTATTTGTCAACAGGCCATGGACGTTCGTGGGTTGCATTTGTTGGGTCCATCTACGTGATGCAAGCTCAGCACCACAGCAATTTTCAGCTGTGTTGAAGCCAAACCATGATCGTGTAAAAGACTCTTGCAGCAACATGCAGCAGATTTCAGCAAAAAGGAACACTCCCACATCTTCTGTGCTAGCCACACCAAGGAGAGATCCATCAGAAGCATCCTACTGCCACCAAATTAGAGGTCAGTTGATGGTAAGGGTAGGGTGACCAGACGTCCCGGTTTTGAAGCGACAGTCGTGGTTTTCCATCAGCTGTTCCCGCAGATTTTGGGAAATTTAGCTGATGTCCTGGTTTTTAGAGAGGGTCAACTGAAAATGGTGGGAGGTACCTTTTTATGTTTTCCAAAGCAGGGATAGTTAGCAGCTGTTATGAAAAATCAAATTAATTAACGGGCATTATACTGGCTTTAAAAAATTGATTTTATTTCTATTCTTAGTGCCTCTGCTGCAATTCTGTGCTGATGAGCGATATCATTCTGTGTGCTCGTTTGAAGTAAAATGTTAGTCCTTTTTCTATTTTTTATGAAATGTCCCGGTTTTTTACTTTAAAATTCCGGTCACCCTATGTAAGGGCATTCCGGCTTTTCCAACCCTTCTAGAATTTGCATGGCTCCATAGCAATCAAGCAAAGTGTGGTGGAAGACAAACAACAAATAACCGATCATCTCTTACTGGTTACTTCCTCACTTTTGCAAAATTGATTCACATTGCTCAGATCCTACTTTGTCTTCAAGTCTCACTACTAGTACTACTCATCAGTGCCTGTGTCAGTAACAATGTGACTCAAAACACAATTTTTATCTTGACAGTTGACTTATTGTCATGTGACAGTGCACTGAACACGTTGGGTACATGAAATGTTTGATCTTTGTAGGTATGAGGTTACGTGTGAGTCATGTTGAGCTGTCAACATGCATGCTGGGAGTGATATGTACTAATGCAGGTGAGCGATGGGCCCAGTCAATTACTCACTATGCACACTCACAACAAGGATGTAAGAACAACCTTTCACAAAAATGTTTTATGTCGGAATGAGAAAGAGTTGATGGCAAACAAATGGCACACACAAATGCAATGGTGCGGAGACATGGTACGTAGTGGAAGTCACATACTTAATTTTAATGTCCGTATGAGAAGTTGAAACACAGGGGTGGACGAGGAAGGAATGACATACAAGGCACTGTCCTCCAGGTTGAGAGGAAATACAAAAGAGGTAGGAGGAAAATCAAAACCAGGAAAGAGTTTGAAATCCAAAGGTTGTATAAAAAAATTGAAATTGTCTGTTTACTCCTGTCACTAATTGGCGTTTTAGGAAGTGCGTACTGCAGAAGCAGGAGAGGTCAGATTTATAAGAAACTGGTGCATCAATACTGATATGCTAGTTTTCTTGCGCCGCCCCTGCCTCACCTAACGACACCATGTGTGCGCCGAATTTATAATACGGCACAGCATGGCGCACTTTAGGCCAATAGCATCAGATTTTTTTATGCTATTGTGGCGCTTTTCTCCACTAGCATAAAAAATTTGGACGCTAGTGGAGCAAAGTGCAAGGAGGCCCATAGGTTAATATGGGTATCTCATTTTAACGCCTGCTCTGGGCAGGCATTAAAAATGATCAAAAATGGCGCAGTGAAGTCTTGTAGATTTCACTGCACCATTTTTGTGGACCTCGTAATGCTAGAATGTCCCCCTTGCATACATTATGCCTGATGCAGCCATGATGCGACGCAAGGGGTTGCAAAGTGGCGTAATGCATGCATTGCACCACTTTGTAAACATGAGGCTGCAAAAATTGCCTCCTTGAGCCACATTAGCATAACAAGAATTATGCTAATGTGGCACAAGGAAGGGCTAGGGCCTTCTAAATCTGGCCCCAAGTATGGGCCAGCACTTCTTAAGCCAGTACTGCCTGATATCTGAGAGGTCTTGAACATTCAGTAGAACTACTTAGTTGTATGTCCGGTTGGCCGGTTGGCTGTGATTTGAGCAGCGGTGTGTATCTCCAGTTTTCTGAAACAGTGCTTCTTCTTTTATGCCTGATCTTTTTGGGTACATTAACATTACCCAGGACACTCGTTTGCACCTATGTTAACATAACCTTGTTGGTGTTATTTCTCATTGTTGGTCTCATGCCCTAAGTAAACTCATACTTTTTTACTCCAAGTTCACATTTACTTGTATCGCCTTGGAAATTCTGTAGCAGCAATTAGCGGAGGAGCCGTCGCTTGGAGTGATCTCAACATCTGATCCCACCATGGTGGGTGCCCTTTCCTGGTGGACTGCATCGGTGAGTTGCTTGACCACAAGGGTTTTCTGTATCCTGGGCCATGGCTGTGAGGCTGGCTCTCTTTTTTTCTGTTTCCCCTTTTCCAGACGAGATAGGCAGGGTTGTGCTGTGAGTCAACAGCTTTCTCCTCGAGATGTTGTTCAAAACATAGTCAGATCCTTGGGTATGTCCTCAAAGGGGTAAGAAACAGGGCATGGACCAAGATAGGAAGGTAATGGCTTGATTCAATACTGGTATTCTTCAGAAATCTGATTCTCTCTTCCTGTCCCATTTCTTGTTATTCCGCACTCACAGACTGGAAGTTCTTCTACAGTCCTGAATGGTTGCTTTGAAGTGTTGAAGTTGTGTCTTCCCAGAAGGACAGGGAAAAAAACTTCTGGATTGGCCATTGCAACCCACTTTTGCAGAGAATTCCGGTATAAACGTGTTGGATGCTGCCTCAATGAAGACATTACTGGAACGAGGAAGGAGGAATCTTAGTAATAAAGATTATTGGTAAGTAATCTAGCGCATTGCAAAACTGAGCATGTTATATCCTGCAAGTACTTTCAAAATAAGGAGCGTATTTTCAAGCCCCTTGCGTCACCAGTGCATCACTTTTTGTGATACTCCAGTGGTGCAGAGTGCATGCCCACTTCTACGAGGCCACCCAAAGTCTCTTTGTGTGGCTTTTCATGGCCTCAGATATGGTGTAGGGCAATGAAGCACAAGTCACTGCATTGCCTTACACTGCGTCAGGGAGGCATTCCATGGGCCTTGTGGTGGGTGTTCCAATGCAACACTCATGGGTTTTGATGCATTTCCAGATTTGCAGGATCTGTAAATCCGGGAATGCGTCAGAACTATACACCTCCCTAGCAGGCGCAATGAGGAGAAATACCTTTATTTCTCCTCATTGCAATACCTTTATTTCTCCTCATTGCACATATAGAAAGAGGAAAAGGCCCCTCTTTATTGTTTTTGATTGGGAAGGTGCCCCTTCCTTCACAAAAACAATCCTGCATATAATGCTGACACACTTGCACCAGCAAATAGTGTGCCAGTGCAAGGGGAAAGGCCAGAAATGCACATATCTTGTAAGACTTGCAGCACTGCCCTATGTCAATTCCTTAAATGTATGCCTCATAATCTTGAAGTTTCCATTTAGAAAATATATCAGCGTAAGTCTATGACGATCTTCAAATATGAGATAGAAAAGAAGGATAGAAGTACTTCAAGGTACAAAACAGTAACTTACAAAATCTAACCTATGGTATGTGCCAAATGAAGCAAGGAAGTCACTTAGATGAAAATGTATGCAAACGTACTCATGAAGGGAACATGCAGATTTGTGATCCTATTTTTCCGTGAACTTCGAGTACGTTACACCTCTGCTGCGAACCTGACTGAAAACAGGAATATATCATTTATTTATAACTCTGAGCCATCGTCTTGTATCTGACAAAACTTGTTGGGATTTAATTAAAATGTTTTTACAAATAACTACTTGTAAGAGAATGTATTTTCTGTCCTCTGTTGGCTCTCACGTATCTTTTTTAATTAAGTGCAGGCTTCTCACTTGCAAAACATGTTTCATACCCGAAGGAGTATAATCCACAATGTGTTCAGAAGAAATAAAAACAGTACTGATCTCCATATCCAAAAACACAGCATTCCTAAAAAGGCGCATAAATCTCACAATAAATTTTGATTCTCTTTTTTTCTAGTCGACTACCACTCCACTGCAGAAAAATGAGTCAGTTTTATGTCTTCCACAAATACATGCAGGACTTATGGTATTCAAAGTCCAATTAGGTGGGTAATTTAGAGTTTGTCTTTGAGCATACTGGGAACACCTGGAGATTTTAAAAAGCTTTTCTGGAGGATTGATTTCCCCCACTGGCTTGCATTAAAGAGGGAGCAGTCTAAGGCAGAAGAAAGAGAAATGAAAGGCCTTTTAGATTTAAAAATCTAGGGGCATATTTATACTTTTTCACGCAAAACTGCGCTAACGCAGTTTTGCGTGAAAAAGTATACCGCCGGCTAGTGCCATTCCAAGACGCCGGCCGGGCGTCATATTAATGAAATAACAGTAGCGGGTGGTAAGGCCCGTCTAACGTCAAAAAAAAGAACGCTAGCCAGATGGGGAGGTGTAGGGAGAACAGGAGGTTGTGCGTCAAAGGGTGACGCTAGTATGGGCAGAGGCATAAAAAATGGCTCAAACCAGACTACGGTCACTTTTTGACATAAAACCCCCATGGACATGACTCCTGTCTTAGTAAAGACAGGAGCCATGCCCACCACCCCAGTGGACATGCCCAGGGAACATATGTACCCTGGGCATGGCAACTGGGCCCAGTGCCATGTAGGGGGGGCCCAAGTTAGCCATGCTCTACAAATACCTGATTGATTGATTGAGTGATTGAAGTTAGGCCCCCCATGGCACTTAAAAAAACCTGGGATAGGGTCCCCCTCATCCTCTGGTGTCCCTCTGGTGTGGGTGGGGGTGTTCCTGGGGCTAGGGAAGGGTACCGGTGGGCCCATTCCATGGTCTCTAACCATTAAAATAGGCCCACAGGTCCCCTAATGCCTGCCCTGACCCAGGCATAAAGTAATGGCGCTCAGGAAGCTTAGCACCATTATTTAAGGCCCCCTCCGTGAGTCATTTTGGCACGGGGGATAAATATGGCGATAAGGCCATATCGTAATTTTTTGCACAGGAACGCCTACCTTGCATCTCATTGACACAAAGTAGTTTCCCTCAAGCTCAAAATGACGTTAACTCCAAAACTTTGGTGCTATATGGGTCTAGCGCCAAAGTATAAATTTGGAGTTACGTTTGCGCCAAATTTGCATAAAAAATGACGCACATTCAGCACAAAGCAAGTATAAATATGGGGGACAGTCTCATACCTGAATTGGGTCTGTGGGCATGTATGAGGGATGCTATGAAAAATAGGCAGATGACTTTTGCGCCCTGTTTAGCGTATCTTAGCCACGTATAGTCTCTTAATAAGGGAGACCAGATATCCATCAATTTTTGGTGGATGTCCTTTATCTTCCAAAATCTAAACAATCCCCCAAACTCTTAAAGGACATTAGGTCCATGGAATCCACAACCTCTTTCCTCTACCTCCTCCCAAGCCTGCCTTCTGAGAAAAAAAGTAAACTGCCCCTCAGATTGCCCACTTCTGATCGTTTACTAAAATGAAAAGGATCATCATCACAGTTAGCATGCAGTGCTTAATTTGTGCGTGCAGCTGCAGGTGGTGGGCCCTGCATTCATTTTTGAAGACCAAGAATTATTTTTTATCATAAGAGTCAGGCTTAAAAGAAGAAAGGAAAAGACGGAGAAAGGAGGAGAAAGGAAAATAATGACTAATGGAGAGAGAAAGGACAAAAAAGAACCTGCAAGAGTGAGATAAAGAGACAGGATGTGTAGACTGGTGAAAGAAAGAGACAAGTGGTGAAATCAAAATTAGCCTGCCTTTGTTTTCAGCAGCCCTGGCATTCACCATTGCTGGTAGCAGGCTCTTAAGAAAAATGTTGGTCAACAGCACTACAATTTAAGTACTGGATATTGGTAGTGGTATACCTTAGGGAGAGGGGCAGATGGCATAAAGTCACTGGGGTGCCAATATGCTCTTAGCTGAGTTTTGCTTCTTTGGTTCCAGACTCTTAAAGAAGAGCAGTACAACAACTCCTGGCCTGGACAGAGGCTAGACTGAGACACTAGGACCCCTACCACACCGATAGAAACACTCACTGAACAACCACCATAATGGGAAATAACCTTCTTTAGTCACATTTTTATCTCTGGGCGTTGTCGCATGCAGGAGTATGCTGTTTAAGCAGTCCATACGTCTTATCTTGTTGCACTTATCTACTGGATAAAGCGGGCAATTCCACAACGCTCCATGCTACCTAGTGCTGTATTTACATGATGTCTGTTACTAAACATAAGTATTTTTTTATTCATTGGAGAGCAAACTGCTAATCATTCACCTCGGGCCAAGGCCACTAGAATTATGTGCCAGGGGAGGACCAAATTATGCAGCAGGGTTTACTAGAAGTATGTGACCAAAAAAGACAAATTAAGTGGCATAATGCATCACATTTTATGATAGTATTGCCTTATTGCTCTGTCATTTTTTCACCTTTATTGGGGCAAAGGTTTCACCTCATTAGAACAAGCATGACACCTAAATACAGCAATAAGCAATAGAAAGATGACCAGCCAACCATTGAAAGGGCCTTCTACTGTACGGAAAAATATGTTTCTGTGTTTTTAGCAACTTTTGATCCATTTGAGCTTGAAAACAAAATGTTTTTGTTAAAATCTGCAGATTATGCAGTAGGTGATGGGTTATGTGGAAATCCTGCAAAAAATCACATATTTTCAATGGACCTGCTTATGGCTCATTTGGCTTTTCTTTTCACCCTTTACATTTGGCATCCTTGGAAAGCAAAAGCGTGCCTGACGTCAAGAACATGGCGACTTTTGCTATTTCATTAGTGACCTTCATTACCCCAACTATCCCCCTTAAAGGTTTTCAACTGAACCAAAATTCTTCTGCCAATGATTAAAGATTCTTCTTCAATCTATATAACAATGATGAGGAGAGAAATCATTCCTTCGATTAATGCACTTTTGGTCATGCTTTATGTTTTGTAAAACAATACAATGTAGAAAGCCCATATCGTATTCAAGAAATGTAATGTGTTGCTTCAGGCCGCCTCGATGCCTCAGTGAAATGAATGCTGGTTGTTGACAAATGCATGATTGTGGAAATCATGAGTTCAGATCCAGTCAAGAGAGGCTGAGGCTTCCGTTCTTTAGTGAAATGAAAGTCATAAATTGGGTATAGAAACAGCCATTATTTGCAACACTTAGATGTGTCCGATTTACGCAATGGCACAATTCCTATTCCGGGGCCTAATAGAGACAATATTTCATGTCATGTGGGTGGTGTGGAGTTGCTGGGCCAGGCCTGGCTGAGCTGCAATCTGCTTGCTGTAGGCATGGACTTTTACGCACTCGCTATATTCTTTGCAGAACAATTGCTTTTTTCACTGGGTTGTCGTTGCTATAAAATAAATCCAACCTTCCCAGAAATCAAAATGGGCAGGCAAATCATGATAAATATGTTTTCTTTTCTTTCTCACACCTCATTTCAGCAGTTTATTTCATGGGGTCGTTGATGCCAGTGCGTATCGAAACTTGAGGTGGGGACCCCTGTAAAATATCTGGAGGGGGCCCTGGACCCAGTCAGGGGCTAGCGGCTGGTGCTCATTGTTCTGTCCTGAGGGGGCACCCGGGAGCTCCGCACCCCCAATCGCCGGCACAGGGGGAGGGGGGGGGGGGGGGGGTTAGCCACTGGTTGATGCATCGAGTCAAATGCAAAGACCGAGTAGGGAACGTTTCAAGAAGCACAATAAATTACAATATGTGAATATTTTTTGTTCATAATACCGACGAATAAAAACGGAAAAAAACTTTAAAACACCACGCAAAAACATATCATGTTGAATCAAATAATTATCTTCCAGAGGCCCACGCATGCGTGACACCTCCGGCCGGTTCTAGCTTTTTATCCACTCTGAAGCTTGTTATTATGCTTCATTATTGTAAGAATGAGCTTAAAAATCATATTATTCTAAATGCCTCTGGCCAAAAAACCCATAAGTGACTGAGGAGGTCATATATCTTATGAGGTAGATTGACATGCACCATCTGTTGGTGGACGTCACCAAATGCCCCCATTCTACACCACCGTGTGCCCACTGTAGCAAGTCACCTGGTGCATGCATAATGCTGGCAGGATGCACACAGCCTTGATCCCCGCAGCTGTACATCACTCAGTGTTTCCCGTGATGCTTAAATGCCCTTACCACTGATCTCCTCAGGAACAGCACTCCCCGTATGGCACGGCAAAGCAAAGCTCCCAGGACACGTCAAGTAGTGCTTTTCCTAAGAAAAGGGGCGCCATTAGTGCTACCATGCAAATCACCCTGAGCTACCTAGCTAACTTTGCAGTGCGCCCCTTACTGCACAAGTCTATATGCTACCGTTAGTATTTTTCCGTGCACTGAGCCTGTGAAAAGGGAGTGGCATACTTACAAAGAGTACATGCAACACAGCGCGACAAGACAAGTTGCGGCGCTGTGTTGTGTGAATGGAAAAGAGCAGAATTTCGTCCTAGCTACTTAGAAGTGGTGCAGTTCTGCTCTGACACATTTGTGGCTGCCACGCGCCAACACAGGAACCATAGTGCAAGAGGGTATTTGTTCTACTTAGCATTGTTTTTGTGCAAAAACAGGGGCCCTTCCAGCTAAAAAACACTATGCTTTGAGGTATTACCCTAAATGTAAGTGTGCTGCAGAATGAGGCAGATATGCAATGAGGAATAAACAAGCAGTAAAGATGACGTTTCTTCTTGTTACACCTGCCTCAAAGAGGCACAGGATTTTGCCGTAAATATGGCTTCATGTAAAAAAACGAATGGGTGGTTAGATGGAATGCCCAAGCAATACCCATGGAACTCCCCTTTGGCGCAAAGTAATGCAAAGCAGCACATTGAAGTGCGGTGCATTACTTTTGGATACAAACCAGTGAACACTGTAAGTTGTGTTGGTTTGTAAATCCCAGTAGAAGACTTTGGGGGTCATTCTAATTCTGGCGGGCGGCGGAGGCCGCCCGCCAGAGTTCCCCCGCCAGAACACCGCTCTGCGGTCTGAAGACCGCCGCGGTGATTCTGTGTTTCCCGCTGGGCTGGCGGGCGACCGCCAGAAGGCCGCCCGCCTGCACAGCGGGAAACCCCTTCCCACGAGGAAGCCGGCTCCGAATGGAGCCGGCGGAGTGGGAAAGGTGCGACGGGTGCAGTTGCACCCGTCGCGAATTTCAGTGTCTGCTAAGCAGACACTGAAATTCTTTGTGGGGCCCTCTTACGGGGGCCCCTGCAGTGCCCATGCCATTGGCATGGGCACTGCAGGGGCCCCCGGGGCCCCACAACACCCCATACCGCCATCCTGTTCCTGGCGGGCGAACCGCCAGGAACAGGATGGCAGTATGGGGTGTCGGAATCCCCACGGCGGCGCAGCTTAGGATTCAGCAGGGCAGTGGAAAACCGGCGGGACACCATACCGCCGCGGTCAGAATGCCCTGCGGAGCACCGCCAGCCTGTTGGCGGTGCTCCCGCCGACCCTGGTCAGAATGACCCCCTTTGCGTTGGCTTATGTTAAAAAAGTAACTCACACACAATGCAATCTCTCTGTAAATCTTTGTGGGTCTGTAGTTTTGATGGTCTTTGTGTATGCCAGAATGTCCATCCCTATGTTGTGCCTCGGTGGACATGCACTAACAAGTCAAGCCTGTTTCCTTTGTCAATACTAGGTTTAACATTGAATGATTGAATGAACGAATCAAAGTATTTGTAAAGCGCAACTGGCACTAAATATTCATGACTCTCCAGCTCTGTGAAGTGAAATAGAAGGGATCTGCCATTTATTAACACCATTCGTGATGAAATTCCTTATAAAAGTCAGACAAAAACTGTAAAAAAGGACCATTTATTTTTTCATTGTTTTAGCAGATAAGCGAGTGTAACTAACGATTTGATACAGTGCTATTTATATGGTGTTCAGGTAGAGAAATAATTCAACCTTCCAATAGGAAAGAAAATTAAAATATGGATAATTTTAATTAAAAATAGAATGTAAAAATTCGTATCAAAATATATTTCAGGGTCAGCAATAACTTTCATTTATATAATCTAGATTCCAGGAAAGGTACAGGAGAGTGGGGGAAGTGGGAAACTCATATGCTATCCCTATCCCCCCATGATTTCTCCATACAGGCGCTGAAAGAGATCTCCAGAAAAGCTATGCCTGCAGGAGGAAGGGTGATTGGTTTAGAGATGAGATTTATGTATGTTAGGGTACGTGTTTTTGTGAGGGGTGTCAGGTGTGGACTGGCCCACCAAGCTTCTAGGGATGTGCCTATATGGATGAGGCTGAGAAGCACTGACAGCACCCTGCAACAGTGAGTGTTCCCCATCCCAGTGGCCACGTTTGCAGTCCTCACTATCCTACGATCAGAGCCCTCGTGGTCAGGGGTGTAGCTAATTCAGTCTGATCCAGAGAGTGTGAATCTCAAATGTCTCACCTAAAAAAGCAGTATGCTGCTGGATTATTGTATGAGATGACTGAGGGTCGGGAGGTATTGTTTGCATTAGGAGCCGGGTCAGTGCTGATTTGGGTTAGGTGGGCCTCTGGGGTTGATTTACAGTTTGGTGGACGGGTACTCCATTGTGATGGAGTACCCTCTCCGCCAAAACCAGGGCCTGACCATCTGGTTTTGAGTCAAATGGACTGCAAGTCTTACACTGACAAAGTAAAATTGATTCCGTTGGTGTAAGACTTCCTCTGATGGTCTAATGGAGTAGGGGCATTTGAAAGTAATCCTTCGTACCATCTATCCTACATGGTTCAGCGAGGAACAGTGAGAAAAAAACAAGCATTTGCATTCCAATAGGTCTTGCATTTGTGAGAGTTAGAGCTATTGGGGTTGTAAATGACAATGGGCCTGATTACAACTTTGACGGAGGGTGTTAATCCGTCCCAAAAGTGACGATATACCGCCCGCCGTATTATGAGTCCATTATATCCTATGGAACTCGTAATACGGTGGGTGGGATATCCGTCACATTTGGGACAGATTAACACCCTCCGCCAAAGTTGTAATTAGGCCCAATGTCTTTTGGTTTGGAATATAGTGGATGTATGCCGGGTGCCACCGCAACCATTCCAGGCTCGTTGCTGCAAGAAAGCGGACACAACAAGGGCCCCATCTTGGGAGTGTTTTTGCCAAATTCCTACAGACTGGCTGTGATACCCTAGAGACGTAACCCTTTCTAGTGTGTTTACCTAAACTCTTATAACACCAAAGAAGCCACAAAGAGGCACCTTTACGGCATTTAACCCTGAGAGGGGGTCAAAAAGGTTAGGAGCAAAGAAAAGGAGGCAGCCATATATTTCTGTGTGTTGAACTTTTAAAGGAATTATTCTTCTACATTGGCAATTCCAGCCTAATTTTTAAAACATTGGCTGTATACAAAGAGAATAACAGAAGAGGCAGCTTAAATGAACAGGAGGCTTCAAATGTGTGCAGATGGGTGAAAAAGAGCTTCAGTGGTATTTGTGCAGATATGATAGGTTCGAAAGGTACGATGTCTGTGACCCTGGGTCAGTGTTTTAAATGGAAATACAGAAGGGCTGGTACTCTGTATTCATTTGAAGCGCTGTCTTAGGGCAATAGTCTTATGACAGCCCTCAGCTCAGGACTGGGCTCTGTAGAACAGATACGTTACCTGAATCTCTTCGGCCTTATCCGTGCCTTTTTGGTGCATACATCTGTACACTGGCTGATGGTTTTGAAGCCAGAATTATCTATGTTGGGGTGGCTACTCAAAATTTGAAGTCTTGGTCTTGCCATCTGGACCACTCGGAGTAGAGAATGAAGGCTGGCTTTGGACAGTAGAGTGTTTTTTCGCCTAGAACAGTGGGGCCCAGTGAGGCTCCTACAGGGCTGGTTCTTTGACATATTTCCAGGCAATGAAAGGGATTCAAATGTATGTTTTTTGGGGGAATCCAAGGTAGGTCCAGAACCATGTCAGAGTTTCTTGATACCCACATAAGATACATTACATAAAAATAATTTATTGGGAACTTATTTACACAGTGGTTACCCTGCAAACCTGGCACGGATCCTGCCTCTTTGTTGTCTTATACAATAATAGACTTCAGTCACAACAACACATTAGGGTTACATAAGTACAAGCAGTGGCTGGTCCTGGTGGCCACAATTTGTGAAACAACTGTTCTCCTGTTTAAAACATCTCCTGCCCATGGAGTCTTTAATGTTACTGTGAAGGATTGACTTTGTGATGTAGTTCTTGGGGTGTGTACCCATATAAACAAACACATATATATTACTATAGACACTGGGAGGCATGGTGAAGCACTGAGAGGAACACCAGTAGAAATAGGAGTGAGAAGTATTTTCTTGACATTGATTTCCTTTGTGCTTGGTAACCACGGCAATCAGAAATAATGCATAGAATCTTCATCAAATGATGCATGGGAACTTAGTGGAGTAGTTACACGAACTCTGTGGTTGGAAGAGAGGAGAGCAGGTTAAACATTACTGGACCTTGACAGACGATGCCTGGATCATTATACACAGGTTACCAGAGGGTGATGGGGAAGCCCTCTGTGCCTGTGAAAGCGACTGTGGTGGGTATTCGAGGTGGTGCCTCTTCAATCAGGACGCAGTGCTATTCGAGTGCTGTTTTAGACAGTGCTTCTGGAAGTGGCAACTGTCACAGTGGCTGTGAGGGGACTCTCATCAAAGCCAGGACACTAGTGATTTCTGAGCGGAGGAAGTGATGGGTTTGCCCCACTTTTGTGCCCTATGATACTCTGCTCCTCTCACTGTGGCACCCTTGTGTTAGCTTCTTTATTGTAAAGGGTTAGGAAAATGGCTTCCTCTAACTAAACTCTATTTGAAGAGACCCAATTTATATCCAAGGGCTAAATATTTTTGCTATCAAGCTTGAGGCGGTGAAGTGCTTGGGCCTGGAGTCACGACTCTTTTTCCACTATTTTGGAGACAACACCTTTTGCCAACTTCTTGCCTGGAACTAACCTATATGCATGGTTGGTGACCCTCTGGAAGTTATCAAGAGCATGTGCTGTCCGCTATTGTTAAGCTCTACTCAAGTCAGTTGGTTAATGCACCCACTGCAGAGGTCTTGAGAGAATGAGAATGTCACAGATTACAGCTCTTACATAGCTGTTTCACCTCTTCATCTCTGCAAGGTCGATGCAAATTAATTATAGCAATTTTGTTAAGAATGGCACCTGCTTAGTAGCGCTATGAAATAGCAGAACCTCTACTACCAAGCTCTTTATAAAAAAGCTAGTTATTCCCAGACTGCCCCAACAAGCACCAGACAGAGAACCCTATGGGAGAGGATGTGGTGTAAGGGCCAAAGCTGCCGGCTTTGGAGCTGGAGAACATGGGTCAAGGCTCAGCACCAGCTCACCATACTGTGATTTTGGGCAAATCACTTAATCTCCCCTCACTACCAAAATGAATGTGTTCTTGTGTAATGTAACCGGTGCTCACATAAAGTGCAATTATACCTTTGTATCGAGTTTGCGCTATATAAAGCTGCAGAAAAAAAGAAGCACTCCAATAGCTTTGTGTCTAGTTCGCGCTCCATAAAACTTCAATTTTTTTTTAAATGCCGCAGACATCACAAAGAAAAAGCAAGACACCAGAAACCAAGGAAGACGAAAAAACAACATCCTGCCATGAGCATGAAGCGGAGAGACAAAAAACCAAGGTGATATGGGGAAGCGGCCACGGTGGCACAGGAGTTAACAAGCATCAGAGGGAGGACGGTGATTAATTGGTGGGTCAAGGAAGAATATGGAATAGGGGAGTGAGATTCAAGTGCTATGGGTAAAGCAGTAGGGTGTGTGTACAGTGCCCCTGAGCTCAGCATTGCAACCACATTGACTCGCAGGAAACCAGGAAAAAAGGTCCCCAAAGAACAGATAAACACGTCAAAGTATAATTAAACAGTAGTTAGTCCCTGCTCCTAAAGAGTAAAAGGAGGGGCAAAGTGGAATGACTGACCACTAGCAAGCAAGGATTTTTGAATGGCACTGAAATGAACAAATGAAATGGCTTTTAGCCCACAAAACTAAGTATACTAAAAGAATACAAGAGGCCATATGCTTATGCTCAACCTAAAAATGGGCACCATGATGTGGCCCCCTTTCGGAGTTTGTTTTTGAAAAATAAAAACTTTGGAAACGCTTTACTACCGGAAGTCATGTCTGACAGAACTGTCCTTCCAACTTTTCCTAAATTTATAGGGACCACCATAACAGCAGTTCTTGCTAATGTATAGAGATGTGTACGGGCCAGAGGGCATCTCTAAATTTGTCAGGCAGAGTAAAGGCAGAGTGGAAGATGTAAAAGGGACGCAGGGTGATGCAAAACCTAAAATGAGATTTACTAACCACGCAAGGCCACATTGCTGCCTTGAGTTGCTCTGAGGCAGCAAGGTGTGCCATGGGTGGAGTATGGGTGTTCCCTTACATTCACCCATGCATTCTGACAGATTCCCAGATTTAACAACGCTGGTAGACCTGGAAATGCATCAGAACTGTACGTCTCCCCAATCTGTATTTCTCTTTGTTGTTTCCTCTTTCCTCAATGAGTAGCATATGTAGAGAGAGGAAATGCCTCTGTTGGTTGCTTTTGTGCAGAAAGGTGCCGTTTCCTGCACAAAACAATCCTGCCTAGAACACATGCACCCTTGCACACTTGCCCGCCACATTACATCCCTGGTGGGGAGACCCACCATGAGACAACTGTTCCCACCGGGGACATTGTTCCCGATGGGGTGATGATGGTCTGAGTTGTACTCAGCCAGTGCGGTGCTGAACTCAGCGCCTCCTGGCTGATAACAACTCACTTTACCGTTAGCCTTTTCATGGTGGCCACCCCGCCATGAAAAGGCTGGTGGTAAGGATGTGCTGGGGGCCACAGAGGGGCCCCTGCACTGTCCATGGCATGGACAATGCAGGGACCCTCTGCCCAGCACCCTCAGAATGCACATTGTCTGCTTTGCAGACAGTGCACATTCCGAGGGTGCTGTGTGCTGCGATATTGGCCTCTGCTCCAGTCGCGGCTCGTGACCTGCAGAATGGGCAGGGTGGCGCACGCGTGGGGGTGGGGAAGGGTCAGGTTGGGGGGGTCAGGAATATAAATGAAATAATTAACTAAAAAATAATAAATATAAATACACCACTGCCATCGCCGTTGCCGTCGCCTACGTTTCATCTGCTCGTCTCTCTACAGCATAGGCTCCCAGCCTGCCCTGCGCCAATCTTGGTGCTGCTTAAAGCAGTGTCAGGATTGGCTGGGAGTGCCCAGTCAGGGTGCTCCCAGGCAGACTGGGAGCCTGAGCAGGCTCTCTCCAGCCCAGTAACTGTGTTGCTGGGCTGGAGAGAGCCCACTGTGTATGTTCGTTTGGCCGGCCCGAGACGGCCGAGCAAACACACATGCGCTCTGATGGGAGTGCTCTGTGCACTCCCCTGAAGTGCTCATCACACTTTATTATTGTTTACTTAAAAAGGTTTGCAGCTGCTGCTGCTGGCGTGGGGGGCGACGCTCCTCCGCCCTCATGGAGGAGCCACCCCTGCTTGGCTCTCTTAAAGGAGCCAAGGCAATTTTGTAGCACTGTTCCTCCTTGTCATCCCAGCGGGAACATTGTAATACACTTGGGGGGGACAACACTGCAGTGGCATCCTCCCTGAAGGTTTGGTGGTCCCGCAGTGGGACCGTCAAACTCATAATTGGGCCCTCAGTGATTTGCCCAGAATCGCACAAGCTTGAATGTTAGCACCTAGATGAAGCCCTCATACATTTACCTGCACACATGCGGGAGGGCAGGGAAAGAAACATTGGGGCCGAGAAAAAAAAGGAATAAAGGTACAAGGTAACTAAAAAGTAGGAGATAAAACTAAGAGTAAACAATGGTAGAAAAGTAGAAAAAAAGGTAAGGAAGGAGAGAAGGACAGAGATAAGAAATAGAGGAAAAGGAGTAGAGAAAATGCATAGTAGCACAAAGGGAAAACACAGCCGAAATCACACAAGATTGGGTGATGACAGGGATATGGAATGCAGAGCACAGACAATAGAACTAGACAAGGAAACTGAAAATAACAGAGTAAAAGACAAATAATAAAAAGAAAGAAATCGTCTCTCTGAAAGAAGATACTCACAGTACCGGGATCTGGGTTTTGAATGATGGCCAGAATAAAGAGCAATAAACCAAAATGTGAATAAAGTATATTATACGCTTTTTGTTGCAGACTAAAATGTAATTAAAATATGACATGAGAATGATCTACTGATTGCAGATTTATATGTGTAATGTGGATGTCACTGTTTCAATATTTGTGAGATAGTACAATGGATCAATAAATTAGCTGCAGAAATCCATATAGGCTTCAGGAGAAAAGGCTCTAATCCCATTCTGAAAACTATATGAACTCCGCAAGATCTTCAAGTGGTTCCCAGTCAACGCCAGAAGGACCTCTTCACCAGCAGGCTGGACTATGGGAAGACACTCCACATAGGAATCACCAAACGCCTTCCGAAGAGACTACAGACAACACAAAATTTTGCGGCAAGACTCATCCTTGACATCCCCAGACAGACCCACATCACCCCCACCTCAAGAAGCTACAATGGCTCCTGATCCAGAAGAGATGCCAGTTCAAGATTTTGACCCACGCATACAAAGCCCTGCACAATGAAGGACCAGCATATATAAAAAAATGCATGATCTTCCGCCAACCAATCAGAAACCTACGATTCACCTCCCTCTTCCTCGCAGACACCTACCGTATCCACCAAGGCAACAGCAAGGGATGCTCCTTTGCACACCTGGTGGCTAAAGACTGGAATTACCTTTCCCTGCACCTTAGGACAGCCTCATTGCTCCGGCAATTCAGGAAAGGACTTAAGGCCTTGCTCTTTGAATGAACAAGATAACCCTGAAACAGCTAGCAGGGCCTTGAGAACCTCAAGGGTGATTTGTCATGCTTTACAAATCATTGATTGATTGTATGTACATACTCCTAATCTCCTAAAATCTATGTTTGTGCTGCAGATCACACACAATAATTCCGTTAAGAAAGCTCAGTGTTTTAATTAATGCACCTATTGCAGAAATGTATGAGTAACAGTATAGGTTAGAAGATCCTATAAAAATGGGGTAGGCCAGTGAGTGAATGCACCTGCTTCAGGGATCTGTGTGTTACATGTATGCCACAGGTTCCAATCCTACGGACAGATGTATGTAGCACTGGATGCATAATACTAGTCGCAATATGTGACTAGTGTGATATTTTGCAAACAGTGCTATATACTAATATGTCAGTTCACAAAATACCAATACATAGTGGGTCGCAATTTGACCTATCATAAATGCTAATGAGGTAGGTTGCAAACTGCGACCCACGAGGAATTACATCCATCATAGGGATGGTGGCCTGTTGAGTTCAGCAGACTGGCTTAGGTAATTTTTCTGATTTGTGTATCAGCTGGAACATTGGCTGAAAAGCAGCCATTTCACTACCACCCACTGACAGGCCACAATCCACTGCGGGCCGACTGTGAGCGCATTTGGCCTGGCGGTGGAGGCAGGACAGGCGGTAGGATCACGATCCCTATTCCACCAGGGATTTCCTGGCAAATTACCCCACCAGGAATCCCTGGTGGAATGCATACGGGTGACAGGAATAATCATTCCTGTTGCCTGTATGTGACATGCCTGGCACATCCCCCCTTCCCACTATACCTACCCACCCCCCCAAGTCCGTAGAACAGCCCCCACCCCAACCCCTGAAAACCGACCCCCTTTCCCTCCGCCCCCAAAACCCAATGCAGGTTCCCCCAACCCTCACCATCCCCCACCTCCCATCCCTACATATGGTCCCCCCAAACCCCAACACCCCGCATCCACATTCACCCATTCACAGACATGCACACATGCATTCATGCACCCAGACACACATCCCTCCCCCACAGACACCCAAGCACACCCCCATGCACCTACACACTCGGACACATACCTCTCTCCCCTTTCCTCTTGGACAGCACTTACCTTATTTCGCGCTGCTCCAGGAGGGAACGGGCTCCCTGGATGTTGCTCCGCCGGCATGGCCGCCTCTCCATACACCTCCACGCCTAAAGCTGCTTCATAATAGGCGTGGCGATGTGGGGAGTGACGTGGCAGTGAGGGTGGAGCAGCATCCACCCCCGCCAACAACCGCCAGCATGGCGCATGGGAGACCTCACCGCCATTAATGGCGGTGGGTCAACATGCGTCATTATTTGGCGGGATGCCAGCTGCCAACACTGGTGGTCTTTTGTTGACCACTGGCACGGTTGGGGGAGGTGCAGCCCGCCATGTTCCTAATGAGGGCCTATATCTGTGAAGGCTCTCTGTGAAACCATTGGCTGTATGGAAGCGTTTCTCTGTAAGGAGTAGTCTCTACTTGGTGAGGAGAGTCTATGTGAGGGCATTCATCTATGTGATAGTGTACTTTGGTGGGAGAAGTGTCCATGTGAAAGGTTCCAGGATGTGGTGCAACTTGGCTAAAGTTTAAAATACAGAAAGCCTTTGATGTGGCAGCCCCCATCATTTTGTAGGCATACTCACCACACATGAGGGCTCCTACAAAATGGCACAGGCGCTTTTTTGTCTTTTTAACTGCCAGTCCGTATTGGGAAGCAATGATGGGTGGATGCAACATGTAGAAGGACAGGGGAAATTGGAGCAAAATGGAGAAGGGCTGGGGGCGCCAAAGCAACATGGAGGAGAGTGGGTGGATGTCAAATAAGCTCATGTCAAGGTGGAATGGATGCAAAGCAACATGTGGGAGGGTGAAAGGTACCCAAAAGCAACACAGGGAAGAGCAGGAGGGACGGGGAAGCAACACTGAGTTTGGGGAAAATCAAGACAGAAGCTGCAGGTGAGGGGAAGGAAAATGGAGAGAGAGGAGGTGGGTTTGGGTAGGAAGGCAATGGGGAGAAGCACATGGGCAGGGACTATAGGGAGGGGCTACAAGATGCACTCCGGTGACAGAGGATAACAGATGTGCAGTGGGAGAAAAATACACTAAAAAGAAAGCTCGAAAACACATGCACTTTTATGAAGTGCTTAACATAAAAGAAAAAGTAGTGCTTGAAATGCAAGCAATGAAAGCAGCGATGTTAGCCGATGAAGATGGTAAAAATGCAATGTTCCCTGGGTGGGTCAAACCCAACTTTTACAAGCTGTGGCACCAATAGGAAGCAGGAAAATGAAAGAAAAGCCAACAAATCGTAAGAAATTTGTGGGCTTCAAGCCCCTCTAAGTTATTGGCGATTCACAATATGCTTGAAAACAGACAGGTCATGTGTTGTCTAATAAGTTCGATCTAAAAAGTGTTCCTATTACTTAGGGAACCTGCAGAGTACTGCAGGACTGGAAATCATTTCCAAATTGTTTGCACATCTGGTTGCTGTAATCTGCTTTTACAGCACGGCTTCAGACACAGAACTAACACCCCCTCCCCTTCCCCCGGGAAGAAACACTATTCCATTTCATTGCTAATCTGCCCCCATTTTCAAAAGACTGCCAGACACATTGAATCAGCTGTCGTGCCCCAGAGATAACGATTACTCGTCACACAGTCCTTTTTAGAAGAGTCTGATGCTGTGACATATCCCAAGTGCAGATCAATTGACTCACCCTGGAGAATCCCAGCCTGACCTATATTTCCTGCTATCATGGAGAGAACAGATTTTCTTTCATTTTATCCCGTTTAGTTTATTTATTTTTCAACTGATGCATTTTAATACACCCCACGATTAAAACGATTTCGAAAAATCTACCGTTTGTAAAGGGTACCCCTAGCACATCAACAACCTTTAAAGTAACACACATATTGAAAATAATTGCATCAAGCCCAGTGTTTCCGTAAATTGAGGTGACTACTAGATGAAGCCAAATTACAACAAAATCCTGAAAAAGCTGTCTTTTTTAGTATAGTATAGCAGGGGTGACAAAGATAAAATGCTATTTTGTATGGGGTGAAAAAGTTACTTTAGCTGTTAGTTCAGTAGGTGAACACCGACATTACTGCAATATTCATGACCATCACCTGGCTCCAGCACTCAAATTGCCAGCATTGAAGTTACTACATCTCCCAGGCTGTGCTCTAGGCAGATTGAGGTAAGGTTTTTATCATTGTGAAAGTAAAACAGGCGAAAAGCTAGTTGCTGATATACATTTTTGCAACGACCAGTTTGTTATGTTATGTGCATTTTTATAGCCTGCCCATCACCGGTGAGGGTATTCATGAACTTCACAGATAAGTGAGGCTAGCCCTGTGACTTCCTCAGAGTCAAGTCTTCAGCCTCCTGTGAAATTTAAGAACAGATAAGGAGGCTCTAATGTAGTGTCCAAGGTCGTTCCATGCTTTAGGAGTAAAGTCAGAGAATGCCGGACCTTTTAATTTGCTTTTGTGGTTGCAGTGGATGTGTGGCAAAAAGCATCCGGCTGAGCGGAGGTGTATGGAGGGTTTGTGGAAATGTAGGTGTTTGTTTAGGTAGGCTGGGTCTATTTTGTACAATGATTTGTAAGTGTACGTGAGGAGTTTTAACTGTACGCACTTGTTCATGGGGAGCCAGCAGAGTTCCCTCCCTCATGTGGGGCATGATGTGGATTGGTGAGGAAGGTTGGGGACGAGTCTGGCCACAGCATTCTGTAAGGTCTGCAGACTTTTTGAGTGTTGCTTGGAGATTTCTGCATTGAGCGAGTTCCTGTAGTCAAGTCACCTCGTGATGAGGGCATGAGTGACGGTCTTTCTGTCAGTGTCCTCATTGTGTGAAACCACAACGTGGCGACTTTGGTGACGTGGCAATGGAGTTCTCATGAGTAGACATTTTCAGATTGTTGTCTATGATGAGCCTGAGGTTTCGTGCTTGAGGGCTGGGTTTAGGAGTGAGTCCAAGGTCTGAAGGTCACCATGCAGAGTCCAACGGTGGAGCCTCTTTTATGAAAATCATCACACTGTTTATATTCTGTATTTAGCTTGAGGCAGTTGGACGTCATCCAGGTGGACACTTCAGTCATGTAGGTATTGAAGTTTTTCCTTGTTTTGGGGATAGTATCAGTTACATGTTGTTGTTGTGGGTGGGTATGTTGATGTTGTGTGCTTGGATGACTTTGGATACTGGGGTTTAGGTGTTAAAGAAGGGGGCGGAATAAGAATTCATGAAGAAGTCTGCAAATGAGATCTTAAACTTTCAACGTGTATGGTGGCTTGTTAACTGCTGGGTTCGTCCGGCTAGGAAAATGTAGATCCATTGGATTGGATCCCATTGGATTGTGGGTCCTTGGATCCTTGCATGTCTGTCTCATGTAGTTGTCTTATCAGAATCAGGTGGAAGACTGAGTTGAAGGCTGCTAAGTATGATGGGGGCCATGGTTTCCCCTCTTTCCAGAATCATCAAGATGTCATCTGTTGCTGCAATTATGGGTGTCTATGTGCCTCGTTTGGGCTTGAATCCTGAATCATTGACGAGCTGATGTTTGGCGAGGTGATTGGTGAGACGGAAGTTGATGGCTTTTTCTAGGATCTTTGCTGGGTATGGCAGGAGGGTGATGAGTGGCTGGTTTGTGAGTTGGCTGGGCCTGCTGAGAGCTTCTTTAGAAGAGGATTGACTGCTGAGTGCTTCCAGGTTTCTGGGATAGTGGCTGTGTTGATGGAGGTTTTGTGGATAGGGGTTAGGGCTTCTTTGATCAGGGTGGAACTCTTGTTGTAGATGTGGTGGGTCATAGATCTTCTGGGGCCTCAGAATGGATGGTTTTCGTGTTATGGTTTCTTCTAGGGTGACAGGGTTCTATGTGGTAAGGATATTTCCTTTGTCTGATATCAGCAGGCTTGTTACCAGTGTGCTAGGGTCTGGTTGCAGAATGAAATTGTCATGTACAGTTGTGATTTTGCTGAGAAGTCACAGCACAGCTCATGCGTGGGAGTGATGTTGCTGGCTGTTGCTGCAGGTGGAGTGCAGTCCTTGATGACTGCGAAGATTTCCCTGCTGCTGATGGAGTTGGTGTCAATGCGTTTTCTTAGGGCCCTTGTCTTGGTTTCCCTTATCTGATGGTGGTAGAACCTCAGGGAGTATTTGAAAGCATTTTTGTCCAAGTCTTCTTGGCTGGCTCTCCACCATCATTCTAGTTGCATGTAGTGCCACTTGTAAAAGCAAAAAGGTGATAGATGGAATGCTTGACTGAATCTTAGCCAATGGCAATCGCTCGGACTGCATTCCAGTATATTATTTTTTGCCCAACATGCCACCTCAGTTTGGACCCAGCCATATGCAATTTAGTATTGGCCCTACTTCTCAAGGGAACAGTCCAGCACGAACTGCCCGGCCAGGTCTGCAGTGCTGCTTGGCCAGTTTAAGTTCTTCTGTATACCATCTAGCCTCCATTCTTGTTCTCCTTAAATGGCTTTGTTTTGTGAGAGTCTAAGGTAACAAAGCAGTCAGCGATCCAGTTAATAAAGTTGTTGTTATTGCTTGATATGTTTCATCTGTGTAGTGGTTGGTTCTTTTGGAGGGGAAAACCCAACCCACCTCTGATAAGCTACTCCATCATCAGTAAGCTGGGTCTGTCAGGTTGTCATTCTGTGGTGAGGGGTGATGATTTTGAAGCTGATGATGGCATGGTCAGTCCATGTGATTGTCATAGGTGCGTCTTCTATGATGTTACTTAAGTGAGAACGAGGTCAAAGATGTGTCCAGCGGTGTTGGTGGGGATGGAGACGTGTTGGATGAGCCAATGTTTTTCGAGGATTTCAAAGAGTGCGACTGAGTTCGGGTTGTTCATGTTTTCTAGGTGAAAGGTGAGGTCTCCAAGGAGGATGTAGCTACATGCCGTGGGTTGCAGCACAACCCACAGCTCACTCCACTGCCTCCCTGGCATCCCGTGTTATACAGCGGAACACCCTAAATACTTACCTGCAGTTCAGAGAGTCGGGCAAGGGCCTGCAGGGAGCCAGTCTTCGCCTCACTTGTCAGCTGGGCTGGACACAGTCCTCTCCTTGGAGGCCATAATCTGGTTCTTTGTAGTTTCTTCTTTCCAGAATTCCTGAGGAAGGGTTTTTACTCAACCAATCCATCATGGAGGTTCTATTATGTATTCATGCCAGCATTTCCCAATCTATCATGGAGGCCTCACTTCTTCTTCTATGTCACTTCCTGTTTTTGAGTATATAAGGAGCAGAATTGTCTTTCTCCTTTGCGTTGCAACACTCCTTGCTCCTGCTGGTGTGTCTTCACTCCTGCTGGTGCATCCTCACTCCTGCTGGTGTCTTCTTGCTCCTATTGCTTCCCTTCTGAACCTTTCTATTCTCCTGGTTCTGGCATTTCCACTAGCGTTCTGAGCCCCATCTAAGCCTTGCTGCAGTCCTGGGCTACTACCATCAGTAACAGTCCTTATCAGCCTCCTGGGAGTCTCAGATTGCCATCAGAGGTTTTTTCCCTTCAGAGTTTTTCCTCTTGGGGACTCCTTCCGGAGGATACTATCTGCTTAGAAGTTCCATTGTTGGCAACATTGTGGCTACCAAAAGGGTTCACCCCTAAACAGTCAAAACCTGGACTTACAGACTTTCCCATCGGTCCAAGGCTGCGAATAGTTCATCCGCTAAAGAACCTGACAGTAGCAGCTTGATTCAATGACTAGTGACGTCTGCTATTGTTGGTGTAGTTTAAGCAGGTTCCTCAGGGTTGGTAGATCAGGATTCTGCTCGGGGTAAAGTTGTTTGTGATTCATTGTTTTAAGTTGAGGTGTTGCATGTGGGTGGTTTCAGATTCTGGGTCTGTGCTACAGTTGATGAAGTCCTTGAAAATGATGGTGACTCCTCTGACAGGTTTGTGTTGTTGATCTTGCCTGACGATTTTGAATCCAGTGAGGATTGCTGTGGTGATGTTTGATGTTGTTGTAGGGTCAGTCATGTCTCTGTGAAGGAAAGAGGTCCTGGACTGCGTCATACAGTGGGTCCCATATCGCCATGGTGTTTTTCTGAATGGGTGGGTATTGAGAAGCATGCAGGAAAGTTAGGGTGAGCTGCAGGTAGTGGGTGGTTTGGGTGTGCCGGGGTGGGTGGGATGTTCAAAGGTGTTGGTGTAACTCATTGTGGTATTGTGGTAGTGAGTGCTGGTGTGGTGGTGCAGGTGAAATGTCAGAAGATGCAGGCAAAAGTACCTTTCTTGTTGTAAGGTGCAGTACAAAGGCAATGCAGTGATCGGCGATCAAAGATGAGGGAGGAAGGTATGTGGTAGGATAGTGGTTGGGCAAGGTATTACCGGGGTTCCTGGTGCATGCTGTGGTCCATGCAGGGAGAGTCACAGATGAGCTATCCTTTGGGGTGCCTTTGATGCACCAGTGGTGAGTCTGCACAATGGTGGCCTCGAAGTAGGTCCTGGGTAGATGGAGGAGCGCAAGGGGTGGTGGGTGGTACTGCGAGGTTTGCTGGTAGTGGAAGAGCAGGAAGTAGTGGGAGGAGCAAGTTGCATGGAGCAGCCAAGGAGCAGTGTTGAGGATAGGTGGGGAGCAAAGATGGCTGGAAGGGAGCAAAGTATGGGGCAACAGGCTGGGCACAGTGAGCAGAGCCAATGCACAATTACAGCATAGAGAAAGTTAACAATGGCTCATACACATACAGCAATGAAAAACAAGTGGCACGGCTACAGACAGTCATGGACAGAAAAGGAAAAACAAAGGGCACAGTCATTGACAACACAATCACAAGCAGTGGAGAATGATACACAATCACAGCAATACAATAGAAGCAAATGGCAAACCGTCACATAGAACTGCATGGCAGAAACTCCAGGGCACAAAGAAAACAGATACAAACACTTCCAAAAAGGAGAGAGAAAATTTCACAAAGTAGGGCGAAATGGTGACAGAGGAAAGAGTCACAGAGGAAGGAGAAGAGACAGAAGAGCGAGTGAGAGAGAGTGGGTGTGAGAGAGAGCAAGGGAGAGGGAGGAGCAAGGTAGGAGCCTCAAGGCACTGGAACTGGGTCCGAAAGAGCCTTGACCGATCGGAGGATTCCTCTCAGGTAAGTCCTAGGGGGCTAGGTCTACTTTGGGGCTAGGGCTACTACCACCTGCTGAAAATGTATTTGAAATTGTTTTTGAATTCAATGTTGACATGGCAATATTACATTTGCCCCTGCTGCCTCCTGTGCCTTGTGTCTCTTGGTGGTGTTTAATGCATCTAACTAATACTTGTGGCACTTAGTCTATATATTTAGTTGCGAGACATACTTTATGCTGACATAAACATCAGGTTTAAAGACTCGTAAAGCATGTGGTACGAATGTAATTTGTGCAAACAAACTTTAAACACATATGGCCCACATTCTACAATTCGTCAGTGCTATTAGTCCATCGTGTACCCCGTTTCACATACATATATGTTTTTTGTTTCCATGTCAATAGAATTTTATAACATAAAAATCACACTCTTCGTTGTTTTTTTTAGAGGAACGATGAACGAAGCCATATATATGTTCCTCACTCATAAGATTTTACTGAGCACAAACAGGCTTTTTTCTCACCACAGGTAACGTGTTTCGTGTGTACAATACTTCCTTAGGGCTTATTTGGGATACAACGGGTGTTTACTCTGACAGACTCACGTATAATGTAACATCTTGTTTTGTATTTACTTGCTCTTATCATGAATACCAAAGATTTTGTTCATACCAACATTTAATTACAGGTCTAATTCACATTTGTTCAGGCCCATATCTTTAATAATTGTCTTTTCCATGGTCCAAGTCTTCGTGAACTCCCCCTTTGGACGTTTTGGAATCCACTCAGTCCGTTCCCTGAAAGAACAGTTATCTAATGTGTTACAGATAACAATTGTGTATAATAGGCTAGTTCTCAATGTTCCCGTGGGGTAAGTCCACAGCACCACTGGGTGGAATGGAAATTAATGTAGGATTCTTCTTGCATTCTCACAATAGTGCATTAACCAATTTAGGCACATATTTATCCCTTTTTGCGCCGCTTTTGCGTCATATTTTGACGCAAAAGCGGCGCAAACTTACAAAATATAATAGTACCTTGTAAGCTTAGGCCGCTTTTGCGTCAAAAAATGACACAAATGCGGCGCAAAAAAAGTATAAATATGGGCCTAAGTGGTCCAACCGATGGACCATTCAGATGCCAGCAACAGCAACCTTTATTTATAACAACATCCACGCTAACACGGTAAGTACCCGCTTGCGCTGATGAGTGTTCCTATGCCCTCCGCAGCAGCCTTGCCCATACTCGATGAAGTCCAATGCGACACTGTGAACCTGACTTCGCACTTCATGCACCGCATCCAGTATTTCCCACTGAGGCCAAAGGGCAGTCAATGTCTTTCAATCATAGATGCGAAGGACGCAGGGATCCTGTTGATAATTAGACGCTTTCTGTGACTTTATAAGTGCTGAGGACTCGCTATAAATGATGCACTTGGGGTAGCTACTTACTCAGCAATCCAGAAAGTGCTTTGGGCCTTGCGAGACTATGGAAAGCGCTATGTACATAACAATACAGTACAATATATTATAAAATAATTCAAGCCAAATAGTATTAGAGGGACGACTGGGACACAGGAATGGGGAGATACGTGAAGTGGATAGAGCCTGCCCTGCTGAATAGAGTACTTGTTGAACCCAATCTGAATTTAAATGTATTCCATTGTGTCAGAATTGAGAGTGAAAGAGAAATGATGGAAGCGCGGTTGCTGCATTTGAAAGCAGGAGTGGAAATGAAGGAGACAAAAACAGAAATGGGAGAGTGAAAAGGAAAAGTCATTCCTTCTAGTTATTGAAGATTTATTAGACATTTCTAAGAAAGGCAAATACACAACATACATTATACATTAGTACACAGTAAAAAGGCAGTCGGCTGATTATAAAAAAGTATAACCAATAAAAAAGGTAATACAAAATCAGCAAGCGAAATTTACAGTAAACAAAAGTGATTAATGTTTAGAGCAAATACCCAGCATTGTCCCAAAAAAGATTGGGCATCATGATATTTTTATCATTCATATAGACTTACCCACCCCTGTAAATAACTTCACTGATGAGAAAGAAAGTTCACATTAACACCAATATTATAGTTGCATTTACTGTAAATAATGCTCCAAGCACATTTACTGTTCTAGCCCCAACAACAACAAAACACACACATATGAACAACAACAATATGTGTACGAACTTAAAAGAGTTCAGGCAGTTGTAAACTGCAAAATCGTTTTATAAGAACAGTAATCCAAACTTACTCATTTGGATGGCTTTATTGATACATTTGTTGTAACTAAACGTTAATACGCCCATCCTTAACCATCCTCTCTACAGTGTGGAAATTTATTTTAGCTTAGCACATTTAAAATATTGTCCCTACTACAATGATGCAATTTTAGGATATATAATCAGAGCCACCAACGATCAATAACATTTTTTTGAAAACCTAATGAAAGGCTTTTCGTAATTTGGGAAAACCTGCTTTCTTTTGCACCCTTACAAATGTAAGTGATGGAGGGAAGAGGGATTGTGTTTGCACTGTGCAAATATGATGCACATCTTCAGACTGCAGCTGCACTCCACAGACGGATCTTGGTCTTGAACTGAGGTTCAACTTCAATATTTTACTAACATATTAATGACAGTGAAGCACATTCAGACACACAGTAATGACAGAGAGTAGATGATTCACAAATAATAAAGGTTTTATTAACCCATCAGTAAAGTTACTGTATCTGTAAGGAAATGCCTCCTTGGCATGGTTACCCCCTGACTTTTTGCCTTTGCTGATGCTATGTTTTGAATTGAAAGTGTGCTGAGGCCTGCTAACCAGGTCCCAGCACCAGTGTTCTTTCCCTAACCTGTACTTTTGTATCCACAATTGGCACACCCTGGCATCCAGATAAGTCCCTTGTAAATGGTACCCCTAGTACCAAGGGCCCTGATGCCAAGGAAGGTCTCTAAGGGCTGCAGCATGTGTTATGCCACCCTGGAGACCCCTCACTCAGCACAGACACACTGCTTGCCAGCTTGTGTGTGCTGGTGAGAACAAAACGAGTAAGTCGACATGGCACTCCCCTCAGGGTGCCATGCCAGCCTCTCACTGCCTATGCAGGTATAGATAAGTCACCCCTCTAGCAGGCCTTACAGCCCTAAGGCAGGGTGCACTATACCATAGGTGAGGGCGCCAGTGCATGAGCACTGTGCCCCTACAGTGTCTAAACAAAACCTTAGACATTGTAAGTGCAGGGTAGCCATAAGAGTATATGGTCTGGGAGTCTGTTTTACACGAACTCCACAGCACCATAATGGCTACACTGAAAACTGGGAAGTTTGGTATCAAACTTCTCAGCACAATAAATGCACACTGATGCCAGTGTACATTTTATTGTAAAATAAACCCCAGAGGGCACCTTAGAGGTGCCCCCTGAAACCTTAACCGACTATCTGTGTAGGCTGACTGGTTCCAGCAGCCTGCCACAACCGAGACATGTTGCTGGCCCCATGGGGAGAGTGCCTTTGTCACTCTGAGGCCAGTAACAAAGCCTGCACTGGGTGGAGATGCTAACACCTCCCCCAGGCAGGAGCTGTCACACCTGGCGGTGAGCCTCAAAGGCTCACCCCTTTGTGCCAGCACCGCAGGACACTCCAGCTAGTGGAGTTGCCCGCCCCCTCCGGCCACGGCCCCCACTTTTGGCGGCAAGGCCGGAGAAAATAATGAGAATAACAAGGAGGAGTCACTGGCCAGTCAGGACAGCCCCTAAGGTGTCCTGAGCTGAAGTGACTCTAACTTTTAGAAATCCTCCATCTTGCAGATGGGGGATTCCCCAATAGGATTAGGGATGTGACCCCCTCCCCTTGGGAGGAGGCACAAAGAGGGTGTACCCACCCTCAGGGCTAGTAGCCATTGGCTACTAACCCCCCAGACCTAAACACGCCCTTAAATTTAGTATTTAAGGGCTTCCCTGAACCTAAGAATTTAGATTCCTGCAACTTACAGAAGAAGAGGACTGCTGAGCTGAAAAACCCTGCAGAGAAGAAGAAGACACCAACTGCTTTGGCCCCAGCCCTACCGGCCTGTCTCCCTCCTTCAGAAGAAACCTGCTCCAGCGACGCTTTCCCTGGGACCAGCGACCTCTGAATCCTCTGAGGACTGCCCTGCTTCGAGAAAGACAAGAAACTCCCGAGGACAGTGGCCCTGCTCCAAAAGAACTGCAACTTTGTTTCAAGGAGCAGATTTAAAGACCCCTGCAACTCCCCGCAAGAAGCGTGAGACTTGCAACACTGCACCCGGCGACCCCGACTCGACTGGTGGAGAACCAACACCTCAGGGACTCCAAGACTGTGAGTAACCAAAGTTTTCCCCCTGAGCCCCCACAGCGACGCCTGCAGAGGGAATCCCGAGGCTCCCCCTGACCGCGACTGCCTGAACTCCATTTCCCGACGGCTGGAAAAGACCCTGCACCCGCAGCCCCCAGCACCTAAAGGAACGGAACTCCTGTGCAGGAGTGACCCCCAGGAAGCCCTCTCCCTTGCCCAGGTGGTGGCTACCCCGAGGAGCCCCCCCCATGCCTGCCTGCAACGCTGAAGAGATCCCTTGATCTCTCATAGGAAACCTTTGAAAACCCGACGCGTGTTTGCACACTGCACCCGGCCGCCCCCGCGCTGCTGAGGGTGTACTTTTTCTGCTGACTTGTGTCCCCCCCGGTGCCCTACAAAACCCCCCTGGTCTGCCCTCCGAAGACGCGGGTACTTACCTGCTGGCAGACTGGAACCGGGGCACCCCCTTCTCTCCATTGAAGCCTATGTGTTTTGGGCACCTCTTTGACCTTTGCACCTGACCGGCCCTGAGCTGCTGGTGTGATAACTTTGGGGTTGCTCTGAACCCCCAACGGTGGGCTACCTTGGACCCAAAACTGAAACCTGTAAGTGACTTACTTACCTGTTAAAACTAACATTACTTTACCTCCCCCAGGAACTGTGAAAATTGCAGTGTCCACTTTTAAAACAGCTTATTTTGTTTTATGTAAAAAGTATACATGCTAATGAAATGATTCAAAGTTCCTAAAGTTCTTACCTGCATTACCTTTCAAATGAGATATTACATGTAGAATTTGAACCTGTGGTTCTTAAAATAAACTAAGAAAATATATTTTTCTATAACAAAACCTATTGGCTGGATTTGTCTCTGAGTGTGTGTTCCTCATTTATTGCCTGTGTGTATGTACAACAAATGCTTAACACTACTCCTTTGATAAGCCTACTGCTCGACCACACTACCACAAAATAGAGCATTAGTATTATCTCTTTTTGCCACTATCTTACCTCTAAGGGGAACCCCTGGACTCTGTGCATACTATTCCTTACTTTGAAATAGTGCATACAGAGCCAACGTCCTACATTGGTGGATCAGCGGTGGGGTACAAGACTTTGCATTTGCTGGACTACTCAGCCAATACCTGATCACACGACAAATTCCAAAAATTGTCATTAGAAATTGATTTTTGCTATTTGAAATTTTTCTAAATTCTTAAAAGTCCTGCTAGGGCCTTGTGTTAGTCCCTGTTAGCATTTCCTTTTAGAGTTTAAAAGTTTGGTAAAAGTTTGAATTAGATCCTAGAACTAGTTTTAGTTTCTTAAAAAAAGTATTCCAACTTTTAGAAGCATAATGTCTAGTACAGATGTGAATGTGGTGGAACTCGACACCACACCTTACCTCCATCTACAGGTGAGAGAGCTAAGGTCACTCTGTAAACTAAAGAAAATAGCAATGGGCTCCAGACCTTCCAAACTACAGCTCCAGGAGCTGTTGGCAGAGTTTGAAAGAGCCAAGCCCTCTGAGGATGGCAACACAGAGGATGAGTATAGTGACTTGGAGGGTGATTCCCCCCCCACCAGTCCTATCTAGGGAGGACAGGGCCTCTCAAGCC
Source organism: Pleurodeles waltl (assembly GCF_031143425.1). Taxonomy (NCBI): domain Eukaryota; kingdom Metazoa; phylum Chordata; class Amphibia; order Caudata; family Salamandridae; genus Pleurodeles; species Pleurodeles waltl. The sequence goes on along the minus strand of NC_090449.1, from coordinate 248,262,066 downwards.
CTGACTCCACAAATCATAGTCAGAGATGCTGGTTCCCTCACAGGAGGGACCAACCTCTCTGAAATCACTGAGGATAACTCCAGTGAAGAGGACATCCAGTTAGCCAGGATGGCCAAAAGATTGGCTTTGGAAAGACAGATCCTAGCCATAGAAAGGGAAAGACAAGAGATGGGCCTAGGTCCCATCAATGGTGGCAGCAACATAAATAGGGTCAGAGATTCTCCTGACATGTTGAAAATCCCTAAAGGGATTGTAACTAAATATGAAGATGGTGATGACATCACCAAATGGTTCACAGCTTTTGAGAGGGCTTGTGTAACCAGAAAAGTGAACAAATCTCACTGGGGTGCTCTCCTTTGGGAAATGTTCACAGGAAAGTGTAGGGATAGACTCCTCACACTCTCTGGAAAAGATGCAGAATCTTATGACCTCATGAAGGGTACCCTGATTGAGGGCTTTGGATTCTCCACTGAGGAGTATAGGATTAGATTCAGGGGGGCTCAAAAATCCTCGAGCCAGACCTGGGTTGACTTTGTAGACTACTCAGTAAAAACACTAGATGGTTGGATTCAAGGCAGTGGTGTAAGTAATTATGATGGGCTGTACAATTTATTTGTGAAAGAACACCTGTTAAGTAATTGTTTCAATGACAAACTGCATCAGCATCTGGTAGACCTAGGACCAATTTCTCCCCAAGAATTGGGAAAGAAGGCGGACCATTGGGTCAAGACTAGGGTGTCCAAAACTTCCACAGGGGGTGACCAAAAGAAAGGGGTCACAAAACCTCCCCAGGGGAAAGGTGGTGAGACAGCCAAAAGCAAAAATAGTAAAGAGTCTTCTACAGGCCCCCAAAAACCTGCACAGGAGGGTGGGCCCAGAGCCTCTTCACAAAACAATTCTGGGTACAAGGGTAAAAACTTTGATCCCAAAAAGGCCTGGTGTCGTAGCTGTAGTCAGTCTGGACACCAAACTGGAGACAAGGCCTGTCCAAAGAAAAATACCACTTCAAACTTCACTCCAGCTAACACTGGAATGGCTAGTCTCCAAGTGGGATCAACAGTGTGCCCAGAGCAAATCAGGTGTCACACTGAAGCTACATTAGTTTCTGAGGGTGGGGGGGATTTAGCCACACTGGCTGCCTGGCCCCCTAACATGCAAAAATACAGGCAGCAGCTCTTAATTAATGGGACAAGTGTAGAGGGCCTGAGGGATACAGGTGCAGTGTCACTATGGTGACAGAGAAACTGGTTTCCCCTGGCCAATACCTGGCTGGACAAACTTATCCAGTCACAAACGCTGACAATCAGACTAAAGTACATCCCATGGCTATGGTAACTTTAGAGTGGGGAGGGGTCAATGGCCTGAAACAGGTGGTGGTCTCCTCAAATATCCCAGTAGACTGTTTGCTTGGAAATGACCTGTAGTCCTCAGCATGGGCTGAGGTAGAACTGAAAACCCATGCAGCCATGCTGGGTATCCCTGAACTGGTGTGTGTCAAGACAAGGGCACAGTGCAAGGCACAGGGTGAAAAAGTAGAGCTGGAGTCTGGAAGAAAGGCCCAGCCTACCAAGAGAAAAGGAAAGTCAGCTGGGAAACCAGCTGCAACACAACAAGAAAAAGAGAACCTCTCTTCTCAGGAAGAAGTTCTGCCCTCTGAGGGAACTGAGCCTATGGAGCTGGAACCTTATCAGGTTGAGCTCTTAGGCCCAGGGGGACCCTCAAGGGAGGAGTTGTGTAAGGGACAAGAAACCTGTCCCTCTCTTGAAGGCCTTAGGCAGCAAGCTGCTGAAGAGTCCAAAGGCAAGAAAAATGGAACACATAGGGTCTATTGGGAAGATGGACTCCTGTACACTGAGGCAAGAGATCCCAAACCTGGTGCCACTAGGAGAGTGGTAGTGCCTCAGGCGTTCAGAGAGTTTATTCTGACCTTAGCCCATGATATTCCCCTTGCTGGGCATTTGGGACAAACCAAGACGTGGGAGAGGTTAGTCAACCACTTCTACTGGCCCAACATGTCCCAGAAGGTTAAGGAGTTTTGCACCTCCTGTCCCACCTGTCAAGCCAGTGGTAAGACAGGTGGACATCCAAAGGCCCCCCTCATTCCACTTCCAGTGGTGGGGGTCCCCTTTGAAAGAGTGGGAGTGGACATAGTGGGTCCACTTGAACCTCCCACAGCCTCAGGAAATATGTACATCCTAGTAGTAGTGGATCATGCTACTAGGTATCCTGAAGCTATTCCCCTTAGGTCGACTACTGCCCCTGCAGTAGCCAAGGCCCTCATTGGTATCTTTACCAGAGTGGGCTTCCCTAAGGAGGTGGTGTCTGACAGAGGTACCAACTTCATGTCAGCATACCTAAAACACATGTGGAATGAGTGTGGAGTGACTTATAAGTTCACTACACCATATCATTCACAAACTAATGGCCTTGTTGAGAGATTCAACAAGACATTAAAGGGCATGATCATGGGGCTCCCAGAAAAACTCAAAAGGAGATGGGATGTCCTCCTGCCATGTCTGCTTTTCGCTTACAGAGAGGTGCCTCAGAAGGGAGTAGGGTTCTCACCCTTGGAACTTCTGTTTGGCCACCCCTGTAAGGGGACCACTTGCTCTTGTTAAAGAAGGCTGGGAGAGACCTCTTCATGAGCCTAAACAAGACATAGTGAACTATGTACTTGGCCTTCGCTCAAGAATGGCAGAGTACATGGAAAAGGCAAGTAAAAACCTTGAGGCCAGCCAACAGCTCCAGAAGTTTTGGTATGACCAAAAGGCTGCAATGGTTGAATTTCAACCAGGCCAGAAAGTCTGGGTTTTGGAGCCTGTGGCTCCCAGGGCACTTCAGGAAAGATGGAGTGGCCCTTACCCAATCCTGGAAAAGAAGAGTCAGGTCACCTACCTGGTGGATCTAGGCACAAGCAGGAGCCCCAAGAGGATGATCCATGTAAACCGCCTAAAACTCTTCCATGATAGGGCTGATGTGAATCTGTTGATGGTAACAGATGAGGAGCAGGAAGCTGAGAGTGAGCCTCTCCCTGATCTCCTCTCTTCAGACCCTAAAGATGGCTCAGTGGATGGAGTGATCTATTCAGACACCCTCTCTGGCCAACAGCAAGCTGACTGAAGGAAGGTCCTACAACAGTTTGCTGAGCTCTTTTCCCTAACCCCTGGTCAGACACACCTGTGTACCCATGATGTGGACACAGGAGACAGCATGCCTGTCAAAAACAAAATCTTCAGACAGTCTGATCAAGTTAAGGAAAGCATCAAGGTGGAAGTCCACAAGATGCTGGAATTGGGAGTAATTGAGCACTCTGACAGCTCCTGGGCTAGCCCGGTGGTCTTAGTCCCCAAACCTCACACCAAAGAAGGAAAGAGAGAGATGAGGTTTTGTGTGGACTACAGAGGTCTTAATTCTGTCACCAAGACAGATGCCCATCCCATTCCTAGAGCTGACGAGCTGATTGACAAATTAGGTGCTGCCAAATTCTTAAGTACCTTTGACTTAACAGCAGGGTACTGGCATATCAAAATGGCACCTGGAGCAAAAGAGAAAACAGCATTCTCCACACCTGATGGGCATTATCAGTTTACTGTTATGCCCTTTGGTTTAAAGAATGCCCCTGTCACCTTCCAAAGGTTGGTGAATCAAGTCCTTGCTGGGTTGGAGTCCTTTAGTGCAGCTTATCTTGATGATATTGCTGTCTTTAGCTCCAACTGGCAGGATCACTTGGTCCACCTGAAGAAGGTTTTGAAGGCTCTGCAATCAGCAGGCCTCTCTATCAAGGCATCCAAATGCCAGATAGGGCAGGGAACTGTGGTTTACTTGGGACACCTTGTAGGTGGAGGCCAAGTTCAGCCACTCCAGCCTAAGATCCAGACTATTCTGGACTGGGCAGCTCCAAAAACCCAGACTCAAGTCAGGGCATTCCTTGGCTTGACTGGGTACTATAGGTGGTTTGTGAAGGGATATGGATCCATTGTGACAGCCCTCACAGAACTCACCTCCAAGAAAATGCCCAAGAAAGTAAACTGGACTGTAGAATGCCAACAGGCCTTTGACACCCTGAAACAAGCTATGTGCACAGCACCAGTTCTAAAAGCTCCAGATTACTCCAAGCAATTCATTGTGCAAACAGATGCCTCTGAACATGGGATAGGGGCAGTTTTGTCCCAAACAAATGATGATGGCCTTGACCAGCCTGTTGCTTTCATTAGCAGGAGGTTACTCCCCAGGGAGCAGCGTTGGAGTGCCATTGAGAGGGAGGCCTTTGCTGTGGTTTGGTCCCTGAAGAAGTTGAGACCATACCTCTTTGGTACTCACTTCCTAGTTCAAACTGACCACAGACCTCTCAGATGGCTGATGCAAATGAAAGGTGAAAATCCAAAACTGTTGAGGTGGTCCATCTCCCTACAGGGAATGGACTTTATAGTGGAACACAGACCTGGGACTGCCCATGCCAATGCAGATGGCCTTTCCAGGTTCTTCCACTTAGAAAATGAAGACTCTCTTGGGAAAGGTTAGTCTCATCCTCTTTCGTTTGGGGGGGGGGTGTGTGTAAGGAAATGCCTCCTTGGCATGGTTACCCCCTGACTTTTTGCCTTTGCTGATGCTATGTTTTGAATTGAAAGTGTGCTGAGGCCTGCTAACCAGGTCCCAGCACCAGTGTTCTTTCCCTAACCTGTACTTTTGTCTCCACAATTGGCACACCCTGGCATCCAGATAAGTCCCTTGTAAATGGTACCCCTAGTACCAAGGGCCCTGATGCCAAGGAAGGTCTCTAAGGGCTGCAGCATGTCTTATGCCCCCCTGGAGACCCCTCACTCAGCACAGACACACTGCTTGCCAGCTTGTGTGTGCTGGTGAGAACAAAACGAGTAAGTCGACATGGCACTCCCCTCAGGGTGCCATGCCAGCCTCTCACTGCCTATGCAGGTATAGATAAGTCACCCCTCTAGCAGGGCTTACAGCCCTAAGGCAGGGTGCACTATACCATAGGTGAGGGCGCCAGTGCATGAGCACTGTGCCCCTACAGTGTCTAAACAAAACCTTAGACATTGGAAGTGCAGGGTAGCCATAAGAGTATATGGTCTGGGAGTCTGTTTTACACGAACTCCACAGCACCATAATGGCTACACTGAAAACTGGGAAGTTTGGTATCAAACTTCTCAGCACAATAAATGCACACTGATGCCAGTGTACATTTTATTGTAAAATAAACCCCAGAGGGCACCTTAGAGGTGCCCCCTGAAACCTTAACCGACTATCTGTGTAGGCTGACTGGTTCCAGCAGCCTGCCACAACCGAGACATGTTGCTGGCCCCAAGGGGAGAGTGCCTTTGTCACTCTGAGGCCAGTAACAAAGCCTGCACTGGGTGGAGATGCTAACACCTCCCCCAGGCAGGAGCTGTCACACCTGGCGGTGAGCCTCAAAGGCTCACCCCTTTGTGCCAGCACCGCAGGACACTCCAGCTAGTGGAGTTGCCCGCCCCCTCCGGCCACGGCCCCCACTTTTGGCGGCAAGGCCGGAGAAAATAATGAGAATAACAAGGAGGAGTCACTGGCCAGTCAGGACAGCCCCTAAGGTGTCCTGAGCTGAAGTGACTCTAACTTTTAGAAATCCTCCATCTTGCAGATGGAGGATTCCCCAATAGGATTAGGGATGTGACCCCCTCCCCTTGGGAGGAGGCCCAAAGAGGGTGTACCCACCCTCAGGGCTAGTAGCCATTGGCTACTAACCCCCCAGACCTAAACACGCCCTTAAATTTAGTATTTAAGGGCTTCCCTGAACCTAAGAATTTAGATTCCTGCAACTTACAGAAGAAGAGGACTGCTGAGCTGAAAAACCCTGCAGAGAAGAAGAAGACACCAACTGCTTTGGCCCCAGCCCTACCGGTCTGTCTCCCTCCTTCAGAAGAAACCTGCTCCAGCGACGCTTTCCCTGGGACCAGCGACCTCTGAATCCTCTGAGGACTGCCCTGCTTCGAGAAAGACAAGAAACTCCCGAGGACAGCGGCCATGCTCCAAAAGAACTGCAACTTTGTTTCAAGGAGCAGATTTAAAGACCCCTGCAACTCCCCGCAAGAAGCGTGAGACTTGCAACACTGCACCCGGCGACCCCGACTCGACTGGTAGAGAACCAACACCTCAGGGAGGACCCTCCGGCGACTCCAAGACTGTGAGTAACCAAAGTTGTCCCCCCTGAGCCCCCACAGCGACGCCTGCAGAGGGAATCCCGATGCTCCCCCTGACCGCGACTGCCTGAACTCCATTTCCCGACGGCTGGAAAAGACCCTGCACCCGCAGCCCCCAGCACCTAAAGGAACGGAACTCCTGTGCAGGAGTGACCCCCAGGAAGCCCTCTCCCTTGCCCAGGTGGTGGCTACCCCGAGGAGCCCCCCCCTTGCCTGCCTGCAACGCTGAAGAGATCCCTTGATCTCTCATAGGAAACCATTGAAAACCCGACGCGTGTTTGCACACTGCACCCGGCCACCCCCGCGCTGCTGAGGGTGTTCTTTTTCTGCTGACTTGTGTCCCCCCCGGTGCCCTACAAAACCCCCCTGGTCTGCCCTCCGAAGACGCGGGTACTTACCTGCTGGCAGACTGGAACCGGGGCACCCCCTTCTCTCCATTGAAGCCTAAGTGTTTTGGGCACCTCTTTGACCTTTGCACCTGACCGGCCCTGAGCTGCTGGTGTGATAACTTTGGGGTTGCTCTGAACCCCCAACGGTGGGCTACCTTGGACCCAAAACTGAAACCTGTAAGTGACTTACTTACCTGTTAAAACTAACATTACTTTACCTCCCCCAGGAACTGTGAAAATTGCACTGTGTCCACTTTTAAAACAGCTTATTGTGTTTTATGTAAAAAGTATACATGCTAATGAAATGATTCAAAGTTCCTAAAGTACTTACCTGCAATACCTTTCAAATGAGATATTACATGTAGAATTTGAACCTGTGGTTCTTAAAATAAACTAAGAAAATATATTTTTCTATAACAAAACCTATTGGCTGGATTTGTCTCTGAGTGTGTGTTCCTCATTTATTGCCTGTGTGTATGTACAACAAATGCTTAACACTACTCCTTTGATAAGCCTACTGCTCGACCACACTACCACAAAATAGAGCATTAGTATTATCTCTTTTTGCCACTATCTTACCTCTAAGGGGAACCCTTGGACTCTGTGCATACTATTCCTTACTTTGAAATAGTGCATACAGAGCCAACGTCCTACAATATCAAATCAATCAGTTTAGTTATAAGTCAATAATCACCCGGTTCCAACCTATGTGAATATAGTCTATGCGACTCAAACAACAAATGTGAAGCCGAATTATTTAAAGTTAGATTAGGCAAATTATAAAACATTCAGGTCCCCCTAAGGGACACTCCCTAATGCCAAACTAAAGTTGTGGGCAAAGTTGGGGAAATTTATGAGCAGCGGGTATCAGCAAATATAGTATCTCAAAGAGAACCAAATAAAGGTTCCAGTTAGGAAAAGAAGAAATGTGCTTGCTTTAGAGATTAACTCTATGAGCAGAAATGAAAGGAACATTGGGTCTGAAAGGGCATAACTTGGCTGTGCGATTATGCTTTGAGAAAGAGCAATCAGCTATATATACAATAAATGTAAACCGCTTTCATGTAAATGTGGTGCACTGCGAAGCCATATTATCAAAGGGCACATATAAGTAGAAGCCTGTGGATATGTTATGTAAACCACATCTATGCAAATATTATTCAAATGTTTTGGTGTCCTAATGTAATTTTCTCCTTATATTGTGTTTATGAGAATTTCATGTATATCTTCATAATCAAATGTGTATAAAAACGTCTGTATTTGATAGGCTGGAGTTAAGGCCTGCATTTTTTTTTTTAAACTTTCAATGTGAGGTCTGTTTAGGGCCAGATCTATGAAATTTTTTTGCACTCGCAAACGGTGCAAATTGCAAAATTCGGCCGTTTGCGAGTGCAAAAAAGTGGTCTGCGATGCATGAAAGGCATTTGCAGAGCAAAAATAAGAATTCACTAAAATTGCGATTTCTTGCGTTGCGACTTGGTTTTGCGAGACGCAATTTTTCACAGAATGGCATTTTGCACATGCAAAATACCATGAAATGAAACCAGGTGGTAACCTGGTGCAAAATTTAAAAATAAATTTAAAATGCATATTTTAATTGAACATGTAAAGCACACATGCCCTTTTGGCATGTGTGCACCTTACATGTACCCCAAAACATTTTTGGGGTGCAGTAGAGGGGGCCTTGGCCCTCAGCACCCTGGGCTTTTGCATTTCCAAAATTGCGATTTCTGGTACAGAAATCGCAATTTTGGAAATGCAAAAACTTAACAGATGTGGGCCAACAGGCCCATAGCTGCGAATGGGGCCGGTATCGCAATTTGCGATTCGGTATAGCATTTGCGATTTTTAAGAAATCGCTATTACCGAATCGCAAATGTGATACATGGCACTTTGCGAGTCGGAAATAGCGATTTCTTAAAAATCACTATTTCCGACTCGCAAAGGGCCGTGATGAAACATCTGGCCCTTAATCCTTTGTTTTCCAGGTGCCTCTGTACCAGCCTTCAGCTAATGAGAAGCACATTGTTAAGTACAGATAAGGTGGCACAAAAAAGGGTTGCCAAGGTTGTGGAGCAGTAACAAGAAGCTGTAAGAACAAACTTCCTTTTTTGATTCCTGAACATGAGTGTAAATCATGGTCATACAGATATGTTCCAGAGAAAATGAAGGCTAATTGGATATAATTCACAATGGTGCCCTGACAGTGGAAATTTCCTTGAATGTGATGTCAGTTAGTGGGAGGTTCGAAGTTGATTAAAGTGTTATTTAGTTAGTCCAAGATTCAGATTCCCTTTGCCCCTTGTCTAGAGCGGACTTTTAGAGAGGTGCTAACTTCTTCCTTTTTGCTAGATTTACTGATATTATGCTACGCACATCTCTCCTGCCAGAACTTCTACTGAGGTTTCAGTGATGCTCACACTTTTCTCTGAACTTACCCTTAGTTTATTACAATAGTTAGGAACTTAGACCCATATTTATACTCAGTTTGCGCTGAATTAGCGTCATTTGTTTTACGCTAATTCAGCGCAAACCTAACTCCATATTTATACTTTGGCACTAGAACCGTATGGCGCAAAAGTAATGGAGTTAACATAATTTTCTGGACATGAAAACCTACCTTGTGTCAATGAGGTGCAAGGTAGGCGTTCCTGTACATAAAAGGACAATATGGCCTTAGGGCCATATTTATCCCCCCGTGCTAAAATCCAGCACGGGGGATGGGGGCCTTAAATAATGGCGCTAAGCTTGCTTAGCGCCATTATTTAACGCCTGGGTATGGGCAAGCATTAGGGGACCTGTAGGCATATTTCCATGGTCAGAGACCATGGGAAAAGCCCACCGGTACCCTTTCATGACCCTAATGACACCCCCACCCACCCCCACCCACACCAGAGGGACACCACAGGATGGGGGACCCATCCCAGGTAAGTCCCAGTAAGTATATTTTATTTTTTTATTTTTTTCACAGCCAGGGGCCCTGACTTGGGGCCCCCTGCATGGCACTGGCCCCAATGGCCAAGTAGAAATCTGGGCCTTAGATTCAATCACTAGGCAGGGAAATCTGAACTTGAATTCAAAACATTATATGCTTTTCATATTTACTGCTTTGTTGTCTTTGAGATATTAGTCTTTCATATATTGGTGAATTTAACATTGGTCAACACTTTAATTCTCCTTTGGTAATTATCTACACATATAGGGCCTGATTACAACTTTGGAGGAGGTGTTAATCCGTCCCAAATGTGACGGATATACCACCAGCCGTATTACGAGTTCCATAGGATATAATGGACTCGTAATACGGCTGATGGTATATCCGTCACTTTACCGTCACTTTTGGGAAAGTTGTCATCAGGCCCATAGTATGTTTTTGAGACTCATTTATTTAAGTTTGACTCTGAGTCTCTAATTAATCCCTTTCTAAATTTTAAGTTCCTCTTTGAGGTTTAATGTGTGACCAGATGGGTTACACTGTCATTTAATGTAGTGAGTAAATGTGTTTTCTCCTCCCCCCTCAAAACTCCTAAAATGATTTGTCAGACTTAGAAGATTGGAGAAAAGGCAGCTCTGGATCAGGTCTCAAGAGTGGGAAAGGGACGTCCGCATTTAAGGGTGGACAAAAGTAAGTCGAATTGTCTAAAACAAAAGTACTCAATTAAATCATGTAATTCAACAGAAACATACACTCCTACAGTTCCCACAGAGAAGGAATCAACCAAAATCCATTGTCCATGATGCACTTGGTGTCGGCCTGCTTCACATGAATGATACAATGCAGAATCTTCCACTCATGTGGCCTTCAAAGATATTGCACAAGGGAAGATTCTTCACCTGCCACTCTCATGCACAGGTGAGAGATTCACATATCCAAAACATTAAAAGTTACATCAAGCACCCTTCACACAGAACCTTAACAATAACAATACAATTAATGAGTATGCAGTGAATTCTAGGCTCCTGAGACTAAAGGAAGGTTATGCACAGCAAGCAGAAATACACCATTTCATTTAATATGGAGCTTTTCAACTGAGGCCAAAGGTGAGTCTGGCAAAGTTAACGTAAAAACATTCTAACTATGGTTAACTGTTAATAGAAAATCCCTCATTATAGTCAAACTAAGTATAAACTTGTGTGTGCATTTATGTAAGAAATGATTATATTTGTCATATATTAGCATGTCATTAAATGCAAATAAAGAATAGTGACACTGTGGTCACCACAAGCTTTGCAAAGCTACATTTGATTCTGACCAACCAATAAATGTAAACGTCTAGTGACTGGGATGTTTATTGATTTATACTCCAGATTAGTATCTGCCTTCTAAGCAATATTCTTCATATTTCCTGCCTCGCTTCTGCTGTTGATAGCGAAACTGCAGTGCTTCTATTGAAACTACACATAGGCACCAGTGAGACATACTTCTCACCTAGCTGCAATGAATATACTCCTTTGCGTGGTGATCCTCAAAACTATTCCCCAAAAGCATAGACAAAAAAAGGTTCCTGACCTCCTGCTTAGCACAATGATGTATCCACATAGAGACTGCTATTTAAAATGCACTATGGAAGCCAATAGTTGTGCTTCTTGACATCATCAGACTGCAATCTCTCCACTGCAAGACCCGTAAGCCATGCAAAATATATAAGCGCCGTTATGTCTGTTGGCGCTGCGTACACCTAAATGGACAGACCATTTATCCCGAGCCTGAGACTTGGAAGTCGTACCTGCAGCTGCCTTCAATTGCTAACCCTTCTTGTGGAATACCTCTCAGTTTAGAGACGTAACGAAACTTGAGGGGGCTCCCAGCCAAATACATAAAAGGAGTCCCCCACGCTTTGGACCCAGTCAGGAGCTCTCACTTTCCAAGAACACCAAGACATCTTGCTTGTTCCAGATATTTAGATTGCACTGTTCACCAGTGTACCACCTAACTTAAGTTTCATCACATCAGATATTCGTGAGAACCTTTTTAGAGGTTTCTTTCACAGCTTCACTTCGACAGAATTTTTTTCTTCAAAACTGTATCTGTAAACGAATTCCTCCTCATTCCGAACACTTAGGCCCATATTTATACTTTTTGACGCACAACTGCGGCAACGCAGTTGTGCGTCAAAAATTTTACTGCCGGCTAACGCCATTCCAAAGCGCCATGCGAGCGCCTTATTTATTGAATGACGTTAGCCGGCGCTGCGGACTGGTGTGCGTCAAAAAAAATGACTCACACCAGGCAGCGCCGGCGTAGGGGAAAATGGAGCTTGGGCGTCAAAAAATGGGGCAAGTCAGGTCTGAGGCAAAATTCAGGCCTCAACCCGATTTGCGCCATTTTTTTTTACGCCCAACCCCCATTGAAATGACTCCTGTCTTAGCAAAGACAGGAGTCATGCCCCCTTGCCCAATGACCATGCCCAGGGGACTCATGTCCCCTGGGCATGGTCATTGGGCATAGTGGCATGTAGGGGGGCACAAATCAGGCCCCCCTATGCCACAAAAAAATACGGGAAAAAAAACTTACCTGAACTTACCTTAACTTCCCTGGGATGGGTCCCTCCATCCTTGGGTATCCTCCTGGGGTGGGCAAGGGTGGCAGGGGGTGTCCCTGGGGGCATGGGAGGGCACCTCTGGGCTCCTTCTGAGCCCACAGGTCCCTTAACGCCTGCCCTGACCCAGGCGTTAAAAAACGGCGCCCATCAGGCTGGGTGCCGTTTTTTAAGGCCCACCCCCTCCTGTGCGTCAAAATGACGTCACAGTATAAATATGGGGCACAGGCCTTAAAGTCATTTTTTGGAAGGGAACGCCTACCTTGCATATAATTAACGCAAGGCAGGTTCCCCCTTCCAAAAAATGGTGCACATGGTGGAACTTTGACGCCCGCTGCGTCGGACGTCAAAGTATAAATATGGGGCTGTGTTTGCGCCGAATGTGCGTCAAAAATTTTGACGCACATTCGGCGCAAACAGAGTATAAATATGCCCCTCATTCTCTCTTTTGCCATCTAAAACTGTTTCAGAATCGTTCTGGCCTCTCTACCCCTGATTTTCTGAAAGTTTCAACTGAAAAGCCATATTTTGTTTTCCAAAAAAAGGTTTTCCGTTTTGGATTCAGCATGCCAAAAACAGTGCAGATTTGTCAACTGGTGCTGAAAATTAAGAGGGGGCGAAGGTCAAAAATCTTAACTACAGGAAGAAAACACTGGACTTAAATGCAACAATCGTGGCATACAAAACTGCTTACGATCTCACAATGTTAATTTGCACCAATTAATAAAAACATGGAGAAGGACCATGTGACTAAATAACAACGAAATCAATAATGTATACACACTGAGCCCATTGATGGTCTCAATGGTAATGTGATCTGTGATCTGACCAATAAAATCATTTATGCCATTTGTATTTAATGTGTTCCATCAGAGGTGATGTCATGCGCATTACATTTGTGTGTGCAAGTAATGGTTTGCTTAGCTGTTTTGGTAGTTATGGATTGTGGAGCGAACCATAACTTCTGAATTTTAGTTGTTTGTCAGTTTCAATTCATAACCGTAACTGTACTTTAACTGTATTTTTTAAGCGCAATTCACAAGGATTGAGGTGTAAAAACCGTACAAATAAATACTTAAATAAATAAGGGGTGTTGTGTCCCATACAATATTCTGTGCAGGGGCTTGACACTTGTGAACTGGCTGCCACGCATTAGCAATTAGCAAAGCATGCATCTCAGGTGTGCTGAACACTCTGTGACTGAATCGAACCTCGGAGATTGCATAGATCTTTATAAGCAATGTTAATAGTCTTGGGACCTCCCAATGTCAATGTTATGTTAAATCGTGGGAAAAAACATCCACTTTGAGGCTCATGAAACAGAATTTTTCCTGCAAGTCCCTCTTTTTGCTATCAACATATTTTACTACTGGGCACAATATGTCGTTTATTTTTGAGAACCACAGAACAGGTAAAATGCAGCAAACCTTTTTAAAAAAAAGAAATTCGCATGTAAAATTCCACGAATTTGATGCAGCAGCACTGAATCGTGAAAAAGTAACTAAACCATTCTGCGTGCAAAATTTCCCCTCATGCGGATTTCGAAATGTTTGCGTTTTGCTGAAAAATGTCATCCGCTATACACCACTGTGAAGGTACAGGCAAAAGCTGTAAGTTTGCACCGTGAGTATGTGTTAAACGATACCATTTAATGGATGAAGATGATCTGTCGACATAAGCTCAACCATAATACTGCCCATCATTCTCCACGTCTGGAGTGCTCGTGCAGGAATGGTAAAGCTATTTTCTTTAAAACAGGTTTATATATCTCTCAGGAGCTGCTGGGCTCCAGCAGCATCAGAGGATCCCCCTTGGGAGCTGCCTTTTAAAACATGATGAATGCTTTGGAGTTCACTGCTTGATTCTGTATCCTTCCCATCTGGGCTGCCTTTGCAAATGTCATCGGAAATGTATAAGTTACCAGGTTCATTCATATCATGTCTCTAGAAACATATGTTTTATGTTTGAACCAGAAAACCCTCTGCTGCTGGTTATCATCTGAATGGATAATTATAATATGAAACAGGCATGACAGCTCACAAACCTGGAAATCTGTGACTCCAGCAATATCATCATATTTTATTTCAGTGTGCCAACTGGATTGCTTGCTTAAAACTAGCACTACACCACAACGATTAACAGTGATGGTACCCGACTAAGCCAAAAAGGTCTCGCCTTCTGATTACAGCAAAAGATATTGGGGCTTTTTTACAAACCCCTTGCGCTGCCATAGCGTCACCTTTTTTTTACGCTGCAGCGGCACAAGCTGTTTCCTACACTGCGTCACATTTACAAACTGGTGCAATGGGACCACTGCGCCAGTTTGTAAAGCCTTGTGGCACATTATACCTGCACCAGGTAAAATGTATGCAAGGTAGGCATTTCCCTGTTAAAAGCCACGCAGGACTGGCGCAATGATATCTATCAAATTTCAGTACACCATTCTGTGCCGTCATTGTGTCATTTTTTTAATGTTTGCTCAGAGCAGGCTTTAAAGTGATGCAGGGCTTTTTTTTACATTGGACAGTCCTCGCATCGCTAGAGTAGCGTCATCTTTTTTGACGCTAGTCCAGCAATGTGTTAGTTTAGCACTAAAGATGCGTCAGAATTTCTGATGCATCTGTGGAAGTGTGCGCCATGAAGCACTGTATCATAAATGCAGCACCACCTTGGCGGCGTTAGGGGGTCCAGGGCTGGCACAGGAAAACTGGTGCATCGATTCCGATGCACTAGTTTCTTGTAAACAAGGACCACTGTGCTTTAAGTCAGAACATTTTTGTTATTATTGTATTTCAAAGCCCTTGGTTGTGTGAGTTTGTTATCTTTTTAACAGTCTACTTCACATCCAAACAACTTTCTTGATGGCGATAATAGACGTTACTTCTTTATCAACATAACAATACAGAATTCTTCTGGATAGATGAGGGCAATCACTGTGTACACTGATGAGGGAAACCAAACATATTTGCCTGTGATGGACAGAAGCCCTCACCCATCCTAAAGAGGCATTCTTCATCATAGGGCCTCTATCTGTGGGTGGTGGAAGGCTGATATTTTTTCTTATCTCTAATGGTAGAGAATAAAAATGAACAGAGAATACAAGTGACAAAAGCAATAGGGGGCCATAATTCAGCCTGTACAGAGAGGTCAATATGTTTTTGCCTGTGTGGCACTGACAAAAGATGTGCAAAGACATTCGTCAGGACCAAAAAAGCCCCTCTCTATGCCTGGTTCCTCAAATGATGGAATTAAATGTGTAAGCATACTTATGTGTAGATACAACCAGATGATCACTGGCAAAATATTGTAAACAACATTATAGTGCAATAAAAATATGTGACAAAACTATCTAGAACAAAAATGTTGTTTTCCTATACTTATAATGATAAATTCAAAAATATTGAAAAAAATTGTTTCACAGTAATATTGCAAACAACTTTAAAAAATATTGTTACTTTATATATATATTTATATGTATAAATACATCTCTCTCTGTATAATATATATATATTAAAGAAATACATCTTAAATATTTTAATTTATAGCATTAATATGTTAGTTAAATTAATTTTACTAATATTTAATAGTATATAAAATATATACATATATAAATGCATATGCATACATGTGTATATGTTTATATATATATATGTATATATAATATAACACAATATTTAAAAAGATATATTTTACATTGTTATTTAAATATATGTATAATTACATATATGTATATACGTAAAATAAAAAATATCAACAATTACATTCTGAAACATTATATGAATTACTAAACAAATACAATAACAAAATAAGAAACAAAAAACATTTACAAAAAGTAATATTAAAATTTTGAAAGAAATACAACTATAAACAAATACTATAAAATTAAATTTTTAATTATAAATAAATATTAATAACATTTTTATATAAGCAATACTAGGAAATGTATTTAAGTCTGGGAATCACACGTACACTATTTGCAGTCCAGTTTATGCAACAGTAGGGAAAGTGTTGGACTTCAGAGGGGTTTCATTTACTATCCGCACTCTAGTCTGCGCAACAGTAAGAAAAGAGCAGATCTCAACAGTATGAAAAGAGTAGATCTTCGGAGGGGTAAAATATACCATTCCAGTCTGTGCAACCTTAGGGAAAGCATTGGACTTTGGAAGGGTTAAAATTACTATTCCTTCTCCAGTCTAAGCAACAGCAGGGAAGGCACTGGACTTCAGAGGCGTAAGATTTACTATTCCCACTCCAGGATGTGCAACAGTAGAGAAAGTGCAGGAATTTGGAGGGGTTAAAATTACGATTCCCACTCCAGCCAAAGCAACAGTAGAATTTATTTGTATTAGTTCATATTTTTAAGTATGTGATTGATATTCATTATTTATATTATGTAATACTGACTTAATTAATTATATTTTAGGTGCGGGTTGCTATTTTTGTGGTGTATTGGTTGGGGAGTTAATTAGGTAATAATTCATTAACAATTCATTTTTAATTTATAATTAAATATGTAAATCATATAATAGTAATTTATTTTAATTACATTTTAGGTGTGGGTAGCTGAGTTTGTAGGGACATAGGGTAGTAGATAATGAGGTAATAATTAAATATTATTTTTTAATTTATTATCGATTATTTAATTGATTACCAATTCTGTAAATGATGCACTCATTGTTTATTTTAGTTAGGTTTTAGGGGCAGGTTGCCGGGTTTGTAGAAGTATAGAGTGGGAAGTTAATCAAATAAACAATGATTAATAAATTAGTAATTTATCATTAGTTATTGGAGTGATTATTAATTATGTACACTATGTAATACTGAATTATTTTGTTATATTTTAGCTGTGGGCTGCTAGGTATGAAGGGGTTTAGGGTGGAAAGTAAATTAGGTCATATGCTATAAATATTTATTATAGTATAATAAAATATTTAATTGACTAATAATTAGGTCAATTGTGTTTGAATTATATATATTAGTTATGTTTTAGGTATGAGCTTCTGGGCTTGTAGGGTTGTTGGGTGTGAAGTTAATTAAGTAATTATTAACTAATAATTATTAATATTTAATTTGTTATTTAATTGTTTATCAATTACATAAATTGTGTTATATTTATTTGTTTTAGCAATGGGTTGTTAGGTTTGTACGGGTGAAGGGTGGCAAGTAATATTTAAACAATCTTTATTTTTAAATTGAAAATGAATTATTACATTGTTTATTCATTTTGTAAATTGAGTATTATTTTATATTTTATTTTCCTAATAATATATATATTATGTTGAGCAATAATGTGTATATTAAGAGGTTTATATTTTTTCTAAATTAATAGAGTTTGAAGTGAAGTAGTTTCCCTAATGTTGCTTACATCATTTGAGTGGGAATAGTAAAAGTACACTTCTGAACACCAACACTTTCCATATTGTTGCTTGAAGGGCAGATGTCTCTGTAGCAGAAGTCCTTTCATAATGGAATTTCTGCATGAGATAAATGAGTCTCTTCCAGGGAAATGACTTGGGATTTAAGAATGTTTAGTTCCTCTGGAAACTTCCTACACTATATGACGACTTAACCCCATTGATTTTCCAAGACAATATATGCAATTTCTGGCCACAACCCCATCAGCCATAACCACAGTGCCACCTATCCCACAAGTTATCCTTGAAAGCATAAAGTTTCCCCCAAAGCCCGCCTGAACTGCTGTTCATAAATGGCTAATCACTATTGTTCTTCCGAAAACCATTTTACTTAACATCTCCCTTTCTACTTTTTCCACCCCTGAAACATGACCCAATGCAACCACTTCAAATTACCTACAAATAAAACACCCTCCTTTCAACTGCCCAGGTTCCCATCCTGGCGAACCACCCCACACCCTTAAGTGCTGCCTTTGAAGAAGGTCCATTACTCCCTACACCTGGGGCCACCAACCGTTTTGGCTCACAGTCGAGAGCCACCCTGGGTCTGAACTCCCAGACGTGCATCAGAAAACAAAGTAGGAGTAAACAATTTAAACAAGCATTTACAATGCATCAGGTCTCGCGTTTGCTCATGTTAGAGCTGATCGCGATGTAAACTCCTAACCCGACTTTTCACCTATCGGTCAAACGTGCATTTATGTACATAACCCGAAAAAGTGAAATCAAGTATGTAAAGCGCTCGACTTCTGCCAAGCGAGATCGGGCTCGTAAATTAGAGAAAAAAAAAGTCCACGAGCCCAATGGAAAACAGCGAGCCTCGCATGTTTTCTGTACTTGGTCACTGCGCTGGAGGAGGGCTAGCCACCGGAAAAGGCATGACATATGCGTGCCTTCGACTAATGAAAGCAAGCAGATTTTATTAGGGAAGCCCACCAACCAATAAAAAACACTGACTTGAAGTTGACAGGGCTCCGAGCCTTTTCTAAATACAAAAGAGTCTCGCTGCGAAACGCATGCGCGAGCGCATGCAACGCAGGCTCGACCCTAAAAAAGGACGGATTAGGTTTAATAGACCCCCCCACCAGAAATAACAAAAGAAAAAACAGATTTATTCTCCTCATTACCAAACACCCAGGCCCCCCAAAGGCCTCCCCCCATTCTAAACTTGTACCAGGGCCCCCTCAAGGCCCTACCATTCACTCGTAGGAGCGACCAATAAACCCAAGGCCGCTCAATTTAACAGAGTGACAAAGAATATACTTAGGCATGAATCAGGTAACACTGCAAACTCAACCCCGTGGCTTCCACTTATTTAGCAATGTTTAAACCTTTGGGCTTTCATAACAGAAATAAGTCTGGCCATCAAAATCAATCCACATAGTTGCAGGCTTTGTAAGAGAGACGGTAGCCCCAAGCTTCTGGAGTGCCTGGATATGCTTCCGGAGCTGCCACCACCTCACCACTGTTTGGTGGCAAAAGTCTGAGTGAATAAAAAACTCCACCCCATAAGCCTTCACAGGTGATTTGGATAGGGCTGCTTGGTAGATATTCTGCCACAGAATAAAGCTCCCCAGATAAATAAAGATGGCTTGAGGGTACCAGACGAGCACCACCTTGCTAGGATGCCTAAATGGAATATGATGCTCCCTCTGAATCATACAATCCATGTCCCAGTCATTCAATGTAAGGAGGGCTTCTCGAAACAGGTGAACAACAAAGCCCCTGGGGTCATCTCCCTCAGTGCCTTCCGGGACTCCCAAAACCCATACGTTGTTTCTGAGGGATCTAATTTCCCGGTCTTCCACCCTAGATGAGAGACTGACAAACTGAGATTCATGCTGAGTAATCACTGAGCGATTCTTCTCTACAGCCGTTGAAGGGCATTTTGACACGTCTCCACCTCGCCCAGGTGAGATTGGATGATATCCATGTTTTTAGGGAGTTTTCGTAAAACAACCTGAGTTTCTTAAGTGCTCTGTAGGGGTGGGGTCAAATCCTGTCTTGCAACGTCAGAGAGCTGTCATGGCTCCCTAGACCAACAGGTGGGGGAGCACTGTGCCTCTGAGGCCCGAAACCATAGGCACAGCCCAACTGGGACTCCTACTTGTATGCCGCTCCACAAGGCACTGAAAAATTTCAAAGACCAACAGCCCGCAAGGCAGCCACCACTCCTCCACTCCCGCGGCGTAGTTGAGACGCTTAGGAGGAAAGGCCCCAGCCCTCTGCATACTCAGCATATTCCACATGCTCTGCACAATAAAGGTGGAGGTGTCATGCTAGTCATGCTACAGGTGTATAGGGGGTCAGCACACTGTCATCCTCGTCCTCCTCCCTGCGCTCCTCTGGGAGCCATATCCATGGCTGACAGGCCTCAGCAATGAGCCGCCATCTTGGGCCTGATTACAAGTGATTTAATAAGACCAACTAAACAGCTGGTCCACCTGTGAAACACAAAAGGTGATTCAACAGTGGGCATGGCATACCCACACATCCCTAAGTTTGGAATCAAAGAGTTGTCTTACCCACACTCAGTTGAATACATGTACCAACACTATAGTCAGGTCAGGCAAACATCACTTGTAATTACAGCATATGTCAGGAAAATAGGAAATAATACATGATTAACAAGAGCTAATGAACATTCAAAGTCATCTACTTCAGGGCATCCTGTGAGTGAGAGAGGGGCACAGCTGACAATGACATTTATGTGGATAAATCGTAGGCTGCACCCTTCCACTGGTATCTGTTAGGATGACATGTTGAAATAGTAGCAAGGAAAATGTGTGATCAATAAGCTATGCGACATACCATACATAGATCAGGGAGAATTAGTTAAGTCACACAGGAAGGAAACGCCTGAAAGATGAAAAGCTAAGGGGCATATTTATACTCTGTTTGCGCCGGAATTGCGTCATTTTTTTTTACCTAAATCCGACGCAAAACTAACACCATATTTATACTTTGGCGTTAGACGCGTCTAGCGCCAAAGTTCATGGCGTTTGCGTCATTTTTTAGCGTGGACACCTACTTTGCGTTAATGATATGCAAGGTAGGCGTTCCCGTCTAAAAAATGACTCCGAGGCATGTGCGCCGTATTTACACTCCCAGGCAAAAATGACGCCCGGGAGTGGGCGGGTCAAAAAAAATGACGTCCAGCCGCTTTTGCGTTGTTTTTTAACGTCTGGTCAGGGTAGGCGTTAAGGGACCTGTGGGCTCGGAAGGAGCCCAGAGGTGCCCTCCCATGCCCCCAGGGACACCCCCTGCCACCCTTGCCCACCCCAGGAGGACGCCCAAGGATGGAGGGACCCATCCCAGGGAACTTAAGGTAAGTTCAGGTAAGTAATTTTGTAAAACAATTTTGGTGGCATAGGGGGGCCTGATTTGTGCCCCCCTACATGCCACTATGCCCAATGACCATGCCCAGGGGACATAAGTCCCCTGGGCATGGCCATTGGGCAAGGGGGCATGACTCCTTTCTTTGCTAAGACAGGAGTCATTTCAATGGGGGTTGGGAGTAAAAAAAAATGGCGCAAATCGGGTGGAGGCGAAAATTTTGCCTCAGCCTGACTTGCCCCATTTTTTGACGCCCAAGCTCCATATTCCCCTACGCCAGCGCTGCCTGGTGTAAGTCATTTTTTTTTACGCACACCAGGCAGCTCCGCCGGCTAACGCTGGCTAACGTCATTGAATAAATACGGCGCCCGCATGGTGCTTCAGAATGGCGTTAGCGGGCGTTAGATTTTTTGACGCACAACTGCGTTGGCGCAGTTGTGCGTCGAAAAGTATAAATATGGCCCTAAGTATCTCTGCTGTGATTCCAACCTATAGACACACTTGGTTTATTCATTCTTTGATATTTCAGAAAGCATCATTCAATCACGTGTACTACATAACATACATGAGATTACACTTAATCCACAAAGCAATTTTAGCTGTAAAAAGTAAATTTAAGGCTGGATATTGCTCCATTTCCACCTGCTGCATTTCAGCAAAAGTATACATAACAGTCGTAATTGTGTTTGGTACTGTGTAATTGTAGGCACATGCTGCATGCAAGACCGCAGTAGTAAACCACAGGCATGGGGCGGAGAGTGGGCAGATCAGGGTGTGGTTTGCCTTAACAGTTTCTGGAAGTCCACAAACGTGTGAGATTGTGAACATTCACAAACTCCTCTCTGAAACTTTCACTCCCAGGAAATGGTTAATTATTTGCCCCATGTAAGAACTGGATTAATCCCTTTCTACGGTCGGAAAACAATGTCCCTCAAAAGTATTGGGGGAGTGGGTCAAGGGATTTCTCTGTGGGCAAACATGATTTCCACCTGGAGACAAAAAGGTACAAAAATGTGCATTTGCACCGCAGGCTGAGTCCCTAAATGTGGAGTTATGCTGTTTGCACTAATATGCATTTGAGAAATAACAATGCAGTAAAGTGCAACTCACATTCCCAGTAAAAAGCAACAAAGCTGCAACTGGCACAGCTCTCTAGGCGTCCTTCGTGGATGTATTTCAATTCCCAAAAACGTGTAAATGTGCCCCCCTGCGAAGGAGTATGCGTGCCGGTGCAGATTAGCAAGTTTTCCTCCTGAATTGAACCCATGATGTTGCTTTAGATGTATTATCCCACTGAGCTACCAGGCCGGCTGACCAGCATGCATCACACCGGCATTTATGTAAACCAGGATGAATAGTTGTATGTGCATTGTTTATGGTAAATCCAAGAGATACAGTAAATATCCAGTGGCAGCAATTGGTTTTAAAGATCATCACAGCTGTATAATGCACGAGCAAGAATAGGCTCTCCAGTTTTGCAGTTGGCAGAGAAATGGGCAGATGACATTGTTGTTATGGCATTTATCTGTCATTATTGTCGATTTAGTTACTTGTCACAGTTCGTGCAGCTGCTGTGCTGCAACACGTGGGCTTCGAATCTGCGTCACAAGCGATAAATGAACCTTTTCACTTG
Source organism: Pleurodeles waltl (assembly GCF_031143425.1). NCBI lineage: Eukaryota > Metazoa > Chordata > Amphibia > Caudata > Salamandridae > Pleurodeles > Pleurodeles waltl. The sequence continues at coordinate 248,239,563 of NC_090449.1, read as the reverse complement.
TACTGCCGGATGCAAAACTATGTACTAAATTCTTTTGTACGAAGCTTGTGTGCTAAACCATGCACTCTTCACTTCAAAACCAGTTCTTGTCTGCAGTCCTTACTCCTTCCATTCTCAGAGCCTTAGGGACGTATCATTTGCAATAATATTAGGGGCGTGAGTCTGAGATTTCCCCACAAAATATGTGATCTCCTCAACTAAAAAGACAAGTGAGCAGGGTGGGGCAGTTGGATGGAAGGTGGGGATTTGGTGTACTGAGTTAGAATAATTTGAAATTAAACTAAAAAACATGAACCACCTACGAGGCCTGGTCCCTGTGCTCCATTTGAGTGGGTTCAACACTCTTAAAAAAAAATAAAAAAACACCCGTGGTTTGCCTGTTCATGTGCACTATCTGAGCCACAACCTTCCAAACCTGATCCTAATACTTTGAGGAACTGATATCTGAGCACCCCACCCCATACTTATAAGAAGAACTCCCAACACTCCCTGTAAACGTCTTCATTACCTTTCAAACTATCAGGGGAAAGGGTCTGTAAGATCTCTACTGTCCCATCTCTTGCATCTCCTCCATAAACACGAAGACATCAAATTCTAAGGCCTTTGTCGTCCAGCTTGAAGCCTGCCACTGGCAGACCCCTCAGGCCATGTATAGACAGAAAGCCAGAGTTTTCTTTGTATTCTTTCCTTAGACACTAGCCCCTGGAAATGTATACTAGAAACAGCAAGTTAGCCTCATAATGTCTAATGTGACTTCTTGGGATGAAAGCTCTCAGCTGGGATCAAGCCAAATCATCATAGATTTTAAATCTACTTCGAATGTGCTGTCAAGTTTTTGCATCTCAAAGCCTTTCTGAACGGTAGGATTACGTAAGTTAGTAGTGGCCTTCACATCAAGTTTTACCTTTTCTTGTTGGTGGCACATGCATTGGTATCTACAAAAGATACTACAACAGACGTTAAAGAGACATAACAGGAGAAGAGTATCCAGACGAATAGAATCGATACATGGGAGGATACAATGCAAGCGCATTCCGTTCTGTATGGAGAACACAACGCTCAGTGCTAGAGACATGCAGAAGTAGCTGAAAAGAACTCATGATAGGCCCCGACCAGAGGTAGCATATGAGCAACTTCCAGAATTTCAGGTACTCATGCTCATGGTGGCATACAAGAGCTGAGACCATTTATTGCAAACCTTTGGTAACTTTTATGGGAGCCTTACCAAAAGACTGGATTCCTTTGGTCCATTTCATTGATGACTCTACAGACAGTGTACAACATTTAGGGGCATATTTAAGAGCTCCTAGCGCTATTCTACCATCATAGTAGTGTCATTTTTTATGCTAATGTGGCATTAGAAGGCCAAAAACGCTGTGCCATATTTACAAAGTGGAGAAAATTATGCATTGTGCCACTTTGTAACCCTTTGAGCTACATTATGCCTGTGCCAGGCATAATATATGCAATGGGGAGTTCCCCAGTTAGGGGGGCCAAACAAATGGTGCTAGAAAATCCAACAGACTTGTGTCATTTTTTTTGGCACTTTTAACCCTTGTTCAAAGCAGGCATTAAAAGGGTGCTTGCCACTGAATACAATGGGCACCTATGTATTCTGCAGGAGTAATGCCAACATTTTGCTGCTACTCGTGCAGAGTACATCTATAGCGTCCTAAAAAATTACGCTATAGCCCCCTATCCCTGCCTCATGGTGGGCCATATTTCAAATAGGTAGGATGCAAGAAAAGTGGCGCTGCACTGTGCAGCACCACTTTTCTTAAATATGCCCCATGTTCACCTAGATAGAAAGGAGAATTCCTTACAGCCTTAGTTCATTGCCCTGGTCATACAGACTCCTGCTGTGGACACACCATGAAGAATCCTCTGCAAGATCAACGTAACCAACTCAATCCCTTATAGTATGTTTTCCAACATACCTATATTCCATCTCTGATGATAGTTCTCCTGATCCCAGCAAGGTAACAGATCTGGTGCTGTCAGCCCTAATCATCATAATTACTTCATCCCTTCTTCCGCATGACCAGTACACAGTCAAATAATGGGGCGAATAGAAAAAGGGAGCTCCTATAGCCTAGACATGATAGCACTAAGGCTTGGACGACAATCCATCTAGAAGGAAAGGGAAGAAAATCAAAATTTCTAAGGCGAAATCTAAGGGTGCTATAACAGCTCGTGGCAAGTTTCTGGGCTTAGGCTTCCATTTAAAGCGATTTGTCAAGCCACTTCTCCAAAGATATTAGCAGTTAGGCCACTCCAACGTCAGCTGGGAGTTTGGGTTATTACCCAATAGCATGATCTCCGTCTTCTCCCCAGTGAGCTTGAGGGAGCAGCTCACCATCCCGCTAGCTACCTTTTAGAAACATTGAGCCAGTTGCTGAGGCTGTGATCCCTGTCCTGATGTAGGTTAGACGACCAACTGTGTGTTTCCTGCATAGGAGACAATAGACGGCCTGAATTCAGGGACAATATCAGTGAGTGGGTGCATGTAGAGGTAACAAATTCAGGGACTAAGGCCCAGATTTATGCTTTTTGCTGCAAAACTGTGCTAACGCAGTTTTGCAGCAAAAGGTTTAGCACCGGCTTGTGGTATTTAACAACGCCACCCGGGCACCGTATTTATTGAATGTCTCAAGCCGGTGCTAAACGTGGGCTAGCTTCTTCAAGAAAGACGCTAGCCGGGTGTGGGTGGTGGTAGCAAAGGAGGTGGTTGTGCATCAGAAAATGATGCTAGCCTGGTTTGAGGCCACAAAATGTCACTACCCAGACTAACGCCATTTCCTGGCACACAACGCCAAAAACATGACTCCTGTCTTAGGAAAGACCACCACCACAATGGCCAGCACAGGGGACAAGTGTCCCCTGGGCATGGCCATTACACCCTATGCCATTCAGGGGCCCCAAGTTGGGGCCCGTGATGGCACTTAAAAAAAATAAAAAAAAATAATCACCAATACTTACCCTACTTACCTGGGTTGGGGTCCCCCATCCTCTAGTGTCCCTCTGGTGTGGGTGGGGGTGTTCCTGGGGCTTCGGGACGGCACCTGTGGACCCATTCCATGGTGTTTAACCATGGAAATGGGTCCACAGGTCCCCCTAACGCCTGGTCTGACCCGGGTGTTAAATAATGGTGCAGCAAGTTTTGCATCATTATTTAGCCCCTCCTCCCACCCGTGCATCATTGTAGAATGGGGGGATAAATATGGGGCTTTGGGGATAGCACAATTTTTTAGATGGGAAGCCTACCTTGCATCTCATTGACGCAAGGTAGATGCACGCATCTAAAAAATGGTGCAGACTCCTTTATTTTGACGTTAGACGTGTCTAAAGTCAAAATATAAATATGGAGTTAGGTTTGAGCCAAATTTGTTCTGTAAAAATAACGCAAATTTGGCTCAAACAGACTATAACTATGCCCCTAAGTGAGGATGCCTGTGGCACTTCACACTGCAGGGTGAAGATGGCCCAGCACCAGGTTTTTTCACAGACCTGAAACATCCTGGCCCATATTTATGGAAGGTTAGTGTGGCCTTGGCGTCATTAATTTTGAAGCTAAAGCGGCGCTAACTTAACTCCATATTTATATTTTGACGTTAGACCCGTCTAACATTAAAATATTGGAGTTAGCGCCTTTTCTAGGAAGCACAAGCCCACGTCAATGAGATGCAAGGTAGGCGTTCCCTTCCTAAAAATGACGCTAGCCCCCAGTGCCATATATAACACCTGATGCTGAAACGACGAACAAGTGGGAGGCGAACCTAAATAATGGTGCTAAGCCCACTTAGCCCACTTAGCGCCATTATTTAACACCTGGTCAGACAATGAGTTAATGTGCAGATAGTCCCATTTCCATGGGGAAACACCATGGAATGGGCACAAAGATGCCCACTTCAACCTCCAGCATCGCAGCCACCCACACCACAGGGACGCTACAGGAGGAGGGAGCCCATCCCAGGTAAGTGTATATGTATGTGTGTGGTGTGCCACTGGGGGCCCAACTAGGTATTTTGGGCTTGACCTGGTGACACTGGTCCCCTGGGCTTTGGGGTATTGTTAATGACTCCTGTCTATACTTAGACACGAGTAATTTTTGGGCTGCTTGTGTGTCAAAAAACGATGCTAGGCTGACTTGCGGCAGATATTTTGCCTCTAATCAGCCTAACATAATTTTTGACCCAGTAGTGCCATTCCCCTTACGCCATTTATCACCAGCTAGTGCCTTTTTTTTGAGACGCTAGCCATTCTTTAGCGCCATTGTGCGTCATTTTACAAATATGGTGTAACGGATGGCGTTAGGAAATGGCAATATCTTGCATTAAAAAAAATGAAGTACAACTGCGCTAGCACAGCTGTGCTCCATTTTTTATACATATGGGCCCCTGTCTTTTATGAAAGAAGTGAGCCAATTTAGAGCATTATCTTTTATTCCAACATTACTCATTCTTTGGCCAAGTATTCCATCTTCTAATGTGGCAAATATTGCACTTAGATTTAGGAGGATGTTAGCAGTGGATCCTCCTTGGTTCAGCAGCATCTTTAATTTCTCTGTGGCCGACAGGAGTGCGGTTTCAGTGCTGTATTGTAGGTGGAACCCCATCTGAGTGGGGTGAAGGAGAACATTCTCCTCCAGGAATAAGGATGAATTCTGATTTACATATCATTGTAGAATCTTGCCATCTGCCAGAAGCAGGTCTTTAGGACTGTAATTCCCAGGACATAAAGGGGCAAGATTGTCTTTTTTAATAGTGGTTTTACGACAGTGTGTTTCCATGCTGAGGGAAGTATGCCACTAGATAGTGAGAGGTTAAGAAGATCCAGTTGAACTGGAAAAATACATTCTTGTCCTTGGAGGAATATGTGGTGGAGAGAAGGGCAATAGGGGGTGGACTTCACTTTACTTAAACGTTTTGGGAGTAGTTTGAGGGTAATGGCAGGGAAGGTTGTTAGGTATACTGTTGATGCGCCTACCACCCTTCCTCCTGGATTGATGGTGGGCGCATCGATGGTGGGCCTATAGACCTGCTTTCGGCAATAGGAAAGATTCTAAAAAAACATGTAAATCAGATTTTCTTTTGAAAGAACAATGATAGGTCATTGCTGCATGCTACCATATGTTCTGGATGCTTACGGTAGGACTTTGAAGTGGCTAAGGATTGAAAAAGTTGAATTAATTCCCTAGGCAAGTTAGATGCCCTGTTAATCTTAGATTTAATGTGGGAGGCTTGGGCAGGTTTGATTTCTAGGTGAAAGTTTCTTATGGCCAATCAGTAGATTGGGTTGTCAAATCTGATAATTTGAGCATAGTTATGTTCCTGAGCTGGTATAGTTGGAGAGAGAGATAGATGAAGAGATCTGTGGGGATGGGCATATTTATTATCATCCTATATCTGAGTGTGCATGTGAGATGTAAAGACTCAGGCCCCCATTATGACATTGGCGGTATATGCCACTTACTGCCATGCTGACGGGCGCCAATATACAGCGGCGGCGGCGGATATCCGTTCACCATATTATCACACACACACACCAATCCGACAGAATTCAGCCACATACACAAATCCGCCAGACCAAAGGTCAGTGATAAATTTGCAGTATCAAAACCCACAACGTTATGACCCACAAATCACCACGGCGGACATTCAATGGCGGTAAACCATTGGCTGTACATACTGCCGCGCTCACAATGGACTCCCACATACAAAACAACACCACATTGGACAATTCAAACAACACACACCTGACACCCATACACACACCACACCAACACCACTATAAAACACATACCCACATTATCCACAACTCTTTCCGATTACAAATCATTGCCAACAGAGACACCAAGACCAGAGACACAACTAGGACCACACACTACTCACACCTATACACCACTCACGCACTCCACATCACACACCCCAACACATAACCCAACACACACTCACCAACACACCTCACATAACACCCATGGCACCACAAAGACACCCTTGTTTCACAGAGGAGGAGCTAAGGGTCATGGTGGAGGAAATTTTCAGGGTAGAGCCACAGCTATTTGGAGCACAGGTGCAGCAGATATCAATAGCCAGGAAGATGGAGCTATGGCGGAGAATCGTGGAGAGGGTCAAAGCCGTCGGACAGCACCCAGAACTAGGGATGACATCAGAAAGAGGTGGAACGACCTACGGGGAAAGGTACATTCCATAGCAGCAAGACACCAGCTTGCTATACAGAGGACTGGTGGTGGACCCCCCACCATCTCCCCCACCACTCACAGCATGGGAGGAGCAAGTTTTGGCAATACTGCATCCTGAGGGCCTGGTCCGAGTTGGAGGAGGACTGGACTCTGGTAAGTCAACTCTCTACTATTATCACCCCCCTACCTGCCTGCCATCACATACCCTCACCCTCACTCCCATCACTCCACTACATTTTACGCACTCCACCATCACATCTCACTTATCCCAATGCCAAGCCCTGCATGCTGTACCAATGCATGGACACCCCTCACAGCCCTGCATGGACACTCATCACTAAAGCATGCACAGCATAGAGAACTAACAATCCCATGATACACTAACATACAAAAGTGAAAGCTGACAGGGAAAATCCAGCTATAGAGGGGAAGCCAGGGATGTTCAATATGTCATTCAAGTCAACCATAACACATCATTTACATACCCACAAGTACCCCCACCAATGTCACCGGAGAGGAAGTGTCAGCGCTATCCAGGTCCCCAACAGAAAAGGCCCACAGTGATGACAGTAACTCTGGTCTTCAGGATCTGGATGATCTACCTGGCCCATCAGGGACCACTGGACAGCTGGTTACCCAAGCCCAGTCACAGACCAACACAGAGCCTCCCCCATCAGTAAACAACACCACACCACCCACCCAGCATACCCACACCTCTGTCCCCAGGACACGTCAATCAACAGTGTCCACCTCTACATGGACCCCAGGCCACACCTTGCACACAAGAAAATTAGGGACCTGGGCTCAGTGGCAGTGGTCACACGGTTCAGGAGACAGAGGCACAGGCCAATAGGGAAACTCAGAGGAGTGCTGTGCACCAGGGGGAGAACAAGCCCAGGGAACCGACTCTCCAGGAGTCACTCTCCGAGATCCTGGGAGCCTACCAACGTTCCCAGGACACGATGGGCCAGATCCTGGACAATGTGCTGGAGAACAGGCGGCTGCAGGAGGGAAAGTACCAGGGGATCAGGGAGGACTTGCAGGCCATCAACAACACCCTGATCTCCATAGCAGGGGTGCTGGCAGACATGGCCAACATTATGATGGAGGCAGTCTCACACCAGCGGGCCCCTGCCACTAGCCAGACATCTGAACAGCCTTCCACCTCCGCTGCCGCTAGTGGCCAGGAGGCCCCGCCACAGGACTCACGGGCCACCAGCCTCCCTCCTCCTGCAGAAGGTGAACCACCCCACAAACATTCCCTGTGATCTAGACAGAAGCCAGAGACAAATGCCAAGACCCCCACCAGGAAATGAGACCCTCCTGATTGTCCCCCTTGTGTCCCATTCAGTCACCCTGTCCACCTTGAACTGCCATTGCTCCCCTTCCCATGTCCCCTTGGACAATGCACCTGTGCTACAAACAGACTGGAACAATACCCTGGACTTTCCTCCATCACCACCCCATTCCATTGCTCTTTCCCCCATATGTTAGCACTTCAATAAACACCCTTTGACAAAAATCTATTTGGAGTATGTCATGTATTTCAAATATGTATTTTTTTGCAACATGTACAAACATTGCAAATGAACTGCGCATAGAATGTACATAGATTGATGACCTGCAGCTGGCTGTAGTGATCACACCAGGAGTATTTTTCAATTCACCAACATCTGCAAAATGAATTGCCAGAGGGAACAGTAAGTAGGCATAGAAGTGGGAAATATCAGGATGCCTTTGCCACACAGATTACACCCAAAGTCATTGAAATGTAAAGTTACACAGTCCTAACTGTGTGTCATCGGAAGTATTGACGGATTACGCAGTTGTTCTGTTGTCCTCATCCTCATCCTCTGCCTCCTCTTCCTCACTGTCCACAGGGTCTACTGCTGCCACAGAGGCATCTCCAGTCTCCTTCTTCTGCAGAAAAGGGACATTGCGTGTGAGGGCCAGGTTGTGCAACATGCAGCATGCCACTACTATTTGGCAGTCTTTCTTGGGTGAGTAGCACAGGAATCCATCTGTTAGATGGAGGCACCAGAACCTGGCCTTCAGGAGGCCAAAGGTTCTCTCAATGATCCTTCTGGTTCGCCCATGTGCCTCATTATAACATTCTTCTGTCCTTGTCCTGGCACTCCTCACAGAGGTCAGCAGCCATGATAGGTTTGGGTAATCAGAGTAATCTGCAAATATTGAGGGACAACATTTAGCCACTCACTATCCTATATGACCCACACCATACCCATACACCAACATATACTGGGTGGGAACCAGGGCTCACCTATTAGCCACACCCTGTGCCTCTGTAGTTGGCCCATCACATTTGGGATGCTGCTATTCCTCAGGACAAAGGCATCATGCACCGACCCAGGATACTTAGCATTGACATGGGAGATGTACTGGCCCACCAAGCACACCTTCTGAACATTCATGGAGTGGAAACTCTTACGATTCCTGAACACCTGTTCATTCTGGCGGGGGGGACAAATGCAATATGTGTACCATCAATCACCCCAATTATGTTGGGGATATGTCCCATTGCATAAAACGTGGCCATCACTGTGGCCAAATCCTCAACCTTCGGGGAAAACAATATAGCTGCACATGTGTTTTATCAGGGCAGACAACACTCTTGTCAGCATGTTTGAGAACATTGGCTGTGACATTCATGCTGCCAAGCCCACTGTCACTTGGAAAGAACCAGTTGCCAGGAAATGGAGTACAGATAGCACTTGCACAAGAGGGGTGATCCCAGTGGGATGACCGATAGCTGAGATCAGGTAGGGTTCCAACTGGGCACAGAGCTCTGTGATTGTGGCCCTATCCAGTCTATAGGTGAGTATAAAGTACCAGTCCTCCAGTGTAGCAAAGTCCACCAGGGTCCTGTGCACAGGGTATGTCTCCATCTCCTATTCATCTGCAGCGGTAGGTATCTAAGGAACACAAGAATGAGGAGGCTGTCACAGACTAAACATTGGAGCCACAACAGTAGTTAGCATTCTGTACACATGTAATGGGTCAGTGTGATTTGTCCAGTATGTGCCTAATTCTCCTGTGACGTAGCATGATTCCATAGGGCTGAATCATGGGCCTATTTATTAATTGCAACGGCTTGCATCCAAAAATCTGCAAATCTCTTGCAGTGTAAATCCGGGTACTGCTTTGGTTGCACACGGATGATCACCTCTCTGTTGTTACGCACCACTCTTGATGGGGGACGATACCTGTTGACGGGTTGACTGTGTTTTTATGCATTTAATTTGTAATTAAATGAAGAATATTCCTATTGGCATGTATGTACATAATTGCGACACCATGTATATTTTCTTGGCAGCCTTGAAAAAGTCATGATGACGAAACATGTATCGGCTGTACAAATGAACTGGAAAAGCCGTCTGGGAGAATAAATTACAAGTTATCACACAATATCTGCTGGAGTGTTTTGTGTATTTGTCACAGATGTGTACTCATTTGACATTTATTGTGTGCTGTTGGACTTTTGCTTATGCAGGGTCATCCCCAGTCTTTTTGCCTCCTGCCTCCTATTTTTTTCTGACCTGTTGCTGTTGGCTTTTGAACTCTGAGCACTTTCCCACTGCTAACCAGTGTTAAAGTGCATATGCTCTCCATGTAAATTGTACGTAATTGGTTCTCCACGACTGGCATATTTGTTTTACTGTTAAGTCCCTAGTAAAGTGCACTAGAGGTGCCCAGGGCCTGTAAATCAAATGTTACTAGTGGGCCTGCAGCACTGGTTGTGCCACCCACACAAGTAACCCTGTAACCATGTCTCAGACCTGCCACTGCAGTGTCTGTAAGTGTATTGTTACACTGTAAATTCGACTTGGCAAGTGTACCCACTTGCCAGGGCTAAACCTTCCCTTTTCTTACATGTAAGGCACCCCTAAAGTAGGCCCTAGGTAGCCCCAAGGGCAGGGTGCAGTGTATGGATAAGGTAGGACATATAGTAATGTGGTTTATATGTCCTGACAGTGAAATACTGCCAATTTCGTTTTTCACTGTTGCAAGGCCTGTCTCTCTCATAGGATAATATGGGGGCTACCTTTAAATATGATTAAAGTGTAGATTCCCCTAGAGAGTAGATGGACATGTGGAGTTTGGGGTCCCTGAACTCAAAATTAAAAAATACATATTTTAGTAAAGTTGATTTTAAGATTGTGCGTTTGAAAATGCCACTTTTAGAAAGTGAGCATTTTCTGGCTTAAACCATTCTGTGACTCTGCCGTGCTTGTGGATTCCCTGTCTGGGTCAGTTTGACAGTTGGGTTGTTTTTCACCTCGCACTAGACAGTGACACAAAGGGGGCTGGGGTGTAACCTGCATTTCCTGATTAGCCATCTCTGGTAGGAGGTAGGGGTGGAGTGGTCACTCTCATCTGAAAGGACTGTGCCTGCCTCTGACAATGCCAGCTCCAACCCCCTGGTGTGTGTCTGAGGCCTTGGCTGGGCAAGGCAGGATTTCACAAGTAGGTGGGAGTCCCCTTTGAAGAAAGGTGACTTCAAAGACTAAAATGGGTATAAGAAGGGCACCCAAATCTACAGACTTTAGAAACACTTCTGGAACCAAGAGGAACCTCTGCCTGGAGAAGAGCTGATAGCTGACGAAGAAGTGCTGCCCTGCCTGTGACTGTGCTTTGTGGAGCTTTCCTGCAGTGCTGCTTCTGCCAGAGTAAGAGGGCAAAGACTGGACTTTGTGTGCCTTCCATCTTGTGAAGAAATCTCCAAGGGCTTGATTTAGAGCTTGATTGCCTCCTGTTGTTTGAAGTCTCAGGGACAGCAAAGACTTCTCTCTGCCAGCACCTGGAATCTCTGGAGAGACTCCTGCTCTGACAAGTTGTGCCCTATCCAGTCCCTGGGCCCTTGAAAGGAAAGCTGGTGGAAATCCAAGGAAATCGACTTCCGACGACTTCAGACCGACGCCGCTGCTGAATCCGATAACGCTGCCTGCACCTGACGCCGTGACCTTCGCTGGAACACGACGCTCTTCGCAGGCCCGACGCCGCAGCGGCCCCGCTGAAGTCCACGACTCCGTGGAAGTCGCCACACCACGTCGTGACCGACGCCGCTCGAAGTGCACGGATTCAACGTTTCGCACAGACGCCGCGATCCCCGACTTCGTGCATCGGCTTGTTTTCACTCTTCATCAAAGGTACTGTACTTGGGGGTCTACACGACTCCGTGTCCGGCACCGCTGGTGTCGGCTTGTTGGGAACGACTCCGTCACGACGCCGTGTTAACATCTCACCAAAGCATTTTTGCTTCTAAGCGCTATTTTGGAGTTTAATCTTTAAAAATTCATAACTTGACTTGTGTATGTTGGATTTTTCTCGTTTTGGTTTTGTTTTGTTTAGATAAATATTTCCTATTTTTCTAAACTGGTGTTGTGTCATTTTGTAGTGTTTTCATTAAGTTACTGTGTGTGTTGGTACAAATACTTTACACCTAGCGCTCTGAAGTTAAGCCTACTGCTCTGCCAAGCTACCCAGGGGGTAAGCAGGGGTTAGCTGAGGGTGATTCTCTTTTACCCTGACTAGAGTGAGGGTCCTTGCTTGAACAGGGGGTAACCTGACTGTCAACCAAAGACCCCATTTCTAACATGTGTCTTGGTTATTTTGATGGGCTAATGGGTTCCAGAGCGTGGTAGTTTGTACTGGGAAAACAGTGCCTCGTTTAGAATAATTATGGTAAGGTGGTATGATGATGAGTGGTGCACGCCTGGAGCACAGTGTTCTGTTTGGTCTTTATTGCATGAATTTAACTTGTAAGTATATTATAGTCCTTTTCCTTGGGAGGCTCTGTGGACAATGCAGAGTACCTTTAGCATTGCCCTTCTAACTATAAGTAGCCAGTGGAGCAATTGCAGGACTGGATCATGCATTCTCTTGGGTGAAAATGGAGAAGAAGCCTTGCAGCAGCATTTCGGATTAGTTGTAGTTTGTCTATAATGAATGTAGGTGCACCTATGTATAGGCTGTTGGAATAGTTAAGCTTGGAGATCATGAGTGTGAAGATGGCTTGCAGTTTATGTTGGTGTGCAAGGTATGGGAAGATGCAATGTAGTGTTTTCATTGTGTAGAAGTCACTCTTTGAGACGTTGTTAGAATGAGGCATCAAAGATAAGTGTGTATCCTTGGTTATTCCTAGGGTTCTAACTTCTTTTGATGTTGTCAGATGGGCTTAAAGTTCCTTAGGCTGTATGGCAGTAGGCTGGTAGTTTCGCCATTGTCTGCATGCCATAATCTCTGTCTTTGGGGTATTGAGCTTTAGATGGTCATTCATCATCCATAAGTTTATGGGACTAAGGCAGTCACGTAGTTTTAAATTGTAGAGGTCTAAGGGGCTATCCATTTTTAAAATAATTCGGGTTTCATCTGCATAGTTGTGACAGGCGGGGTTACATTACTTAATCATATTTGGAAAGGGGGGTAGGCAGATGTGGATTAGTAGAAGGGATATGATGAACCCCTGAAGAAAGCCACAGTGTTATGTGTGAGGAGGTGATGTGAAATGGGTAGGTAGACTACTCTTTGTCAGTGAGATAAGAAGCAAGCAATCAATTTTAAAGCATTTTTACTGTTTTCGATATTGTGAAGTCTTTGCAGGAGCATTTGGCGGTGGACAGTGCCAAATTCTGCTGATAAATCCAGAAATGATAAGACAGCTACTCCTTGTTTGTCTGCTGTGAGTTTTAGATCATCCCAGATGGATATGATGGCTAGCTCTGTGACTTTGTCTGATATATAGCGGGACTGCTGGTCTGATAGTAAGCAATAATGTTCAGTAGAATTAAAGAGTAAAAACTGCTCTCTCCTAAGAATGGTCTATTTGATATGGGCCTGAAGTTTCCTTGATCAGATGAGTGAAGGTTTTTCTTTTTTAGGAGAGGTCTGCTGTTGGAGGTTTTGATCTCAAGTGGGACTGAAAATAGTAACTTGCTGAGTAGGCATCTGGCTACCTCTACTACACAGGTTGAGTGAAAGTTTCTTGGCAATGCTGGGTCTGATGGTAATCCTGATGGTCTTGCTGCAATGATGATATTGGAAGATATTTTGTGACAGGTTATTGAAGGTATGCATTGATGGATGGTTATCGGTGTCTCTTTATGTGATGGTTAGGTCACGCATTGTTGCAGTGTTGTCAGTGTTCTTCAGGTAATTTTCAATCTTTGTAATTTTTTAGATCAATTCATTGGACATTTTGTCATTGAGTTCTTGTGATCGTGGTGTTTCTGTGCTTAGGCACTCTGGATTGCGGAATTCTATGGAGTTCCTATAAAGGGCAATCTGCTTTGGCTATGCGCTTCGAGTAGTGGTGTCTATTTGTGGTTCTGATGGCTCTTTTGTAGGCTGTGTTATTGTGTTGTAGAGTACTTTTGTCTGTACATCTCTTGATTTTCTCCATTTGCACTGCAGTATGTTGAACTGTGTTTTCACTCTTTTGATTTTGTTATTAACCGATATTGTGCTATTTTTGTGGTCAACTCAGAATGTGGTTTGTCTTGGTATCAGTTTGTTCAAGTGCAGTGGAGATCCAGTTGTAGAAGATGTGTATGTCTTTCAGTTGCATGTTTATTGGGGGTTTTGTAATGGTATGCATTGATTTGTTGGATGTCTAGTTCTCTCCATGTCCATACAAGCATTTATTCTAGTTGTTGGTTTTTGTTGTATTCAAATGTTGTTATTGATAGATATGGGGATCTTAAATGTGATGATGTTGTGATGAGCCTAGTTTATTGGGGAGTTGTCTGTAACTGTGGCTTGTACTAGGGGTGCAAAGATGGCATTTAGCATGCGTACTGCATAACGAGTAGGACCAGAAATGATTTGTTGTAGGTTGAAGGTCTCAAGATTGGTTCTGATAGCTATGGTTGTTAAATTCTTCTTGTCAAACTACATGTTGAGGTCTCCTGGAATGTATAGGTTTAGGTGTTAATTTTTGTTGATGATGTGAAAATCACGGGAATGACTTCATGGCATGCTTGTGCAGAATCTTCACTCAGATTGTCCATGGCATCACTGCCGTCAAACCGGCACCCCAGTCCTACCTTCAACAGAAACTTGAAACAATAGTCACAAGGCATTGTCATCCTACTGATCTATTATTGGGGTGAGGAGGGTGTATTTCAATCCACATATCGAACAACAGTCATATGCATTGTCTTAAATTCTCACTCCTAATAGCAAGTGCATTGCAAGAATAGATTTTTAGAAGCAGACCTTAAAAGGCTGCAACAGCCTATCCCAGTTTCATATTTCTAAGTTTTGGAAACAAAAATATTAGCTCCCTAGGGCAGGGATTTGCGGTTCTCATTAGATACAAGCACTGCGGCATAATAATAATTGTTACATTATCTCTTGTAGAATGAAATGTTTTTACTGTGCATGTCTTTTACTAAGTTTATATGATTAATTTAAACGTGATACATGGTTTATTAGTTTAAATGACTTATTCTTTTTTATTTTCAGTTACCGATAATCATATATAAATTAATTTGGCATATTAAAACAGAAATAACAAAATAACATAGTAAAATACAAAATCAAAAGTAACAGCCAACTCTTTATGAAGAAATGTTTCAGGCATGCATGCTGTGGGGTAATATTCGCCCCTCAGGAGTTAATTACCATGACATTATACCTTCTTGAAAATGCTTGAGATGAAAGTCTTACTTTGTGCCCAGACTTGCAGGAAAATAGATCATATCGTAGGCAGGAGCCGCTGGGCACATTTAGGAATACTCTAAAAAGCAAAAGAATTTTGCAGTTGAAGAAACTAGAAAAATATAGAGATTTATATCAAGATGGGAGGAAACGTTACAATACAGTGGAACTGATGAGTTAAAGAATAAGCGTGATGAATGAAAAATTGTGTCCCAACAGCTTAAAGAGAATGGATTTACAGATAGACGATTGCGACTCGCTTCGAATTGAAGGATAAAAAAACAAGCACTAGCAAACCAATAAGGTCACCTTTTGGACCTCTTGGTTCTGCCAATGCAGTTTTTGAACCGACTAGAAAAAAAGAAAATAAGGGAGCCATGATTTGAGGGATGTTGCCGGGTCGTGTCATTCTTTATGCGTCACGGCGCACCCAATCACCTCCAGACTGGCACCAATTTTATGTGTTTTAATTTTTCGATTCAAGATGAAAGAGGCCACTTCAATCTGTAACTAAAAAAAAAAAAAAAAAAAAAGAAGTGAGTGCATTGGTGGAAAGGGTGGGGAGCAGCACATGGGGGAGAGGGAGCAATACAGGGCAGTGAAAGAGGCACACGATAGAGAGAACATGAATCAAACCAAGCGTTCCACAATGTTTGCAAATTTCAGTTTAAACTTCAATGCAATACGCGCCAATCTTTTTAAATCGCTTTCTCAATTAACAGAGGGGCATCTTGTTTTGTGGAGAGATAGGGTGGGCATTTTTAATGCTGTTTCTTGTCTTTTACCACTCCATCATGTCCCATAAAACTGTTGATATTCTGCGACCCCTTCAGGGCCGGACAGGGAATCAAAAGCAGCCCTGGCAAAAATGTACAAACCACCCCTGCTACCGTCCTGCTCTCGGATCTCTCTTTCCTCTCTCCTTCCTGCTGTAATTACCTGGGAGGAGGGGTGCTGGAGAAAGTGGCAGAGAGGACAACAGCACCCTCTGCCTTCACCAACAGGCCTGTAAAAGCTCCAGCTCACCCCGGGAAATGCCCAATGGAATAAAAGGGCAGTTCAGCCCTGGACCTCTTGTACTCTATTTAGTGAGGGCCTGTTGGACCTGGCATCCATTGCATGTTTTCCTCTGACTTTTTAGCCTTCTGACCTCCTGTTTGCTGACTTTGTTTTGTAGGCTTTAGGACTCTGGGCACTTCACCACTGCTGACCAGTACTAAAGTACATGTGCTCTTTCCCTAAAACATGTTGCCAATAGTTTAGTCACAATTGGTATATTTAATGTACCTATAAGTCTCTATTAAAGTGCACTACAAGTGCCCAGGTCCTTTAAATTAAATGGCACTAGTGGGCCTAGGCACTGGTTATGCCATGCATTTAAGTAGCTATTTAAACATGACTAAGGCTTGCCAATGCAGAGCCTGTGTATGCAGTTTTAAACTGCCATGTCAACCTGGCAAGTTAATCATCCTGTCCTGAGCGTGCCATTAGTAGAACCACTTGGCAGCCCCCGACACACTTCACTGTGGCCCAAAGGTTCATCAATAATATTCCATGAATATCTTGAAAAAATGTTCATTAAAGATATTTGCGGAACATTATTGATGTACCTTCGGGTCACAGTGAAGTGGATC
This sequence comes from Pleurodeles waltl, assembly GCF_031143425.1. Classification (NCBI taxonomy): domain Eukaryota; kingdom Metazoa; phylum Chordata; class Amphibia; order Caudata; family Salamandridae; genus Pleurodeles; species Pleurodeles waltl. The sequence goes on along the minus strand of NC_090449.1, from coordinate 248,223,048 downwards.
TGGGGGCTATCAAGAGGGTCCACTACTGGCAGGCTCAGAATATAGGAATATTGGTGCAGAATGGGATAGTGTGGTCACCCAGACAGTGCACAGAAAGCAGCAAAACCAAACTGATTTACAATAGAAGTCAAAGGAGTGCGCAAGAGGTAATTTGTGTAATGAGTTACCTCTCTTGCCAGGTCCAAACCTTCCTTTTTAATACATATGTCATCCCTAAGGTAGGCCCTGAATGGTCCCATGGGCAGTGTGCAGTGTATTTAAAAGGTTGGATGTGTACTTTTAAGTTTTACATGTTGAGGTAGAGATAAGCTCTTAAATTCGTTTTGTTTTTGCCATTGCAAGGCCTGTCTCTCCCATAGGTTAACATTGGGATTGCCTTATTACATTTTATAAGTGTAATTTCTAATTGGGAAGAGATGGAACCCCCACGTTTGGTGTCTCTAGAATCACAATTTAAAATCACAACTTATGATGAATTCAAAATTGGAAGTACACTTATTTGTTTACCAATTATGCACTACCACTAATGTATACTATGTAAGCCAGAATCAAAGTCCAGAGTGAAGAAACACTACAATGAAAAAAATTAAGGAAGAAAAACTACCCAAAGCACTCAAGAAAAAATCCCAAAAGACTTCCGATACAGAGTTCCTGCTGGCATGTTTTACCAAAACCAAAATATACCCCAACCTCTAAACAAAACAAAATTGGACTGAAATCCTGAAACAAGTGAGTTCCTGGCACACTGGTTAAACTGATTTTAGAATGATACAATGGAGAATGTCAATGCCACAGGTCATTATCAGTGCAGGTTGAAGCACTGTACAATAAACACAGGAGAGGCCACAACAATGCCATAAAACAACAAACCTACATTTCTAAATTCACAAAATCAAACAAAATAAAACTACAACTACGCAGTGGCTGGGAGAAGTCTGAAAGGTCCCTTGAGTCCAAAATTTCAACCATAAGGGATCCTACTTTACTCAACCATGAACAATTGCCATAACGTCCCACAGTCCACCCTTCCAGGGTTAATTTTTGCAGAGGTCCCAATACTGCCATCCCATCAAGGGACTAGCTGCCATATATACATATTTCTTCCATGACCTCAGGCGTAGTTTTGTTAAAGGGCTTCAACTGATGTGGTGGAAGCACTTTTTCCAAAACTGAATACCAGATGAACCACCCTATTCTGGGAGCCTGTCTGGAATGTCCTTTCTTTTTTAAAAACTTCTCATACATTCCCTGAGGGAAACCCTTATTGTCGGGCAGGCACAGCCAACATTCCACAAGGGGCGTTGGTCTACAACCAATGTGTGCAACACCTGCATTTCAAATGGTTAAAAAAATGCCCATCTCATGGGCCACTGTTTGAATAGGGGTGGTAGGCAGCTGAACATATGTGTGGTATTACAATGGATGTTTCTAAGAGTAAACCACCACACCAACAAGCATAAAACGATGACCCATACTTCATTTGTGTACAGGCCGCCTGAATAAAAATGTTCTACCCTTCATGTGCCACATTGCCAAAGTCAGTTCCATAAGTGTAACATGTCTAATTGGCCTACACCTGCCAAAAAACCTAGGGGAAGTGTCAGCCTTCTGCTGCCTCGATATCAAGATTTTCATAACTGTAGTTGACAGCATTCCCAAATACGACTAGAGGGAGAGCATCTCTGATGTTCTTTAAATTTTTATCAAACTGTAATGTGATATTGTCCGATTCCAAATTTTAATCTATAATTAATTTTCAGTCCAATATACCCTCTTGCCAGAGCTTAATCGAGCATTGACACAATCAAAACATATGAAGATAAACAGCATGATGAGCTTTACACCTTAAACAGACATAGCTGATCAGTGTGGATATTTTATTTCATATGAGTGAGTGATATAAGAAAGGTAAATTGTCAAAACAGTTTTTTATACTCATTTGCAGAAAGAGCTCCTTCCCCAGATCTTTGCCACCCTAGTTTCATGTATTTTCTCATGAAACCGTGGCATTATTTGGTTTGAATCTATATTGCTTGCATAAATTAATGCATCTCACAAATTCTTTGCAGATTAACCCCTTCACTGCCAGGCCTTTTCCCCCTCCTGTGCCAGGCCTTTTTTTGCCTATTTGGGGCAGTTCGCGCTTAGGCCCTCATAACTTCTTGTCCACATAAGCTAACCAAGCCAAATTTGCGTCCTTTTTTTCCAACATCCTAGGGATTCTAGATGTACCCATACTTTGTGGGTTCCCCTGAAGGAGGCCAAGAAATTAGCCAAAATACAGTGAAAATTTCGTTCTTTTAAAAAAAATGGGAAAAAGTGGCTGCAGAAGAAGGCTTGTGGTTTTCCCCCTGAAAATGGCATCAACAAAGGGTTTGCGGTGCTAAATTCAGCAGCTTCCCAGCTTTCAGGAACAGGCAGACTTGAATTAGAAAACCCAAATTTTCAACACAATTTTGGCATTTTACTGGGACATACCCCATTTTTGCAATTATTTGTGCTTTCAGCCTCCTTCTAGTCAGTGACAGAAATGGGCATGAAACCAATGCTGGATCCCAGAAACCTAAACATTTCTAAAAAGTAGACAAAATTCTGAATTCAGCAAGGGGTCATTTGTGTAGATCCTACAAGGGTTTCCTACAGAAAATAACAACTGAAAAAGATAAATATTGAAATTGAGGTGAAAAAAACATCAATTTTTCTCTACGTTTTACTCTGTAACTTTTCCCTGCAATGTCAGATTATCGAAAGCAATATACCGTTACGTCTGCTGGACTCCTCTGGTTGCGGGTATATATAGGGCTTGTAGGTTCATCAAGAACCCTAGGTACCCAGAGCCAATAAATGAGCTGCACCCTGCAGTGCGTTTTCATTCTATATCGGGTATACAGCAATTCATTTGCTGAAATTAAAAGAGTAAAAAATAGCTATCAAGAAAACCTTTGTATTTCCAAAAAGGCCACAAAATAAGGTGTTGAGGAGCAGTGGTTATTTGCACATCTCTGAATTCCGGGGTGACCATACTAGCATGTGAATTACAGGGCATTTCTCAAATAGATGCCTTTTTATACACTCTTTTATATTTGGAAGGAAAAAATGTAGAGAAAGACAAGGTGCAATAACACTTGTTTTGCTAATCTATGTTCCCCCAAGTCTCCCGATAAAAATGATACCTCACTTGTGTGGGTAGGTCTAGCGCCCGCGACAGGAAACGCCCCAAAACCCAACGTGGACACATCCAATTTTTTGAAAGAAAACAGAGGTGTTTTTTGCAAAGTGCCTACCTGTAGATTTTGGCCTCTAGCTCAGCCGGCGCCTAGGGAAGCCTACCAAACCTGTGCATTTCTGAAAACTAGAGACCTAGGGGAATCCAAGATGGGGTGACTTGTGGGGCTCTGACCAGGTTCTGTTACCCAGAATCCTTTGCAAACCTCAAAATTTGGCTAAAAAAACACATTTCCTCACATTTCTGTGGCAGAAAGTTCTGGAATCTGAGAGGAGGCACAAATTTCCTTCTACCCAGCGTTCCCCCAAGTCTCCCGATAAAAATGATACCTCACTTGTGTGGGTAGGCCTAGCGCCCACGACAGGAAATGCCCCAAAGCACAACATGGACACATCCCATTTGTTGACAGAAAACAGAGCTGTATTTTGCTAAGTGCCTACCTGTAGATTTTGGCCTCTAGCTCAGCCGGCACCTAGGGAAACCTACCAAACCTGTGCATTTCTGAAAGCTAGAGACCTAGGGGAATCCAAGATGGGGTGACTTGTGGGGCTCTGACCAGGTTCTGTTACCCAGAATCCTTTCCAAACCTCAAAATTTGGCTAATAAAACACATGTTCCTCAAATTTCTGTGGCAGAAAGTTCTGGAATCTGAGAGGAGCCACAAATTTCCTTCCACCCAGCGTTCCCCCAAGTCTCCCGATAAAAATTATACCTCACTTGTGTGGGTAGGCCTAGCGCCCGCGACAGGTAATGCCCCAAAGCACAACGTGGACACATCCCATTTTTTGACAGAAAACATAGCTGTATTTTGCAAAGTGCCTACCTGTAGATTTTGGCCTCTAGCTCAGCCGGCACCTAGGGAAACCTACCAAACCTGTGCATTTCTGAAAGCTAGATACCTAGGGGAATCCAAGATGGGGTGACTTGTAGGGCTCTGACCAGGTTCTGTTACCCAGAATCCTTTGCAAACCTCAAAATTTGGCTAAAAAAAACACATGTTCCTCACATTTCTGTGGCAGAAAGTTCTGGAATCTGAGAGGAGGCACAAATTTCCTTCCACCCAGCGTTCCCCCAAGTCTCTCGATAAAAATGATACCTCACTTGTGTGGATAGGCCTAGCGCCCGTGACAGGAAATGCCCCAAAGCACAACTTGGACACATCCCATTTTTTGACAGAAAACAGAGCTGTATTTTGCAAAGTGCCTACCTGTAGATGTTGGCCTCTAGCTCAGCCGGCATCTAGTGAAACCTACCAAACCTGTGCATTTCTGAAAGCTAGAGACCTAGGGGAATCCAAGATGGGGTGACTTGTGGGGCTCTGACCAGGTTCTGTTACCCAGAATCCTTTGCAAACCTCAAAATTTGGCTAAAAAAACACATGTTCCTCACATTTCTGTGGCAGAAAGTTCTGGAATCTGAGAGGAGCCACGAATTTCCTTCCACCCAGCGTTCCCCCAAGTCTCCCGATAAAAATGATACCTCACTTGTGTGGGTAGGCCTAGCGCCCGCGACAGGAAATGCCCCAAAGCACAACGTGGACACATCCCATTTTTTGACAGAAAACAGAGCTGTATATTGCAAAGTGCCTACCTGTAGATTTTGGCCTCTAGCTCAGCCGGCACCTAGGGAAACCTACCAAACCTCTGCATTTTTTAAAACTAGAGACCTAGGGGAATCCAAGATGGGGTGACTTGTGGGGCTCTGACCAGGTTCTGTTACCCAGAATCCTTGCAAACCTCAAAATTTGGCTAAAAAAACACATGTTCCTCACATTTCTGTGGCAGAAAGTTCTGGAATCTGGGAGGAGCCACAAATTTCCTTCCACCCAGCGTTCCCCTAAGTCTCTCGATAAAAATGGTACCTCACTTGTGTGGGTAGGCCTAGCGCCCACGAAAGAAAATGGCCCAAAACACAACGTGGACACAACATATTTTTTCACAGAAAGCTGGGGTGGGCAAGGGTGGCAGGGGGTGTCCTGGGGGCATGGGAGGGCACCTCTGGGCTCCTTCTGAGCCCACAGGTCCCTTAAGGCCTGCCCTGACCCAGGCGTTAAAAAACGGCGCCCATCAGGCTGGGTGCCGTTTTTTAAGGCCCACCCCCTCCTGTGCGTCAAAATGACGTCACAGTATAAATATGGGGCACAGGCCTTAAAGTCATTTTTTGGAAGGGAACGCCTACCTTGCATATAATTAACGCAAGGCAGGTTCCCCCTTCCAAAAAATGGTGCACATGGTGGAACTTTGACGCCCGCTGCGTCGGACGTCAAAGTATAAATATGGGGCTGTGTTTGCGCCGAATGTGCGTCAAAAATTTTGACGCACATTCGGCGCAAACAGAGTATAAATATGCCCCTCATTCTCTCTTTTGCCATCTAAAACTGTTTCAGAATCGTTCTGGCCTCTCTACCCCCGATTTTCTGAAAGTTTCAACTGAAAAGCCATATTTTGTTTTCCAAAAAAAGGTTTTCCGTTTTGGATTCAGCATGCCAAAAACAGTGCAGATTTGTCAACTGGTGCTGAAAATTAAGAGGGGGCGAAGGTCAAAAATCTTAACTACAGGAAGAAAACACTGGACTTAAATGCAACAATCGTGGCATACAAAACTGCTTACGATCTCACAATGTTAATTTGCACCAATTAATAAAAACATGGAGAAGGACCATGTGACTAAATAACAACGAAATCAATAATGTATACACACTGAGCCCATTGATGGTCTCAATGGTAATGTGATCTGTGATCTGACCAATAAAATCATTTATGCCATTTGTATTTAATGTGTTCCATCAGAGGTGATGTCATGCGCATTACATTTGTGTGTGCAAGTAATGGTTTGCTTAGCTGTTTTGGTAGTTATGGATTGTGGAGCGAACCATAACTTCTGAATTTTAGTTGTTTGTCAGTTTCAATTCATAACCGTAACTGTACTTTAACTGTATTTTTTAAGCGCAATTCACAAGGATTGAGGTGTAAAAACCGTACAAATAAATACTTAAATAAATAAGGGGTGTTGTGTCCCATACAATATTCTGTGCAGGGGCTTGACACTTGTGAACTGGCTGCCACGCATTAGCAATTAGCAAAGCATGCATCTCAGGTGTGCTGAACACTCTGTGACTGAATCGAACCTCGGAGATTGCATAGATCTTTATAAGCAATGTTAATAGTCTTGGGACCTCCCAATGTCAATGTTATGTTAAATCGTGGGAAAAAACATCCACTTTGAGGCTCATGAAACAGAATTTTTCCTGCAAGTCCCTCTTTTTGCTATCAACATATTTTACTACTGGGCACAATATGTCGTTTATTTTTGAGAACCACAGAACAGGTAAAATGCAGCAAACCTTTTTAAAAAAAAGAAATTCGCATGTAAAATTCCACGAATTTGATGCAGCAGCACTGAATCGTGAAAAAGTAACTAAACCATTCTGCGTGCAAAATTTCCCCTCATGCGGATTTCGAAATGTTTGCGTTTTGCTGAAAAATGTCATCCGCTATACACCACTGTGAAGGTACAGGCAAAAGCTGTAAGTTTGCACCGTGAGTATGTGTTAAACGATACCATTTAATGGATGAAGATGATCTGTCGACATAAGCTCAACCATAATACTGCCCATCATTCTCCACGTCTGGAGTGCTCGTGCAGGAATGGTAAAGCTATTTTCTTTAAAACAGGTTTATATATCTCTCAGGAGCTGCTGGGCTCCAGCAGCATCAGAGGATCCCCCTTGGGAGCTGCCTTTTAAAACATGATGAATGCTTTGGAGTTCACTGCTTGATTCTGTATCCTTCCCATCTGGGCTGCCTTTGCAAATGTCATCGGAAATGTATAAGTTACCAGGTTCATTCATATCATGTCTCTAGAAACATATGTTTTATGTTTGAACCAGAAAACCCTCTGCTGCTGGTTATCATCTGAATGGATAATTATAATATGAAACAGGCATGACAGCTCACAAACCTGGAAATCTGTGACTCCAGCAATATCATCATATTTTATTTCAGTGTGCCAACTGGATTGCTTGCTTAAAACTAGCACTACACCACAACGATTAACAGTGATGGTACCCGACTAAGCCAAAAAGGTCTCGCCTTCTGATTACAGCAAAAGATATTGGGGCTTTTTTACAAACCCCTTGCGCTGCCATAGCGTCACCTTTTTTTTACGCTGCAGCGGCACAAGCTGTTTCCTACACTGCGTCACATTTACAAACTGGTGCAATGGGACCACTGCGCCAGTTTGTAAAGCCTTGTGGCACATTATACCTGCACCAGGTAAAATGTATGCAAGGTAGGCATTTCCCTGTTAAAAGCCACGCAGGACTGGCGCAATGATATCTATAAAATTTCAGTACACCATTCTGTGCCGTCATTGTGTCATTTTTTTAATGTTTGCTCAGAGCAGGCTTTAAAGTGATGCAGGGCTTTTTTTACATTGGACAGTCCTCGCATCGCTAGAGTAGCGTCATCTTTTTTGACTCTAGTCCAGCAATGTGTTAGTTTAGCACTAAAGATGCGTCAGAATTTCTGATGCATCTGTGGAAGTGTGCGCCATGAAGCACTGTATCATAAATGCAGCACCACCTTGGCGGCGTTAGGGGGTCCAGGGCTGGCACAGGAAAACTGGTGCATCGATTCCGATGCACTAGTTTCTTGTAAACAAGGACCACTGTGCTTTAAGTCAGAACATTTTTGTTATTATTGTATTTCAAAGCCCTTGGTTGTGTGAGTTTGTTATCTTTTTAACAGTCTACTTCACATCCAAACAACTTTCTTGATGGCGATAATAGACGTTACTTCTTTATCAACATAACAATACAGAATTCTTCTGGATAGATGAGGGCAATCACTGTGTACACTGATGAGGGAAACCAAACATATTTGCCTGTGATGGACAGAAGCCCTCACCCATCCTAAAGAGGCATTCTTCATCATAGGGCCTCTATCTGTGGGTGGTGGAAGGCTGATATTTTTTCTTATCTCTAATGGTAGAGAATAAAAATGAACAGAGAATACAAGTGACAAAAGCAATAGGGGGCCATAATTCAGCCTGTACAGAGAGGTCAATATGTTTTTGCCTGTGTGGCACTGACAAAAGATGTGCAAAGACATTCGTCAGGACCAAAAAAGCCCCTCTCTATGCCTGGTTCCTCAAATGATGGAATTAAATGTGTAAGCATACTTATGTGTAGATACAACCAGATGATCACTGGCAAAATATTGTAAACAACATTATAGTGCAATAAAAATATGTGACAAAACTATCTAGAACAAAAATGTTGTTTTCCTATACTTATAATGATAAATTCAAAAATATTGAAAAAAATTGTTTCACAGTAATATTGCAAACAACTTTAAAAAATATTGTTACTTTATATATATATTTATATGTATAAATACATCTCTCTCTGTATAATATATATATATTAAAGAAATACATCTTAAATATTTTAATTTATAGCATTAATATGTTAGTTAAATTAATTTTACTAATATTTAATAGTATATAAAATATATACATATATAAATGCATATGCATACATGTGTATATGTTTATATATATATATGTATATATAATATAACACAATATTTAAAAAGATATATTTTACATTGTTATTTAAATATATGTATAATTACATATATGTATATACGTAAAATAAAAAATATCAACAATTACATTCTGAAACATTATATGAATTACTAAACAAATACAATAACAAAATAAGAAACAAAAAACATTTACAAAAAGTAATATTAAAATTTTGAAAGAAATACAACTATAAACAAATACTATAAAATTAAATTTTTAATTATAAATAAATATTAATAACATTTTTATATAAGCAATACTAGGAAATGTATTTAAGTCTGGGAATCACACGTACACTATTTGCAGTCCAGTTTATGCAACAGTAGGGAAAGTGTTGGACTTCAGAGGGGTTTCATTTACTATCCGCACTCTAGTCTGCGCAACAGTAAGAAAAGAGCAGATCTCAACAGTATGAAAAGAGTAGATCTTCGGAGGGGTAAAATATACCATTCCAGTCTGTGCAACCTTAGGGAAAGCATTGGACTTTGGAAGGGTTAAAATTACTATTCCTTCTCCAGTCTAAGCAACAGCAGGGAAGGCACTGGACTTCAGAGGCGTAAGATTTACTATTCCCACTCCAGGATGTGCAACAGTAGAGAAAGTGCAGGAATTTGGAGGGGTTAAAATTACGATTCCCACTCCAGCCAAAGCAACAGTAGAATTTATTTGTATTAGTTCATATTTTTAAGTATGTGATTGATATTCATTATTTATATTATGTAATACTGACTTAATTAATTATATTTTAGGTGCGGGTTGCTATTTTTGTGGTGTATTGGTTGGGGAGTTAATTAGGTAATAATTCATTAACAATTCATTTTTAATTTATAATTAAATATGTAAATCATATAATAGTAATTTATTTTAATTACATTTTAGGTGTGGGTAGCTGAGTTTGTAGGGACATAGGGTAGTAGATAATGAGGTAATAATTAAATATTATTTTTTAATTTATTATCGATTATTTAATTGATTACCAATTCTGTAAATGATGCACTCATTGTTTATTTTAGTTAGGTTTTAGGGGCAGGTTGCCGGGTTTGTAGAAGTATAGAGTGGGAAGTTAATCAAATAAACAATGATTAATAAATTAGTAATTTATCATTAGTTATTGGAGTGATTATTAATTATGTACACTATGTAATACTGAATTATTTTGTTATATTTTAGCTGTGGGCTGCTAGGTATGAAGGGGTTTAGGGTGGAAAGTAAATTAGGTCATATGCTATAAATATTTATTATAGTATAATAAAATATTTAATTGACTAATAATTAGGTCAATTGTGTTTGAATTATATATATTAGTTATGTTTTAGGTATGAGCTTCTGGGCTTGTAGGGTTGTTGGGTGTGAAGTTAATTAAGTAATTATTAACTAATAATTATTAATATTTAATTTGTTATTTAATTGTTTATCAATTACATAAATTGTGTTATATTTATTTGTTTTAGCAATGGGTTGTTAGGTTTGTACGGGTGAAGGGTGGCAAGTAATATTTAAACAATCTTTATTTTTAAATTGAAAATGAATTATTACATTGTTTATTCATTTTGTAAATTGAGTATTATTTTATATTTTATTTTCCTAATAATATATATATTATGTTGAGCAATAATGTGTATATTAAGAGGTTTATATTTTTTCTAAATTAATAGAGTTTGAAGTGAAGTAGTTTCCCTAATGTTGCTTACATCATTTGAGTGGGAATAGTAAAAGTACACTTCTGAACACCAACACTTTCCATATTGTTGCTTGAAGGGCAGATGTCTCTGTAGCAGAAGTCCTTTCATAATGGAATTTCTGCATGAGATAAGTGAGTCTCTTCCAGGGAAATGACTTGGGATTTAAGAATGTTTAGTTCCTCTGGAAACTTCCTACACTATATGACGACTTAACCCCATTGATTTTCCAAGACAATATATGCAATTTCTGGCCACAACCCCATCAGCCATAACCACAGTGCCACCTATCCCACAAGTTATCCTTGAAAGCATAAAGTTTCCCCCAAAGCCCGCCTGAACTGCTGTTCATAAATGGCTAATCACTATTGTTCTTCCGAAAACCATTTTACTTAACATCTCCCTTTCTACTTTTTCCACCCCTGAAACATGACCCAATGCAACCACTTCAAATTACCTACAAATAAAACACCCTCCTTTCAACTGCCCAGGTTCCCATCCTGGCGAACCACCCCACACCCTTAAGTGCTGCCTTTGAAGAAGGTCCATTACTCCCTACACCTGGGGCCACCAACCGTTTTGGCTCACAGTCGAGAGCCACCCTGGGTCTGAACTCCCAGACGTGCATCAGAAAACAAAGTAGGAGTAAACAATTTAAACAAGCATTTACAATGCATCAGGTCTCGCGTTTGCTCATGTTAGAGCTGATCGCGATGTAAACTCCTAACCCGACTTTTCACCTATCGGTCAAACGTGCATTTATGTACATAACCCGAAAAAGTGAAATCAAGTATGTAAAGTGCTCGACTTCTGCCAAGCGAGATCGGGCTCGTAAATTAGAGAAAAAAAAAGTCCACGAGCCCAATGGAAAACAGCAAGCCTCGCATGTTTTCTGTACTTGGTCACTGCGCTGGAGGAGGGCTAGCCACCGGAAAAGGCATGACATATGCGTGCCTTCGACTAATGAAAGCAAGCAGATTTTATTAGGGAAGCCCACCAACCAATAAAAAACACTGACTTGAAGTTGACAGGGCTCCGAGCCTTTTCTAAATACAAAAGAGTCTCGCTGCGAAACGCATGCGCGAGCGCATGCAACGCAGGCTCGACCCTAAAAAAGGACGGATTAGGATTAATAGACCCCCCCACCAGAAATAACAAAAGAAAAAACAGATTTATTCTCCTCATTACCAAACACCCAGGCCCCCCAAAGGCCTCCCCCCATTCTAAACTTGTACCAGGGCCCCCTC